>NC_092332.1:2247133-2547133 GCF_022682495.2 Desmodus rotundus | reverse complement strand
TACCACAGTAAAAGCAGGAGCTCAAGGTCTCAGAGACAGACCCCCCCCCAAAGCCCTGCTGGGATCTGAGATCAGGAAGGGAGCCCCCCTGTAGCGGCAGTGGTTTGGGGGGGACTGCACGTCCCAGTCCATGTCTGCAACGCTCACTCACTATGTCTCTCGTTTAGGGGGAGTGTTTGGTTGTATCTCCATCAAGAGCTGGAGGGAAAAAAGAAAAGAAAAAATAAACAAACAAACATGTGCATTGTCCCGGCGGGTGTTACATTTCTCCCAGGTGTCTCCTGTTGCGACGGAGCTGCTGCGAGCATCGGCACCCACACTTGCAGAGGTGTGCAGGCGTCCTCACCTCACCCCAGGCAGCACCTGGCACCTGAGCCCACCTGTGCATACCTGTCCAGGTTTTTCCATTGCAACAGCTTCCAATCCTAGCGGCCCTATTCCCCCAGACATCTGGGGAGTGCAGAGAATATCTGGGGGCCGCGTGGGTCCACGGAGCTGAGAGGGGCAGCACGGGGTCCCACACTGAACATTGAAATGCCAGGGCCTCCCCAAGCCTGCTTTCCTTCTTTCCACCACAGGCAACGCTCGGGTGCTCCCACGGGTCCTCCTCCTCCGAGCAGCTGCAAACCCCAGGCTTGCCGGGGAAAGCCAAGGGCTTCTTTCCTTCCTTCACGCCCCCAAACAGCCTCGTTTCTGAATCACAGCCAGCGCGCCTGGGAAGAAACCGCTGCCGCTGAGGATCAGAGGGTCACTGCCAGACAAGACTTACTTTAGAAGCACTGAAGTTCCCTGCCCCACAGGGCCTCGGGGAGCCTCGCCCCACCCCGCCCCCTGCAGGATCTCACTGTTCCCTTCCAGGCCCCAAGTGGGACCCACCTGTACACACACACACACACACACGCACACACACACACACACAGAGAAAAGAAAAAAAACCCCAGCTGCCTCTCTGTCTGAGGCTAGATTTCGACAAAGACATTTGTTCTATTTGGGGCAGCTCTTCCCAAAGGGACTGCTTGAAAGCGGGGGTCGCAGGGTCTCCCCTTTCCCAAAGCCCCCTGCGCCTCCCGGAGCCAGCCAGCCGCGTGGGAAGGGGTGAGGGGATTGTGTTTCATCCGCGGTGCCCGCGCTTTGTTGGGAGACGTCCCCGGGGAGGCCCGCGGGGCCGGGTCCCTCCCGCAGTCCGCGCACTCTCTCCCTGTTCTCCGCTTTCACCCTCTGCGGCCGACTGGGCGCGAAGCCACCACCGTGACCTCGATTCGGGCGCAGTAAGAAAACCTCTTCCAAGCCTGCAGAGCACCACGCGCGCCGAGGGAGACATTCAGGGGACACGTCCGCTCAGGCTAGCGTCCGAGCTGCGGACACCGTGGTGCACCCGGCAAGAATGAAGGGCAAAATCGGCCCGCAGGACCCTGGGCCAGCGGGGACCAACGCCCTCCGCGTGCCCACCTCACCCAGACAATACAGGTGGCTCTCTCAGCAGCCTGTCTGCCGGCTGCTGACCTCCCGTTGTTGGGAAAGGGTCCAGCGGGTGTGGAAAATTCCTCCTTAGCCCACGGAGCTCGCCGAGGGGAAACCTGAACCACCATGAATAAGGCAAAAGCCCTTGGCAACGTTTGGGGAGCACAGGCAGTTGATTGAGGGGCGGAAAGCCTGGGCCCTCGCTATTCTCTTGGCCCACACTCTCTTCCGATGCCTCATCACAGAACAAAGTCCAGCATGGATGGCAGCTTGGAGGAAAGGGCCTGGTGGGCCAGTTGCAAAGTGTCTTCCAAAGAACTGGCTGATTTAAAATCGGCTTCGAGCTGGAGGACACATCTTCCTTGAAAGACTCGGTGTCACGTTGTGAATTAAACATAATCTTTATTTACCTTTTCATAACACGTGCCTTTGGGGGTGTAGTTCTGAGGTCTGGCAGCATGCAACAATTGGTTTTGCATCTTTATTCAGTTCGATTGTAACGTATTTAAAGGGCGCCTCTGTATTGGATACAATTACAAAAATATATTTAAACTACACATTTGATAGATGTTTACAATCTGGAAAGATCGTATACCATCAGCTAGTTATGCACACATCCCTCCCCTTAACGTATCCCTCCTTTTCCTTTAGTTTGGTGAGAACCTGTAACTTCTACCCTCTTTGTAAATTGCAATTATGTAATACAGAATTATGGACTGTAACAGTTTCTTTAAAAAAAAAAAAACACAAACAGTGGATTGAGCACCAGCCTCGTGCGAACCAAAGAGTCACTGGTTCGATTCCCAGTCAGGGCACATGCCTGGAATTGGGGGCCAGGTCCCCAGTAGGGGGCGCATGAGAAGCCACCACACATGGACGTTTCTCTCCCTCTCTTTCTCCTTCCCTTCCCCTCTCTCGAAAAATAATTAAATAAAATCTTCTTTAAAAATCACGAACGACAACATTCCAGCTGTGACCGTTCCCTGAACAGGAAGAGGCAAGAGGAACCTGTGGCTCCCAGGGGCTCCGTCAGCTGCAGCCAGCCACTCTGTCACATGCTCAGGCATCAGAGAAAAAATTACAACAATGGGTCCCCGTGACCCCCTTTTGCAGACAGAAGTGCAAACGTGGGCTCCCCTTTAAGAAAATGCCAACTCACCCCCAGGCACTCTGGGACACCGCTCGTCCCCGGAAAGGGACCTCTTCCACAGGGTCTTGGCTGTGAGTGCCCGCCCCAGCCCGGGACCCATCGGGAAGGACTCACACCACGTGTGCTGGAGAGAGGGTGCCAGACAGGCTCTGCCACTTTCTCAGAATCACAGGATGAGTGTCAGGGTGCTGTCCTTTCCAAGCTGTGTATCCAGGGGAAAGCACGTGGCCCAAAGTATGTTTAACCTTCTGCCTTTGTGCATCGAGTGCCCGCACTGTGACCAGGGGCAACGCCGGTGGCAGAACCCAGACAGACCCAGAGTGGTCCAGACCAGTGCTCTCTGGGAACGAGAGAGAGAGTCAGGGCCTCCGAGCACCGTGACAAGCTGAAATGAGGCTCCCTGAGAACGTCTTGGTGGTTTTCTTGTCTTCACACCCGAGGGACAACGATCCAGAGAAAAAGCCCACAGCCGCCGACTCATTTCCTCGGCAGGGACGGGTCTCAGAGTCTTGCTAGCTTCGTGCAGTTACTGTACAACATCCACTGTAACACTTTAACAACAACAAAGAAGATATTCGGAGGGGGATGTTACAGCCCCTAGGCTGATACCCGAAAGAACTGAAAAGTAGGTCGCCCATGTACACACACCTGTAGCATTACTCACAGTGGTCAAAAGGCGAAAACAAACCACGTGCCCAGTGGTGGGTGAAAGCATGAACAGAATGAGGTCCATCTATGCTGCGGAATATTATTCACTCATGAAAAAGGGCTCAAGTACTAAGTCGAGCCATATCCCCAGCCAAGCCAGCAGCTTCCACTCAGCACCCACTCTCCAGGCCATGCATGGGGCCATCTCGGGACTCAGTTCTCTGCCACGCTCCAAGCATCCCCACCTATGCCCCAAGGAACACCCCGTCCTGCACCGGCTACATCTTAAAAAAAATCTTCGGCACATGACAAGGGCGCCCATCGGCAGAGCTTTTTGTCATCTGTTCTCTCTTTACCTGACTGACGCACACCTGTCTCCTTGGAGACGGTTACCTTGAGTTCCAAGCCTGTTTACCCAATTCCCAGTTGCTTTGTGAGCCGTCTGAGAGGCGTCTCTTCCAAGAATGAAAGAACCAAAACAAGATGCCTCAAACATCCCGAAACACCCCCACAGAAGCCCCACTGGTCCGGCAAAGACAGCCGCCAAGCTCCTGTGCATTTGCCTAAAACCCTCGGCTGCCATTCTCTCCTTTGCTTTGCAAGTATCTCTTTTTCGTCTAGGTGGGGCTGAGATGGGTTTTATATGAATTCAAATGTTTGTATTTTAACACCGCTACCCATGTTCTTTCTTATAAGATTCTCTCTGGATGGAGAGAAGCCGACAGTGATCTGAATGCATTGCCCAGTTTTTGCTGTGCCCTGAAGTGTGATCAGTTCCAAAGCGTATCACCCTGGCCAGGTAGCTCCGTTGGTTATGAACCCAGAAAAGACACCGGCATTCGGGCCGCCCGTCACTGCCAAACCCAATAAGCAAGGACAGCGATTGAATCTTTATGGGCACTTTATTCAGATGGCCAGAGATCTGAGAAGATGGTGGGTTCGTACCCTAACAGGCCATCTTCCCTTTTCTTTCCAGGCCAAGGTTTTTATAGCAGGGGATAAACCAGGAGCAATGAGGGGGTTTGAAATTCCGGAAAAGTTAATTGGATTAAAAAAAAAAAAACCCTCAGCATTCTTGTCCTGGGTGGTGGTCTTTAGCTGTGTTCTGGGTGGTGGCCACCTCCCCCTGGAGCACTAGGGCTCAGATATCATCTTGAATTACTTGCAATCCTGAGGCTCACAGGTGGAGTTGCTCCTGGTCTCCTGGAGTCAGGGTGGGTCCCACCTTCAGTTCCTGGAACAAAGCTTTTACATGCATAGATTACTAAGCTTATCAGCTATCACTTAAACTAAAAATTCCAACTCTTTCGTCCCCTATCAGTCAGAGAGTCTTCCCAATACACCAAAGTTGTGGGTTCAATCCCCGGCCAGGACACAACCACAAAGCAACCAATGAATGCATCAATATGTGGCAAAATAAATCCGCCCCCCTTTCATCTCTCTAAACTGAATGATAAAATTTTAAAAATTATTTTACAAGTACATCAAGGCTGCTAAAGGAAGGCCGGGAGGCAAGGGAAGGGAAGCTGCTTGAACTCTGTGAGCTGAAGGAAAGAAGGACGCAAAGCCGCCTGCAGACATGGGCGTGGGCGGAATGCCTTTGATCTGAAGTTATTTTCAGGTGACTGCCAAGATTAAAGACGAAAACCCACAGCGTCCACTAGCATTGGGAGCTTCGTGAGGATGTGTGAGCAGAAGTATTCTGGCCCCTGATAACAACATAATTGCCTCAGAGGCCTTCCCCCGCCTCCTTCGGAGTGTGTGCACCAAGCAACCGTCGGCCTTGGTGAAGCTCTCATTGGGTCTTATGTCACAGGCAGCTGAGTCGACTCTGAACTGAGTCAACCCTCGTCCAGGTGAGCCTCACCTGGAGAGATGGAGGTGTCCCTGTTTCTGCGTTTCTTGCTGACTTCTTTTTTTTTTAAATTGCTTTTAGAGAGAGAGGAAGGGGGAGACAGGGAGAGAGAGGGAGAGAGACAGGGACTTCAGTATGAGAGAGAAACATCAGTGAGTTACCTCGCATCTGTACCCGACTGGGGGTTGAGCCTGCAACCCAGGCCTGTGCTCTGACCAGGGATCGAACCCGCAAACTTTTGGTGTGCGGGACGATGCTCCAAGTCACTGAGCCACCCGGCCAGGGCTTTGCTGACTTCCTACAAGCGGGCAGAACGGAAAGGGAGACTAACAATAAACGAACTTGGTGGGAAATCCAAACACAACGAATAGATCGTTTACTCTAAAACCTGTGTCTAAGTAACGCTTTCCAGTTCATACACGCATCCCCGGTTTGCAGCTGAACACCAAGAAAACCGAGGCCGTGACTTCCTTCCCGATGCCTGCTTGTAGAGACAGCTCTCTCTGAGCAATGACTGAGACGCCCCGAGTGGAAGCCCTGTTTGATCTATCGCAGCTCCGTCCCGGGAGAAATGTCATTTCGCCGACACTGGAGAGGGGAGCACATGGCAGGAGAAATGCTTTTCCATCCACTTAGCGGAGTCCAGCCGGCCACAGCACCCGGGGAGGACAGCAAAGACGAGGAGGCCCTGAAATGACACAGGATAATACATGGAGTTTTCATCCCGGGGCATTTCATTGATTTTGGTGCGTGCCTTGCCTTCCAGAAACACCCGGAGCCAAATGCAGGAAAAGGGTTGGAGGAGACGTTCAGAAATGAGCCCCAGTGGTTCTGAAAGGGGGCTCCTTCTCTGGAATGTTCCCTGCCCAGAACCAAAGGAGAACCCAGGTGTCCTTTCCAGAAGCATGCATTCGAACAAAAGGAAGCATCGTGTGGTCTTCTTGAGAACAGAACGATCTACCTTCCCCCTCAGCTTGGACACAGAGGAGTGAAGCCACACCTCCCCGGCGACTCTCCTGGGACTTTGCGGTTCCTTCCTGTCTATGAATCCCTTGCCAGCAAGACACAGGATGGCCCAGACAAGAGTCTGTTGATTGGTGCAGCAACTTCCCAAAAGACTCATGCACCCTTGCACGGTAAAGTATCCCCCCATACTTTGCACCCTAAGATCCTTTGGATCCCACCCAGCAAAAGCCTCGTGGGTACTTCCAGCAGTCCGGGACCATTGGAACTTAATCCTCACTCCTGTTCAGTCTACTCAGCAACAGAACCCAAAAAGGCAAATCTCAGCCCATTTTGGTCCCTTCCCACCTCCTACAGAACACACCCTGGTGTGGAGGAGACTGTGACCTGCGGTGTAGGTGGGGCGCTCCCTCAGCCTTGTCTCATCCGGGGGTTGTGTTTCTGATGTTCAGGAAGCCAGCTCTTGACATCGCCACACACCCACGCAAAGCCACAGCTGTCACTGAAATCGGGTGATGCCGTATTTTCAAAGACGTTTTGTTTAATCCAGGAGGTATTTTCCAACCTGTCTCTCTTTTTCTTTTTTTTCTAAAGGAGATTTAAAATCCAACAGAGATTAATGGATGCTCAGGATTCAGGATAAACCTTAAATCTTACTGCAAAATGTGTCCAGTTCTGTAACTCTCCTTATACCATCAACTAATTTTTTTAATGTGGAGACTTTATTTTACAAAACTACCTGCTTTCTAAAACATGTTAAGGCAACTCATAGAAATTCTGAGTAAGACAGTAGCAGAGCAATTGTTTGCACAAAAGTCATACATAAAAGCATAATTTTTTTTAAAAAAAAGAGAGAGAAAGCCCATTGTAGAAGAAACACGAACAGTATGACATCATTTATGTGAATTTGGTGGAAGTGTTTTTAAATTACACTGTATAGGGCTCAAGGCAAAACACCGATCTATCGAAAGTGTGAAGGCAGCGGTTTCACTTGCTCGGGGCTACTGTAATAAATTACCATAAATTGGCTTAAAACAACACAAGTTTCTCATCGTACACTTGTGGACGTTGAAAGTTTACAGCGGTTCTCGGGAGACTCAAATCAAGCTGCTGGCAGAGAGGAAACCTTCTGGAAACTCCCAGGGAGAATCCGTTTCCCCCCCCAACGTCTCCATTGATGTCACCTCCTCAGAGACAGCCCCAACCTCCCCATCTAGAGCAGTCATTGGGATGGAGGACTTGGGAGATGGAAATTTTTAGTTAAAGCAACAGCTAATAAGCTTAGGGGTCAATGCAGGTAAAAGCTTTTGTTCCAGGAACTGAAGGTGGGACCCACCCTGACTCCAGGAAACCAGGAGCAGCTCCACCTGTGAGCCTCAGGACTGCAAGTAATTCAAGATGATATCTGAGCCCTTGTGCTCCAGGGTGAGCTGACCACCACCCAGGACACAGCTAAAGACCACCGCCTGGGGCACAGCTAAAGACCACCGCCCAGGGTGAGAATGCTGAACTTGGTTGGGTTTTTTTTTAATCCAATTAACTTTTCCCTGAATTCCAAACCCCTTACCTACACTTTGATCTCCTTATAAAAAGGGCCATTTTAACATGGAATTTAAGATGGTCTGTTAGGGTACGAACCTGCCATGTTCTCAGATCACTGGCCATCTGAATAAAGTGGCCAGAAAGATTCAGTCCCTGTCGCTGCTGATTGGGTTTGGTAGTGACGGGCAGCCCGAACACGGGCGTCTTTTCTGGTAAAAATTACTTTCTACAGAGAGTCTCCCCAAGTGGAATTCCCACCCTAATCCTGACCTCTCCCTTGGGTACCCACCCACACATCTTTCCATCCCACCCCTGCTTTGCATTTGCACCAGCTGCACCCCCCACATCGTGCTCGGGGAAATAGCGGCTCCCTAACTGTGCCCTCCTCTTGCCCCTCCCTCTCAGGACCCCTTGTATCTGTTCTCCCTGGCCCTGTTCCCAGCCGGCTATGTTTGCCCCTTGCGCACCTCGTTTTTTTCCAGCCTGCCGGCGTTGCCTTCTCTAGGTTACTGGACACCACTTCTAATTTTAGCGCTGCTGGTCCATTTCACAGTGACGGCCTTGATAAGGAGAGACAGTTTCCCGCCAGCCCTGAGGAGACCGGTCCAGATCCATCAGCTTAAATGATAACAGGAGCACCTAACTCGTGGGCAGGTTGAAAATAGCTAGTGAGCGAATAAGGATGGGGAGTCGGAAGACAACTGACCCACGGCAAGCACTATGTAATTGTCGGAGCAGGAGAGGAAGCTTCAAATTAAATATGCACCCCCCACCCCCCACCCCACTAGAGCAGGCAAAACTTCTCCATAGGGAGACTCCTCATTCAAATACCTTTCTCCTAACATCATCACTTGCCTTTGGTCTGCACCTCCTTCAGAAGCATGTTATGCTGTTGCAGCCTTTCCTATCATTCCTTTTCTCTACAATCCACTCCACCCCAGTGGGGACTCTCCCCAAATCTCAGTCAATTGCTCTGGACGCTGGGGTGTCAGACTCCTTTGCACCGCGGGGCACCTCAGCCTTCGCAGGGCCGAATGTAATTTGAGGACTGTGTTCATGTAACTGCTCCTTAACAGGGCCTTGTGTTTGCCACCTGTGCCCTCGAGTGACTAACTCCAGAAGGTCTCAGAAGGACCACTGTAGTAGAGGTTGAACCCCCAAAACAGCCATTGAGAGGAGTTTGGTTTTTTCAGCTAAGGCATGGCACACCAGCCTTCCTCGACGCCTCCTCACCAGTGTGGACTGCAAAGCAATCTTGCTAATTCCCCAGAACATACAGAGAGGATTGGTGACCATCCGCACTCACAGAGCAAACTCAAAATCCGAAGTCAGAATATCCTCAGGGATGTCGTCGTTTCCACATCCTAACCCTAAAAGCAAAGCCAACCCCAAGTGAATATTTGCAACGCGGGGCCTTTTTTCCCTCCTCCTCCTCTCCATTGTTCCCTCTCCTTCGCTTCTGAACAGACTCCATGATTTCAAACTTGGTTGTACTCTTTTATGAAAACACAGAGAAAGCTTAAAAATTAGTCCCTGCCGAGAGGCGATCCCATTCTCAGGGGCAGACCACGCCTCGTGCACGATTGGGGTGTTTATTTTTCTCTCAGAGGCATGCGAACAGAACTAAGCTCGAGTCTGCAGATGCCACAGCCCAGAGCCTAAACCTGCCAGCACAATGCTGTGTAGAACATACTAGAAGGGAAATACAACCTCAGTATCTAAACCTGCCAGCACAATGCTGTGTAGAACATACTAGAAGGGAAATAGAACCTCAGTATCTAAACCTGCCAGCACAATGCCGTGTAGAACATACTAGAAGGGAAATACAACCTCAGTATCGTCAGAGTGTGGGTTGGTAGACTTTTTGTCGAGAAGGCAACCCACATGTCACCTTATTTTACAACATGAGCTTCACAGAGCTTCTACAGCAATGGTGGTGAAGGGTGGTCCCTGGACCACAAGAACAGCACCTCAGGAACCAGTTGCAAATCAGATCTTCCGAACAAACGCAAACCACCAGATGCACAGACTCGAAACTGTGTTTTTCCAGCCCCCACCCCCGGGTGTTTCTGATCCCCAGTGACATCCCCAGAGCTATGGTTTCAGGTGCCACGTTCTCCTAAGGCGGTTAAAACCGTATCGGGCGTCTGGTGTCTGGAATCCCATTAAGGCTCCATCAGAGCAGAAACCGCAGTAAGCAGAATCCATCCTCGGGGTAAAGACTCAGACGTCGGGTGTGTCTGGTGAGATGAGGAAGCACACACTCTCAGGAGGAAAGCAGGGCTCAGACAAAGATAAACCGCCTCCTGCAGAATTCTGAGTCTGAACACCTTGCCCGTCCGACGTAAAACATTGTCTTGAAGATGATGGGTTTACCTTGAACTTGTCCGTGAGGATCTTTGGGGTCACAAATGTATCAGGAATGTGCACCCGTACTCACTGCCTACAGAGAGTTTGCTGCAAAAGTAGAAGGAACTTGGCCTTGGCTGGGTCCCTCGGTGGGTTAGAGCATCATCCCCAAAATGCCAAGGTTGTACGATCCCCAGTCAGAGTACATTCCAGAGGCAACCAATGAATGCATCAGTGAGTAGGACAACAAATCGATGTTTCTGTCTCTCTCTGTGTCCCTTCCCTTGTCTCTCTAAAATCAATCAATCAAATGTTTAAAAAGGAAGAAGAAGAAGGAACCCTGGGAATGCCTGGGAAATGCTCTGCATTGGGGTGATGCATGTAGACGTTTGAGTGGGCCACTAGAGGAACACACAGCCAAACAGGAAAAGAATCACCAAGATTTGCAGTTCATTCCCTTGTAAGTCCTTCCACCCAGCACGTGCATGAGAAGCAAATACACCCCGGAGGTGGGAAGACCTCAAAGGATTAGCAGGAACCATCCCTGGCACTCACACAAAGCTGTTCCCACAAGTAAGAGCACGAAACAGCTCAGAAGTGTTGGAGGCATCGGGTAGAATCGTCCAAACCATATCGGTTCAGGGCTGGGCGGAGGGGAGGAATCAATGACTAAAGCCTGCTTTGGTTCTGCCTAACAAAACTTAAAACAAGACTCAAAATAAATCAAATCATTTCTGAAAATTACATGCCAGGACTCCCCCACATCTTGGGAAATGGCCTCTTTCCGGATTATTCTCCAATCAGAAAACTTGAGTATGCCACGTTTCCCCGGCCAAGATCCCTCTGAATCCACCCTGCTTTTGGGGAAAAAGCGCACAGGCTGATTTTCGTTGGTAGGCCCTGACTAAGCTGCGTAATTAGGATTATGTAACGTGAGGCCGATCTTCTGCCAACATGTCCATTTTCTGCCGTTATTAGAGGGCACGCCCGTGGAGAGCGGCTTCTTTGCTTTTATCGAAATGACCATTGAAACGCTGGTAGGTTGTTGGAGATCATTTATAAAGAATGTTTTGACTTCAAGTGACTTGGAGGAAATGTCCGCTGTGGGAAATAAAGAACAACGTTTATAGTCACGCTCTTTTTTTTAACATGGGTTTCTAGGACCCGTGGGTACGAGGTCAGGGCATAAAACTGTTGCAGGTGAGCCAGGGCATCTAGGAAAACCATCGTTGCGGCTAGGAGAGGACATGTAAATCATTTAAACAAAGTTAACCCACACAGACACTTGGATTCCCCTACGTCCTTGACAGACAAAAACTCCTACTTAAAGAAGCTTAGTGGGGAAAACTAAGGTTACACATTGATTATACTTATGGATTCTTTAGCTATTTCCACCCCTGCCCCCCGTGCAATGTGTACTAACAGGCACGACCCACCTTCACTTCATGTTACCTGTGCCGTGACTCACAGTGTTTAACCAGAGCATTGTAAAGATCCCATTTCAGGCTTGTAGACATGGGTAGAATGTATTGGGGGGAAAAAAGGTTCATTTGAGAACAAAATTCCATCTGAAGCCTGAATGTAACATAAGCAATTTGGAATGTGTTGGTAGGATATGACCGATTCCACGTTACACAGGAAATGTTGGATTGTCAACTTTGCCTGGGAATTTTCCCAAATGCTTGGGATTTATACTTTACCTGAAGTGCAAGCCAAAAAATCACGTTTCTGGTCCAGAATTACAACTGGCATTTGGGCAGGGGGTGGGGGGGGAAGCTTGCTCTGCTGCTTGATTCTGAAAGTCACTCTTATACTTTTTCTGATGCCCACACAGACGGTCTTGTCTGAGCTCCTCAGACCGCTCCAGATGCGGTAAATGTCTTATAGTCTCCCACATAAGTTGACTGAAGGCTGCTCACCTGCAGGGAACCAAGTCGAAGGAGAGAAATAGAAGAGATCAGAGATAACATTCAACCCATTTGTAGAAGTTGCAAATTACGGGAGTCGTTGCATAGTTGGTGAGGGACTTTGTTAAACTGAATATATATACATTTCCCTTCCCTTCCCTTCAGGTCCACATCTCTTCGCTTTTGAATTTATCTCCTGCCCCTTGGTAAGTAAAGCAAAGGGGATATGCATTGCTCCACGTGGGCTTGGGCGAGAATCCAGCATCCTGAGACACCAACGCAGCTCGCTGAGAATAAGGGAAAGAGAAATCAGGAATCTGCAGGACCTCTAGGCTGGTGGAAACAAATACAGTTGCACACTCAGGAATCCTGAATTTAAAATAGATGGTGGCGGGAGTCCCAGGTCGGGAAATGCAGACAAGAGAAGGAGCAGAGTGATGACGGAAATTGGCAGGTGGTAGAGGAGAGAGAGCAGGTGAGACTCGGCATTCAGAAGCAAGACTCAAAGCTGGGCAAACCGTGGAGCCACATGGAAGGACAGAGGGGAAGCTCCGGTGCCTCTTTCCGGGGAGGTGCAGGCTTGGAATACCCAGGACTCCTGGGTGCATCTCGTGTGCCGGCTGCGAGGGGCAGTCTGCCTTTGTACAAGCTCAGGAGCCTGGGAGCCGTGAGACGGGAGAAGCCACGGCAGGTGATGCTTTGCAGAAGGAGATGCAACCCATGGGACCCGCGTGATGAAGCAGAGAGCCACGTGTGGTGTCCCTGCTGTTTCCTACTCATACCATCTGCAGCCTGCTCCCGAGATGTCCTCTGGGCAGGTTTCTCTTCCACCCTGGAGTGTGGCAGCTTACAGTGACAACTAGGACATCCCTGGACCAGTGGGGAGCTGCCAATTGGCGGGTACCCCATTTCAGCCCCCTTTCTCACACCATGTTAAGATCCCTGGATTCCCTATGCGTAGGAAGCTTCCGTCGAGGGAAGTAGCTCCTTTCTTGGCTTCCTTCCTTCCTTCCCTGGCCTCACTGTCTCATCCCACTTCCATCAAAGCTTCCTCATATCTTCCTCCCCACTCCCCATCCCCCCCAAAACACTCAGAGGCAATTCCCTAGCTCTGGTTAGATTCCAAGAGAGGCCAGTGAAGCCCCCTGTCCCTTCGAGAGTTCAAAGAGGGTGGAACTGTTTTGGGGGGACAATACTGATGGGAGAGAGACCCCAGGGGTTTTCCTAAATGAGCAGGCGTTTCAGGAGAATGTTGACGACTGGACCAAATACAGACAATTTGGGTAACTGGGCGTTGTGCCTCAGAACACAGCAAAAAAAATGATGCACAAGAGAATAAACAGGTAATTCAAGATAAGGCCACACCGTCAGAGCACCTGCCTCTCTTTTAGTTAATCTTTTTTTTGTTTAGAAGCAGCAAAATGTGTAAAATCGATCCTTGTCACCAGGATAAATAACCAGAGGAGTAACACAAGTTCTGTCCTGGGTCTTCTCATGCCCTTAACCAAATAGTGTGACCAAAAACTGGGGATGGGGGTGCTCCATAGAAAGTAACCTCCCAGGCTGACCTGATCTTGAATCCCTCACTGGGCCGGCCGTGGT
This sequence comes from Desmodus rotundus, assembly GCF_022682495.2. Classification (NCBI taxonomy): domain Eukaryota; kingdom Metazoa; phylum Chordata; class Mammalia; order Chiroptera; family Phyllostomidae; genus Desmodus; species Desmodus rotundus. The sequence goes on along the minus strand of NC_092332.1, from coordinate 2,533,656 downwards.
GGGGGTCACTGCACAGTCCCATAACTTTGGCTTTGCACAAAGGTTTTAAGCCGGTCCTGCCCAATGCTCTTGTATCTGTAGCTAAGCACACCTTTGGAATGTCATGGGTAACACACCTCAGAGGGGATACCTGCCCTGAACAGGGCGCATAATCTTGTTAACTGCCCTGGAATCCGGGCCCCACCTTGCTTTCTCCCACCCCCATGGAATCTTCCTTATGTTCCCTCCTGCATTCCAAACCCATTAAAAAAAAAAAAAAAAAAAAAAGCTGCCACAACTGTCATTCTCTGGAGTGTTTGTGACCTTGCTCCCCCGCATCTGTTGTCCGTGTGGCTCAGACAAACTGTCAGAACCGTTCTCCTCCGGGGTGGGTGGGTTTTGGGTTGATAAGGGAATCTCCCGAGCAGGCCAAGGTTTCCCCAAACATTCGGTTACAGTTCCTCTTGTCTTTGTCAAGGCTGGTGTGTCTGCCTGTGTGCTAGAGCTTCCCCATCAAGGTATTTCCATTCCTAACGAGGGAGGCTCTGGAGACAGCCCGAGGCGAGCGAGCGTTGTTTTCCATTCCAGCTGCGCGTCTGCGTTCCTACCGACAGCAGTTCCTGGAACCTGCAGGACATTATCGGCCACCTCCGAGCGCTTCTGGCCTCGCCACGGAAGCACATCTCAGCAGAGGAAGTGCATGTCTGTGCTTCAGCTCTGCTTCTTAAAGTCCACAGGAAACCTGAGCCCGGAGACAGGAGAGAGCAGCCCACACCTCCGCGGGGCGCTCAGGAATCTCTCCCTTTCTGCCTGTCTGAGTTTGCGGCAGTCTGGTTTTTGTCCACAATAAAGAGAGTATTGACAGACTTTAAACACAAACAAACAAACAAAGACGACATTTGGAATCCAAACCAGGTTTAGATGTTATGGGAAGATGGCAAAGTGTGTAAGTGGTCAGCCCCTTTGAACTCGAGTAAAGGAATAATTCTTGGCAAACGTGTTCTTGCTTTGCGCTGGAAGCCAGTCCATCAGCCCAGCCCACCGTGACCAGCAGGTCAGCACCATAGGGACAAAACGACCCGCCGACGGACACATGTCCCTCTCCTCGGACCTCGTCCATCAGCAGCATGGGGGTGACACCTTTGCTAAGGCTGTCAGGCTGCTTTGGTTGATACATCTCTGTCCCTTCTAGTGCCTTGGATCTTAACCATCGACATCTCGGGTGCCACCTGCCGGGCCCCCTTTGTGAGGGGATGACCCCCTAAGAATCCATGAGCTCGGGGTGAAACCGAGCAGACTCCAGGCTTCCGAGGGGGGCTCCAATCAGTCCCCTCAGTGCGTTCCCTGGCCACAGGGCATGCCTCCGGGAGGCCCCACGGACCCTTAGAAACTCCTGTTAAAACAGTTTCTCCCTCACAGCCGCATGTGCTGAGTGAAGGGAGGGGATTCGGAGTGCTGCGGCCACAGATGAGATCTATTCAGAGAACCCTCAAACTGCAGGACACACGGAAAAAGTAGGGTGATTCACAAAGCGGGGAAGCAGTGAGGGATGTAGCCCAACAAGGCTGTGGGCGCTTAGTTAGAGGAGGCAACACATCCCTCAGAAGGGAGTGTGTGAGAGAGAGAGAGCGGACACAAGCAGATGAAACAGGCCCCCCGTCCCATGCAGAAGAATCCATAGTTTAAAGATGCCTCACCCTTATGCCCACCAGCCCCATACCTCCCCTTTCGCCCGCTCAGCCACACCCTGTCCGTTCCAACCCATTTTCCCACCTTCACCCCAAAGGGACCACAGCAACCAGAACAGGTCATGTCTCTTCGTTCTATGTCGTGATGAAAGACTCATCTGTCTTTGTGTCAAAATGCAGCCCCGACACGGGCACGAGTCTGCAGAAACTTGGGGCTCCGCTAGAGAGCGGTTTACGGGCACAGACACTTCCCAGAGCACCGGTTTTGTGTCCCGGACTCCGGCTAGGACCCAGCAGCCAAACACGGCCCATCGCCCCTGTTGCAGGCAGAGTGGAGGAAGGGTCTCTACGTCGCTGATTGCCCGTGGCAGCTGTCAGGGCACCACGGCGAAGAGGGGGGCCAACTTGCCGACAACCCTGAAATATGTACCGTTTGGCCCTGACAGGACATGACTTCATAGTGCAGAGATTCTTAACCTTGGCTGCCAGCACTAGGCGAGATTTCATAAAATATTAACCCCTGAGTCTAATTTATTAGAGGCTCTGACTCCATTGGCCCGGGCGTCAGCAGCGGGAGGGAGGGATGGAGTTTTCAAAGCTGCCCCCAGTGATTCTCATGCACAAAGGCGGCCCTCTGGTCTGCCGCTGTCTCTCTAAGGAAGCGATATTCTTACTTCTTCCAAGGGGCTGGAGCAAGACGCCGAACTTGTGAGAGATTCGTTTGTCACAGATAGGAATTTTGCTTTCTCTGTAGGCAGCGAACGGATCCCTTAGGGGAAGCAGCCCACGGCAATGGTCGTCAATCAAGAGTGATTTTTTTTTGGACGAAGGGATGCTCGGTAGTAACTGCAGACACCAGGAGACTTGGCTCTTGGCGTCTAGTGGAGGCCAGAGATGTTACTAAGTATTCTGTAATGCACGAGACAATGCCCCCACGTCAAGGTGGTCGACAATGTCCACACTCTGGATTGACAAACCGTGAGACTCGGGGAAGATCTTGCCCACCAGCACAATTATACACAGGTCAGCATCCTCCGTGCTTCTCCCTCTTCTTCTCTGAGGGGTCCCCACAGGGTGTGCTTGGTTTGCTTAAACAGGAACGACCAATTTGGGATGGAAACAGAGCAATGCTGGGGCAGGTAAGATTACTATGAAGGCTCAGGGGAGACTGACTGAGAAGGCCTGTCTCCAGCTTCTAAGTGTTCTCTGCATCTTTGTTATCTAGGTCGGCGTTCCTCAGCCTCCGCACAACGGACATTTGGCGCGGGGTGACTCTCTGCGGTGAGCTTTCCTGTGCATTTTTGGGGTGCCGAGCAGCATCCCTGGGCTCCGCCTGCAAGATAACAATGGTACCCCCGCACACAAGTAAGGGTGACAATCGAAAATGTCCCCAGATGTTGGCAATTGTCCTATGAGAAGCAGAATCATTCTTGACTGAAAACCACTGTGAGATAAATGATAGATAGATAGATAAGTAGGTATATAGATTGAGAAAGAGATGGATGGATGGATAGGAGGGTGATAGATATGGAGATAATAGAGATGAAGGTGGATGGATGGTTGGATGGGTACATGATAGATGGATAGATAAATAATAGATGATAAATAACAGATCACAGATCCATGATACCCATAGACATGACAGAGATGAACGGAACTGGATGGATGGAATCCGTCGTGCGAAGGCAAAATCTCTTCACCTCAGCGCTGCTGACATTGGAGGCTGCGCCCTTTTGGGGTGCTGTGAGTCTGGTGCTCTGTGAGGTGTTGAGCCGCAGCCCCGGCCTCCACCCACTAGGTGCCAGCAGCACACGTGTCTGTGATTTGTGGCCACCAGCTCCATCTGCACCCGGTGCCAAGCATCCTGGGCAACAGCTATGCAGCCTTTGCTCTGGAAGGAAAAGGCTTCTCGGACCCGCTGGGAACGGTTCCTGTTCTCCAAGGCCGACACCGTCAGCCAGCAAGACTTTGCATTCTCCTAGGATGGAGATGAGTCTCGAGGGTCCACACGGTGTGGCCCCCTCACGGGGCTCCCTATTTCCATCCCTGGGAGATTGACACCATCACCCTGCTTTTGCCCTTTTCCTCCTGGGCGACGTGTGCTTTGGTTTATGCTGCTCTGGGACATCTCCCCCATGTGGAAGCAGCACTCTGTCCCCTGGCTCCCGGAGAGAAAAACTGGAATCTAACTTTATTCACCACACGCGTATGCTTGCGGACGGTCAGATTGCTTGGCAGAGAGAGGGTGTAATTGTCCACCCCCATGCCAGCCTCGTTTGCACGGTGAGAGGCAAGCTACAGCAAAAGCCCGGTGCCGCCAATGCAGGGGGCAACATGACCCCCCCTCCACAGCCAGGTCAGGGCACAGGTCATGCTGCATGACAATGGGGTGGATCTTCCATGTCGACAACTCACCAAGGGGGCAACTGGAGCCAGAAGCGCCATCTGCCCTTGGCAAGACTCTGGCGCTCTCCAGCCACCGCCAGCAGCCATGCGTGCCGGCAGCTCCCAGGAATTCCGGGAGCAGAGACAGAAAGACCCAGGACAGCAGCAGATGGCGCCTGGAAACCTGGCCCCTTGCCTCCTCTTCCTGGAAGGCATATCAGCTCCCCACCCCCCATCTCAGAGCCCAGAAATCACTGAGAAAGGGGATGTGGCAGGAGGACATTAGAAAGACAGGATTTATCCGGAAGGGACTCTATCAAGTCTCGGACTAAAATAGCAGCCTTGTACGTGTCTCCTTGTGAAATCAATTCTATGTGCCAATTCCAGTTTTGAAAAAGCTACGCTGTGACAAACAATGATAAAAAGCATTTCCATACTAATTAACGCCAAGCAACCTTTAGTCTTCTTAGGTTTCCTTTCTTCAATGGGACTCCATGAAAAACGTCATAAAGGTCGTAGCTGATGCTCCAACATTTGACACGCTCTGTAATCGTAAAGATGAGGAGACCAGTAAAACGCATTATAAGTTTGACTTTCAGTTCTCCAAAAATCCCCATTGAAATGGAAGTATGGAAGCACTGAAATCCTTGTTTGAAAACTCAGTTTGGGTGTGGGTGGGGATTACTAAAAATAAAACAAAAATCGCAACTGTTTTCCGAGAGATAGGAACAGGAAGTGAATTGCTGAAATCAAAAGCCAAGAAAAAATTCCGTACGTACGACATTGTAAGACTCTGAAGGCCGTGCTCAGCCCTCACACGGTATTTCATGTTCGCAAAGCTCATGTTCTCCTGTGTAGTAAATAAAACCAAAAGAAATAGAAGTTCTCAGATTTTTTCATACTTCCATGGATCTTTTTTCCTTCCCTGAGAACACACTCCCTTACGTATCAGCCATTCTAGAAGGCTCTGTCGGAGAACTTAGAAGGCGGCAACCCACCGGGATCGTGAAGGCTGCCTCCACGTGGCCAAGAAAAATGATCTCAACCCCCCAACACTCCCAACCTCAAGGCCGTCTGCCGATGGAAGAGCCCAAATACGGGGGCACCTTACTCCCTCGGGCCCGATAACTAAGCACGGAACCGCCTCAAACCTGTAGTCTGGCAAGACGCATACCTTTCTCTCCAATGAAACATGTTCCTTCTCACCTGAGTTTCGGACACTGGATATTATTCCATAATGAACATCTCAGTGGTCATTCTCAGCGCACTGTTTGGCCAGCATCAAGAAAGGAGCAGGGCACTGTCTCAGTGGATTGAGCAATGACCTGCCAAAGGGTTGCCGGTTCGATTCCCAGTCAGGGCACATGCCTGGGTTGCAGGCCAGGTCCTTCTCCCTCCCTTCCCCTCTGTCTAAAAATAAATAAATAAAATCTGTTTTTTAAAGGACCAGAGAAAGCAAGAACCCAACTGTGCATCCTGTCTCTGACCTCAGTCAAGTCCTCTGATATTGGGATTCGTGGAGTCTATTCCGTGGTATCTCCAACGGTGGCCTGAGAACCGTGTGCCTCTGGTCAGCTGAGCTGCAGGTGAAAATCGTGGGTTCTGGAGTCCATCCCTGCCTGGGTCTCTGGGCTTTGGGTGTGCTCCACAAATTCCTAGTCCAACAGGGTCCCCAGGAGACGGGGGAAATCAGCATGTGGTGGAAACTGGAGCTGAGTCATGTCTGGGACTGAGGTCGGTGCAGGGAGTAGCTGCTCTCTCCGAAGCCTGTCTCGGACACCCCATGGCCCACGGCCTCTCCCGCTGAGCTCCATTTCCCTCGTCCTTCATCTCCCTGCTGACCCCTAGCATGTCTCCACATCGTGTGCTTTCAGCGGAGGTCCCATGCTCAGCCCACGGAAATGGCACCTTCTGGGTTCGGGTTGACCAGATATTCCCTCTGACTCCTAATCTGAACTCTCTCATCAGGCTGTCGAGCAGCCATGGTCTCACGCTACCCAATTTCTCCTTCTTCTCCCGCATGGGCTGAATGCAGAGCTGCTTCTGTGTTTGATCAAATCCCCTGCGGTGGTCCCGGCTCGTCTTTTCTAGCAGGGCTCCCCGCACGTCATGGGTCACTGCCCCCTCAAGGGTGGCCCGTGTCCAAGTCAGGTGCTCTGCGTGGGTCGTCCTTGCTGAGCCTGAAGGTCAGAGGTGGAGCGCAGGTTCAAATGATGGGTGATGTGGTCAGGGATGTTACATGCCCGTCATCCAGTCTCCCCGTACTGCCACGGTCCTGGTTCAAGTTCAAGGAGAGTGACTGAATAACGTCCGTCCATCAAACTTCTCCTTTATCCCAGTTTCCATGACGGTCCCCTGTGCAAATACCCCATGGTCCCTCGCATATGTACATTTACAGGTTGGGTTATGGTGCGACCTCTGTCCCTGTAAGCCGTTTGCCAACCCATAGGCCGACCAGGTAAGGTTTATTGATTTTTGAAATCGATATATTGAGTACCAGACAGGCACATGAGCATCATCTTGTAGTCACGGATGGTTAATAGCGGCAAAAACAAATTGCCTTCCGTGGACAAATGCACAGAGTGAGAAAGCAGATTGGTGGTTGCCAGGGGCTTGGAGAGCAGGATGCCAGGGGAGTCTGAATGGGGGTGGGGTCTCCTTTGGGGGGGACGAAGATGATCTGGAACTAGGCAGGGGCAATGGTTGCCCAATACCACAGAAGTGCACACTTAAAAATGGTTAATTACACATTATGTGCATTTTACTTTGATTAAAAAAAAGAAGAAGAAGAATTTGCTTTCTGAGATCCCTGTGTTGGCCAGAACTCGTATCAAAAGAAGCAGGTATTAAGCAGAAAGCCATCCTCATTTTCTCTGCCGTATTTGTCCTGACTCCATTCATGAGTCATATCGAATTTCAATATGCCCCGGGTAAGGGGCAGCCCCAACAACAGACCCCCAAACAGCGGGGCTTGTGGCATCGCCAAGATTTCCATCTGCCGCGCTGGCCGGAACGTCAGCTGTGGGCAAACAGCCCAAAGCCTGGGTGAGTGAGAAGGCAGCATCCCTTGCCAGCCAAAGCAGCGGCGTGAATGAAAATGCGCAGGGGGAGACGCAGCATCATTTGGGCTTCCAAAAACAAGCTTCGGCAGTGTGTCCACTTTTGTCTGGATTAAAATGTTAAAACAAACCAAAGACAAAACTATCAAGAGAATGGACAATGAGTGGTTGCCGGGACTCTTGGGGGAGGGAGGGCAAGATTCCAAGTAGAGGGGAAGGGAATGGATTTTTAGGACATTGAAATTATTCTGTATGGGCCCTGGCTGGGCAGCTCAGTGGGTCAGAGCGCCATTCTGCTAGGCCAGTATTGAGAATTTGATCCCCAGTCAGGGCCCATTCAAGAAAAAAACCAATGAATTCATCAACAAGTAGAACCAAAAATTGATGTCCCTCTCTCTCTCTCTCTGTCTGTCTCTCTCTCTCTCTCTCTCTGTCTCTCTCTCTCCCTCTCTCTGTCTCAAGGTCTTTCTAAAATCAATATAAATAAATTTGTTTTACAAAGAAATGATTCCGTGTGATGCTGGGGCGGTGGGCAGACTTCCTCACCCATTCCTCAGAAGCCACAGGGTATACAACACAAGACATGAACACAGTATCAACTATGGACTACAGTTAATAACGATGTAGCACTTCTGGCTTGTCAATGAGCATGACGTCAGATGTTAAACCTGGAGGAACCTGTGCCTGTGGAGGAGAAAAGAGGGCTGTGTTTCAGGAGAGGTCCTTGCCGTGTCTAAACTGCTTGACGTATTCGTTCACTCCAGGGACGGGGACTGAAAAACAGGTGCATTCGGTCCTGGGCTTTCTCTGCTTCAACTCCGGCCGTTCTCTGTGTGAAGGAAGCATGGATTCCCGTGTCCTTCCCTCCCCTTCTGGGTTGTAAACACATTGTATCCACCTCTCTCTACCCTCGGCAGCCTCGGTGAGCCCTGGGAGGAGAACCTTGTGGGTCTACACCACAGCTCACCGCACTCTCTCTGCGGTGAGGGTCGATGGTAAACACACACCCCTGGGCGGACGGGCCCTGGGTTTTGGAGAATCCGGAAGCAGGCGTCCAAGGAGATGTTTTCAGTGACGGAAAAGCAGCGCTTTGGGGCGTTGCCCTGTGACCGTAAGGAACATCCGCCTCTCTGATCCACTCTGGGTGCGTTGGACCCCAGAGACAGAGCCCGAGGCAGGCTGTCACAGGCGTGGACCGGGGAGGTGCAGCCTCGGGGGCAGACCACAGAGAGAAGGAAAGAAAAGTCTGCCTCGAAGGAGCTGATAAAAGCCAGCTCAACAGGATGTGGTCAGTGCCTGAGCCGTGAAAAGAAGAACAAAACCCGACACCACTTCTGATTAGGGTGCGAGGGGACTGAACAGAAGCCAGTGCTACTTTTTCAAACCTTAAGAAAGGGAACCACCAGATTGGGTTGGGGCGAGGTAGAAAGGAATTCCTTTTTTTATTTTTAGCCTAGCCGGTGGGGTCCAACCTTTTGGCATCTCTGGGCCACACGGGAAGAAGAAGAGCTGTCTTGGGCCACACGCTAAGCACACAAACACTAATGAAAACTGATGAGCAAACACGGTGTTACATAAATTTACGATTTTGCGTTGGGCCGCATTCCTGGCCCTCCTGTGAGCTGTGGGTTAGACACCCCCGCTCTGCTCGGCGGGGCAAAAGGAGGTTGAGCTTCCAGATTTGTCAGAATTATTCTCGAAGGTAGAGGCTGCCGTCAGCCGCCCGGCCACCCTGTCTCTGTGGCCCTCCTCTGACCAGGACCGTGTGGCTCTGCAGGGCCTGGTCCGCTTTTTCCCCCCCACCGAGGTGGCCAAGAACAAGCACGAAGGTGCTGGGCATCTCTTAAAGCCGGCAAACCAAGGTGGTGGCCACGTTCTCTCCCAGGACGTGCTGAAGCCTTCCCAGGATGTGTGGGGTAAAATTCAGGCTGCCGCGAAAGCCTCCCCTGACCCCAGGCCCCGATGGACCTGAAGGCCCCGGTTCTGCCTGCAAAGCCCCTCAGCTCCGTGACTCCCTGCAGAACCTCGTCCTGGGGGAGCAGGGGGAGCTCATCAGGAAGACGGGCCACACCTGGCTCACCTCCCAGGCCGGTGGCCCCCAGGCTGCGCTGGGTGAGTATGTTTTTGAAAGGTTCCCACTTAAGCACAACCACCAGCTTATGGAGCCCAGAGGCCTAAGAGGGGCTCCCTGTCCCCGCCCTGGTGTCTGGCTTTTGTCTGAGCCTCTCCCTGCAAGCACTGGGCATCCTTTTCAGCAGCCTGGACCCCTCCCCCCTGCATTGGACCAAAGGGAAACAAATCATCATGATCATGTGGTGATTAATACATATTAACACAAGAATAAACTCCGTGTTTCGAGGACTCACAACTGTGAACCTGCTTGTGGCCCACCCTGCATGACATCACACACCAGTGTACAGAGACGCAGTAAGAAATAGGAAGGCCTCCCACGCTCACTTCAAAATCATGTGTTTGAAGAACATTCACCTGTTTTAGGTCAAGGATTCTCAGGCCTCTCAGGTCTCACTGAGACCAGCTGGCATATCTTATCTGGGTTCTCAGTTGAATTTTACATTATTTTATTAAAAAACTGATGGAACTGAAGAGCATTATGCTGAGTGAAATAAGCCAGGCGGTGAGGGACAAATACCATAGGATCTCACCTTTAACTGGAACATAACCAACAGAAGAAAAAAGCAAACAAAATATAACCAGAGACATTGAAGTGAAGAACAATCTCACAATAGCCAGAGGGGAGGGGGGAAGGGACAGTGGGGACAAGGGTTTTTAGGAACTACTGTAAAGGACACATGGGCAAAACCAAGGGGAGGGTGGAAGCAGGGGAGGGAGGTGGGTTTGGCTGGGGTGGGGGGAAGGAGGGGAGAAAATGCAGACAACTGTAATTGAATAACAATAAAGTAATTTAAAAAATAAATTTAATTTAATTTAAGAAACTGAACTAGATCCTTATAAAATGGACAATAAATTGTTTTCCTTGAAAAGAAAACAAGATAATTTTAGAATACCTTTGCCCTAAGGTTTGACTCTTTTACCCATTTGGCTGTAATTGTGTTGGTTTTCAAGGTGACAGGTGGGACTTTTTACGAGGTACGAACACCGATTTGTTGCCTACTCATAGCAGACACGTTCTCCCCAAGTCCACCCTGAGTTTTCACTCTCCTACTGGAGTCTTGAGGCAAACCAGTTCTCAGTTTTAATGTAAAAAGAGTGCATCCGTGTTTTCCTTCCTGGTTTCTGCTGTTGCTTGGTGAGCAAACCTGTTCCTCCACGAGGTCCTAAATAGATTCGCTTACCTTTCCTTCTAAAAGGTGGAAGCTTTTGCCTTTCCTGTCTCGCCACCTAACCTTGATCAGTTGGGTCCCTGAATATGGTATCTCCCTTGAACATTCTTTGGGTATGTCTGTGAACGGGACATAGAAGTTGTGTATTTTTATTGATTCTTGCATATCTTTTAGAAAAACAATTCTAGACACCTTATTTTTTCGTGTTATTATGAATATTTTTATTATATATTAAAATATTTTTGTGTGGATGTATGGCGAAGACATTGACTTAGTTTAATGATTTTGTAAATGGCAATTTGCTAAACTCTTATTACTTCTATGTTTTATTTAGAAGTTGTTTGGGTTTTTTTATTTTCTTTGTTTACATACATATAGTAAATTCTATGTGCAAATAATATGATTACTCTTCTTTACAATTCTTGTACGTTTTGTTCTTTTTTATGGTGGGACTGTACTGGCTAGAACGTCCAAGATTATGCTGGTTAGAAATGATGATAATAGTTCATCTTAAATTGTTCCTCATTTTAAAAAGACGGCTTTCAAACTTTTGCTCCCTAGTGTGCTGTGCAAAAGGCTCTTTGTCGAAAGACCGTTAGATTAAGGAAGTTTTGATTTTCTCTTGGTCTGTTAATGCACAAGTACGCTCTGTTTTATTATTGCCCGGATCAACTGATTTAAGAAGTATGCTTTATTTTGTTTTGATCTCTCTATTAATATGTTGATATTTAATGTATCATCATAAGTTCATGTTGAACCTCCCCCTCCCCATAGAAACCAAACGGATTTAATGTTTTACGCAATTTATTTTGCAAATATTTTGGAATTCAGAATTAGTCACCAAGCATGAGATTATTCTGTAATTTTCTGTCTAGCTTCCTTTATTGGATTTAGGGATAAAAATATTACTGGCCTGAGAAATACTTTGGGAGTGTTAGCCTGGAGAAATTTAGATAAGGCTGGAATTTTTAGCTACCTTCGGAAACTCCCCCGCCTAGCATTTTCTTGGTGGGAAGCTTTATAATTACTAATTCAATTAATTAAGTTTCTGTAACTCTGTTCAGGTCTTAGAAATGTACTCCTGTCGGCCTTGGTAACACAACGGTTCCATGAGTGAGTGGCCTGGGTCCACATTTTTACACGCACTGGGACTGGAATTCACATTATTGCAGTATTTTCTTTATAAACACAGCTGCCTTGAAGTTCTCCATCTTATTTACGTTTCGTGTGGGCATTCACGGGCGCGTTTTCTTTTCATTCTCGGTCTTATGGGAGTTTCGTGATTCCACTATTTCTGTTTGGTTCAGAGTCTCTTCAACTTTGCTACAAATGAACATCTCACGTAAAAGTGAATTGAAAGGCAAAATTGACTTGAAAATATTAAAATTAAAGTAAGATATGCTCAAAATAAAATTGAAAGTTATGCTGCTTTTATTAAAGGTCATGTTAAGATAAAATTAATTTTTTTAAAAAATTAAAATGCTTGCCATTTTTGACTGCATTGGTCCTTCCTGTTTTATTTTGCTTTCTCTTTCTTTTTCCCCGTAAACCCGACTTGGGGAGGTGAACGCACACTGCAGCATGAAGGGGATGTTTTGTAGAATGGTAGCCCTGAAACCTGTATAATGTCATCACCCAGTGTCACTCCAATAAGTGCAACAAATAAACAAATATAAGTAAAGAAAACAGGAGTTTTACAGGCCAACGAATGGGACACCGACATTTAAAACGCGGAGCGTTCGTTTTGTTTTCTGATGTCATAACCACTTGGGCGGGGGGGGGGGGGGGGGGGGGGGCGGGGGGGGGGCGGGAGTTGTTCGGCTGGTTTTTTTCCTGCTACCTTTGTCTACGTCTGTTCTGCTGTTCTCCTGGCCTCTCATGCGGGACCCTCAGCTCCCCTGTCTGTTCCATGTTAACTTTCCTGGCATAAAATTGTGCTTTTCCACGTAAGTTCCACAGGCGCGCAAGGCACGGATTCCCAGTGGTCCGGAACAGAACTTACGTCTGCTTTCTTGGAAAGCCTGGTCACCTCCCTCCCTCAGGGCACCCTGCAGTTGAACATCATCAGCCTTTGCCCCCGTGTGCCCGACCGCGTCCAGGCGAACTTGGAAAGAAAGGGCACTCGGTGACAGTTTCCTGAAAAAAAACGCGCTCAGCAGGCGGAAGCGGGGAGACGGTGTCGCCAGTCCCTGCGCGGAGCCTTGTGCGCCGGGGCAGCCGCTGGACCTCCCGCGTCCCACTAGCTTGGGCCAGAACCTTGCGGATCTGCATGGCTAAGTGACCCCCCAGACACGACCCCGTCGGAAAGCGCTCCAAACGGGAGCTCGCTCTTTGCACAGGGACCCGGTGACGCATGAAAGTGGCATTCCTTCCATCCTTGTCTGGGTGCGCACTGCGTGCGGGTGTTGACGAGAGACTGCGAGGAATGCTGCTGCCCAGGCTCCTCCCCCCGGGGCCTCCTGGTACCCTTTGGACTAAGGCCGTGGCGAGGGGGACTTGGGAGCGCACCCCGCAAACTGTCCCAAGCGGAAGGAAAGGGGAAGACAGTGTCCCTGCCGGGGGGTCCTGTGTGGGTCCTGATGTTTTCTCCCTTTAAAAGTTTATGTTGCTGCTCGTTTTGCACTTTTTGTATTCATTTTGACGTGGTGAAAAAACATTGCAATGATAGAGAAGCGTAGTGAAATGTGGTGGTCCTCCTCACATATATAAAAATGCACAGTACAATCTCACCACGTGCAACTGCGTGGATGGACCCAGACGGCATGCTGCGCCGTGACCTCAGTTACACAATGAAACAGGAACACCGCATGATGACCCTCACATGCGGGATCTAAAGGAGCAAATTAACGAACAAACAGAACGGACTCAGACTCCTAGGCACAGAGGACAGAGTTGGGGGTGCCAGCGGGGAAGGGGCCTGGGGGGCTGAAGGAAGAAGGCGGAGGGATTGAGAAGCACACAGGGGCAGGTACAGAACAGCCCCAGGCTGCAAAGTCCAGCCCAGGGAACACGCTCAGTAATATTGTAATACCTGAGCGTGGTACCAGGTGGGTCCTGGACTTACCAGGGGGCTCGCTTTGTAAGCTGCAGAAATGTCTGACCCCTGCCCTGTCCAGCCGAAACTCACGTGGTATCCAATGCCAACTGGAATTAAAAGAAAAAGACCCAGAGCCTTTTGCTCCTAGAGGACACTTAGTTGTCCTAGTTAAAAACACTCAAAATGCACATAGCAAATAATTCAAACCTAAAGAACTCCCATTCGCGGTTTCCCTAGTTTGCATTCTCAGTGACGTCTTTCTTTAAAGTAGCGCCATTTGGGAAGGTGCCCAAACCCCACAGATGCTCCAAAGTCTATCATTCCAGGCACCACGCACAGCCGATAATCTTGTGGAGGCTTTTTTTTTTTTTTTCAAACACCTGAACCCTATTCAAGCCACACCCCAGGTTCCACCACCACGAACACCCCTTTTTTATGACAAAATCTTTTACTACAAAATCAGAAGCGTGTCGTTCTGTAACATAATACCTTCACACTGAAGCACACCCCGGGACGTTTCCGGTGAACCGTTCAAATAAAAAGTACCAATTAGGACGCCCATCTTATTAGCCGACCCACCACACTCAGGCAGGTGCTCCTTCTTCCAGACTCTGTGTATCTTGCCCCGTGTGTCTGGCTGCGTTAGAGCCCCTGGTTTATCCTTATTGCGATAATTCATATGCTAGTAATTACTAGATTTGGGGCACTGCTTTGCCAAGTGCTTCCCACAGGCGATTTAAGTCTGAAAACCTTTTGTGCAAAAGACTGTGACTCTCTTAGTGTTTCCGAGGAAGACACGGAACGTAAACAGTTGAACTTGTAACTTCCGAGCAGGGAAAACATCAGCCAACGCCATGCGAGGCCCTCCTTGCAGATTTAAAGGCATAAAGCAACAAAAGTGTATCTAATGAAGAGCAGGTAAACTTAACCTTTTTCCCCCCCCTTTACAAACCACTATAATAAGACTATAACTGCTTTGTGAATGCAAAAAAAAAACCCCAACAACAAAAAAACCCCAGACATTCCTTGGAAAGCTTGTGCCACCTTTGTAGGGCAAAGCTCTGATTATATAGTAATTAGGCTTCTAGTGGCACTAACATCAGGCATTGGACTAAACGGTGAGTGTAATTACAGCCACCGGTGAAATCTGTAGTAGGAGCAGGGGGCAGCCTGGCAGGGCTGTGTCCTGTGGAATAGAGCCAATTGTCCGAAAACGAGAGACCCTAATCATTTCCTTCCCCCCAGTCCTTTGGAAATGGACTTCCAACATGGTCCTCTTTCAACACCAAGGAAGTGAAGTAGGAGGAAGGAAAAATAACAGACTATACGGGCAGGGGAAGACAGCTCAGCGGAGCCTTTCCGGGGAAAATATGAAACAGGAGGGAGAATGGCAGATGGAAGACAGCGCTGAGTGTTTAAAAGGGTGTGTTGGTTAGAAACAGGCCAACTGTCAATATTTCTGTGATTGACTGAAAAACAACATTGGTCCGTGTGGTGTGAGACTCTCTGACGAAGTGCCACTTGAAATAAAGAGGCAACTCAGAAGGAAAGCGGGAAACCATCAGACTTCATCGTTTCTATCTTCGTTTATTATTTCCTATTTCTATTGTATTTACTGTGTGCTGGAACAGGTAGCTATCCTGTCAGGTTTTCAGACAAGGCTGCAGCTGCCTTCCTTTTTAAGGCTATTTGAAGAAGGTGCCCGTGAAGGTCATTCGTTAGTGGACCGGGAGGAGGCCCACTCCTGCGTTTCCTTCTTAGGAGAGACATTGACAAGACGAGCTGTGGCTGCCAGAATTCTAGGACAACGCTGGGTGGGTTCCGTGGTGGCCCCAATATTCCTGACCACTCAGGACCTCATGGTGGGACCTTACCTGGAAACAGGGTCTTTGCAGATGACACCCAGGGAAGGGTCTGAGGGGAGGTCGTCCTGGGTCAGGGGGGCCCTACGTCCAATGACAGTGTCCTGAGAAGGGACAGAAGAGGAGACGCAGACCCAGAGGAGAAGCCATGTGGAGACGGGAGGGATGCCCAGAGCCCCGGGAGCTGGAAGAGGCAGGAAGGACCCCCCTGAGAAGCCCCTACATTATCAGGTGTATCCCCCACCACACCTGTCCAACCCCAGGTGGCTGCTGGCAGAGAAGCAGCCCAGCCTCCCGGGGGTCAGCTGATAAACCTTGGGAGTCTCTGTGAAGAAGCACCCCTTTCCATGTCCTTGTATCTCTAGGGGTCCCCTGCATGGTCAAAATCTCCTGCCCCAGTTGCTCACCTCGGCCCAATGCCGAGGCTCCCATTCCGCCTCTCGGGGCAGAACCTGAGAACCTGCTTTTCCAACAAGCCCCCAGGTGGTAGGATGCTGCTGGTGCTGGGCTGAGGACCCACGATTCTGAGACGGAGGCCGTGTGGTCTCTCTTCACGCAGAGGAACAGGAACTCTTTCAACGAGAAACCGAAGACCCGGGCAAATGTGTCGTAATGTTATGGAGCTGAATTCGTCCACCCAGGGCCCCAGGGCCAAAACCAAACAGGGCCAATGGCCGTGGAGAACTTGGAGTCCCTAGGGCTCACGCCACACAAGCACAAGAGGAAAACCTTGGCCTGTGAAGCCCACATCCTCCATGTTTTGCAAACAGTCTCTTTCAGGGGCATAGGTAAGGGTTCATGGTCATGGGCTGTGGATCGGTCACACGGAAGTTTCTGTGATTTCCTTAACCTGATTGACTTCTCTCCTGTCTGGGGGTCTTTGCCACTGAGCTGGTGAGGCCTTCCAGCGTCCAGCCCGGCTTAGCGTGTGCCCCTGTGCAGGGTTAGACACCAGCGCTAGCACCCAAGCAGGAGAAAGGCCGGTGGGTCCATTTCGTACCTAGCAGACTGAGTCTCTGTCTTATCTGCGCCCGCATGTGTCCCAAACCTGTTTTACAGGCAGGCTTCCAGAATTCCGGACAGCGCCGCATTCCTTCCTAATCTCTCCCTGGAAATCCTGACAGCCAGCTGCGGGGGCCAAAGGTAATTCTCCCCCTCGTCCTTCACATTTTTCTGTCTGGGCTGCTAACCGAACAGAGACAGAGTAAGAGGACAAAATGAGCGGAGTCTATTTTATTCACGTGGATTGGGGGGGGCCCTAAGAACACACGCCCAAAGACATATTGGGGGCCACATTCTCTGTCCAATTATATCTAGTCATAGGCACTTGGGTACTTGCATTTCTTGGCCATTGTAAATGCTGCTGCCACCAGGATAGGTGTGCAAACCTCTTTTTGATGTCGTGCTGGGGATTTCTTCAGAAGCTCTGGGACATTGATACAATGGAATGCTCCTCAGCCACGAAAGCGAAGGAAATCTTACCATTCGAGACAGCGTGGATGGACCTAGAAGGTCTTAGGGCTCCGTAACACAAAGTCGGATACAGAAAGACGCACGTCATATGATGTCACTCGTGTGTGGAATCGAAAACACAAAGTAAATGGAGAAGTACAGTGGAAACAGAGTGGTAGATACAGAGAGGGGGCTGGGGGGCTGGGTGAGACAGGCGAAGGGCTTGAGAAGCACAGGCGGGCAGGTACACAGCAGTCACAGGTCGGAAAGTCCAGCCCAGGGAACACCGTCGGTAACATTGTGGTAACTATGGATACTGTCACGTGGGGCCTGGAAGTAGTGGTGCGATGGCTTCGCAAGGTAGGAAAATGTGTGACCGCTCTTCTGCACACACGAAACTGATACAATGTTGAATGTCACGTCCGACTGGAAAAAATAACAGGCAAGGAAAAGAAGAACACACTTGTTGAGCTTTGTGTGCCTGTTTTGCTGTCAAACCACCGGCTGTTGCTCTGAACAGAACATAAGGAGGTTATAACTTGGGAGCTGCCAGGGTGGGAGAAGCAGTTACCTATCCAAAGACCCCATTTCCATGCAGGTTACGGCCTTCCCATATGGATTTTAGGGCCAGTCAACCCACATCGAAACCTTTGTAAAGAAACCCTGGAGAGCAAAAGCAGGAGGCTGGCACACTCCGTGAACACACCACCTTCTAGAAGCTCCTTCCATGGTGAAATACCCCCACACTAACCCCAAAGGCACTGGGTAGCCGGCTTCCTGTGATGAGTTGCTCCGCTTGTGCATGGGTTAGAATCCCCGGGGGAGCTTGTTAAACACGTCAGCCCGGGCCCCACCCCGAGTCTGTGGCATCTGAACCTCCTGGGGTGGGGCTATTTTTAACGAGCTCCCAGGTGGTGGCTGGGAGCAGGACCGATTGGAAACAGTGAGCTGCCCCAGCCGTCTGTGGGGAGCTCTGTCTGCTCAGCTTGCTCAACCCAGCTGGCCCCGACGCTCCGCAGGAAGAGTATTAACTGCGTGATGAGCCAGAACTAGAGAGAACCTGGCCACGGTACCAGGGGAACAGGTGGCACAGAACCACCCCTGACGCAGCCAAGGCCTTGGGTACAGGCTGCTTTCTTGGCAAGAGAGAAACATGCAGCCAGGATGGTCGCATCCAAAACATACCCACGGGAGTGAAACATGAGGGTTAAACAGGGCACAGCTCCCACAACCCGCCACTGGCAGGCTGTGCTGTTAGACCCAGGTTTCGCTCATGTAAACAGAGCTTGAACTTGGGAACAACCGCTCGCCCCCTGACCACGCCTTCCACCGGGCCTGAGGTCAACCAGTTGTCTGGGCAACATTCCCTCACTTGTCAATAACAGGAGAATAATAGTGTGTTTTGAGGGCTGTTGAGCCCACAAAAAACACAAGATTTTTTCACAGCAAGGAGGGCCTCTTTGAACTCTAAATTGCCTCCTAATTGTTGGGTTTTTCTCCACCCCCCACAGGGCATTCTGGCCCCTTGTCTGTCCCAGAGGTTAAGAACTGTGACAGAAGTGACTGATTTTGAATCACTGTCTGGGGAACAGTGAGTGCAGCCCCCAGAAAAGCAGGATGAAGCCCAGATCATTTGCAATGAATAAGCTACCACGGAGCCTCATCTTCTCTGCTACAAAGTGTCCAGGAAAGGCAATGTCGTCACGGCTGAGGAGCGGCTCAGAAATGCAAACAGACACATGTTGGACGCCTGCCGAAGGAATAGCTGCCGTGTCTGAGCTGCGTCCCATAACCCCGAGTGCACCCTGAACCTGCCCGCAGCCCTGAACCCACATGTGGATTCTGGTCTCTGTCTGCATCGTCCCCGGGAGAGTCTCATGACAGAGCCTGCCCCGGGGAAGACAGCAGGGGACCGGGCCCTCCCACCGACTCCCAGGCAGGCTCCCTTTCTTGGTGATGTTGCCCTGGCCTTTTCTCCTACCCCCTTTGTCTCGGTGCCCTCAGTCCTTGGTGCTTCGTGACCGGCTCCGTCTAACCCTCGGCTCTGGGTGTCCTGTTGGCCTGGTATTCTGCGCCACCCCCAACTCCACGCCTCTTCATAGGCTGCCCACGCCTTCCTGCCGGCTCCCTCTCTCCGTCTGGGTGAACTCTACACCTGTTCTGTCCTTCTTCCTCCCAGGACAAAAAAAAAAAAAAATGAAGGGAAACAGGCACTGTTTTCATTCCCCCAAGACACCCACCTCTCCCAGATGAGAGGAATTAGTCCTGCATCCCCAAAAGCCACTTGCAGTTGCGTCCGAGACCTTGTGTTCCTTGTGTTCCTTGTCCAAGTCTGCCAGCAACACGCCCCGTCAGCAGGTCACAGGACACAAAAGATCCCTATTCTCTCCAAACCCCTGTACGACGCACGATTTCCACTCTTCGTTCTAAGGAACCCGAGAGAAATAAAAACCCAAGGTCCCTACATAAACATGCCCACACATGTTCACGGAAACACTATTCCCCGTGGCCAGAAGGGGATGCAGACAAAAAAGGGTTTCAGAAAACGGAGCCTCACAGGGTGATGAGCTCACACATCCCTAACCAGGCAGCTCCTAGTGGGGCGTCCCACCCCAGGTCTGTATCTTGTGTAGTGAAAGTCTGGATTCACCTTAAAGAGGCCTTGCTCATTTGCACGCACGCAGGTCAACACCCCTTTGGAACACCAGAACCCCCCTCAAAGGCATCGCTGAGCTCACAGTCTTAATTCTCCTGCAGTCCAGTCCCCACCTGTCTTTCTCCCACCGGCGTGGAATCTTCCTCACCTTGCTGTCCCTCCTTAATCTCCGACCCAGAATGTACACTGTCCTGCCGGGAAGCATGTTTCTCCATCTGCTGACCCTCCGTTGGGCTCTCATTTTAGGGGCCCCAGCACATAGGTCTGTCTTGTTATACTGTGTGTGAGCGTGTTGGTGGCCAGGGACAAGGAATCGTTCACAGAGGTGACACCACGTGGCTTTTAAGTGGGGCTGTCTGATCTGATCTGCCTGGCCCTCTTTGCTCCTCCTCACCACACAGCAGGAGCCTGTCCCAAATACCTGCTACCCTAGGGCTGGCCCCCAGCTTCCCGACATCAAGAACAGACGTGAGTGCCCCCCGAAACTTGGAACGCAGCCCCGCAACTCAAGTGGGCCCAGCTCACACTGGAGTCGACGATTTGCTGATATTTTGTATATTGTCCTCATTTTCAGAGCAATTAGTTTATACTGGGGATAATTTTTTCCCCTCCTAAGGACACTTGGCAGTGTCTGGGGACATTTTCATTGTCCCAGCGATGGGGGCAGGCTGTCCCTGGCACCAGACACGCTGACCGTCACCCAGCAGTGCAGAGGACGCCCCACCCCGGACAGCCATCAGCCACAGAGTCCATGGCACTGAGGTTAGGAGACAGTGACTTCACAGACGGGCCCGTGAGTGTCACTTGTGCGCAAACGAGCCGTCGGCAAGGCCTTCGGCTGCTCACTTCTCTGGCCTAAGTGCTTGCATTTTAAGATCTTCGTGCCCAGAGATAAAACCTTTGTGTTGTATCTCTATCCCTTGCGGGAGAACAAAGACACATCGGAATCTTCCAATGCCTTTTGAACGGAGCTTCCAAAAATGCTCCACGTTTTCATCCCTAGGCGAGTACAATTTGGACTTCTGCTTGATTCTGTGGGAAACATTTAGTTCCACTCAAAAGCCCAATGTAATGTTAAGACACACAGTTGGTTTTGTAAGTATGTTTTTATAATAACATGGCTAAGTGTGTCTCAAGTAAATCCTGTGAGTGGATTTGTTTATGAAAAAAAATAAATGCCCATATTTAAGAAATGATTAAAAGAACACTATAGTCCCAGTAGTCTCGGGAAAATTGAGAGGGTGTAGACTCAACCCAGGGTTGAAATTATAATGTGTTTCTGTTCCATCTTTTTAAATTAAGGAAAAAGCATTCATTTTAGGTGCTAATTCTACACAGCTACGGATAGGAAGGCTTGTTCCCTCTCTCCCTGTTCACGCAAGTCAGACTCACTACAAATTGTTTTCCCATTTAAAAGTACTTTGTCCCAGTGGCGAGCTTAATATCCATTAGTCATTGCAGAGCTTGTAAACCTCATCCTGCTCCCTTTCCAAAACCACTGCTAAACAAAGTATCAAATGCATGTCACTGGCAACATTGTTCCATCCATGGCATTTGGAACTGTTTCCTTCCACGAGCTCTGGGTCCCTGGCTGGCAAGGAGCTGCAGGTCAAGACAAGGCAGATGAGGCAGGTGCGTGGCCCTCCATTCCCGTCTCTGTCCGGGAGTGTGTCCAAGCTAAGCAAAGCCATTAGGGACGCTAAGGGCTGTGGAGGTAAAGCATGCCAGGGCCTGGGACCTCGACGCACCATCCCGGGGTCTCGGCATTTAACACAGTGTACATTCCCTTCTCTCTCCCTACCGGCGACATTGCTGGGTCCCCCCCCCAACACACACACACAAATATGGATACTTCCATGCAGGCTATCAGAGGAGTCAGCTCAAACTATCTCTAACGTTACACCGTCAGACGGGAGCCTCTTCCTCAGTGAGCATTCTCTTGCGTCAACCCTAATTTTCAGCTGCGCAGGCAGGACTTATGGGAGGCAATCGCCAGGTAGCCACGAAGAGTTTTGGCTGTCTGCCTCAGATTCCTGGCTATACCATTTTCTCTACAAATATCTCAGTTTCCCTGAATGCAGTCTTTCACGGAGGGTAACCAGGCAAACCGGCGCGTCTCCCAGCGCAGGCGGGGCTGAGATCTCCAGGACACACCTTCACGACAAATGGCTTACCTGGGTGGGTCAAAGGACAGATGCCTGCGCACCTGATAGCTTTGTAGGATTTTTCTACAGATTAAATGGAGACAAATCCATAGCAGCAGTGTTTTCTTTACGTGGAAGTTAGAGACAAACTTAAGAGACAGTTTGGGGTCTCTCCATTTCTGTACCAACGAGCGTGTAGTATATACCTGTCTCTACTAGCTATGTCTGTATCTGCTCATCTATTTATTTATCTACCATCTGTTATCTGTGTGCCCGTCATTGGTCTATCTCTCTTTGTTTGCACCACCAATTAACACAATGATGTATATAAGTTTAATGTAGGTGTTGAATGTAGGGCACAGGCGGCAAACACAAGGCCCACGGGCCGAATCTGGCCCTCCACCTGGTTTTATCCGGCCCGGCACCTTGTTTCTACCCGGCGGCAGCGCCGAGCTCCTTGCCCCTAGTTAAGGAGTAGTTACATGTGTACAGTCCTGAATTACATTCAGCCCCTTGAAGGCAACTGCGAGCCTGATGTAGCCCCCGGTGAATGTGAGTTTGACACCCCTGATGTAGGTCATACACGCTGCTGAGCCAGTGCGTCTCAAACAGGGACGTTGCTTTGCACAGGTGGCCATGCCTGGGGACATTGGGGTTGTCACACCTGGGGGGGGGTGGGGGCGGGGTAATGGGTGGAGCTCCTGGCGTGTGGGGAACAGAGCCCAGGAATGTTCCTCAGCACCCTGCTGCCCACAGAACGCCCCACGGGGAAGGATTAGCTGGTTCCAGGAGCTGAGCGTGATGAGGTCGAAAAGCCCTGAGCTCAAAGTCAGTGCTGAAAGGGCCAGCAAGATGCATCCCATTCTCAGCCCAGGGAAGGGACGCTACGATGAGTTAAGCCGAACCACTCAAATGCTGGGGAGGGTCCCCTGGGTGCCCACCTGCCTCAGGCTCTGCTGGTCAGTCACCGGTCAGTGCTTTTGTGTCCAAGCCATCCTTGCTCCTGTGCACCCCATGCCACACCATCTTCCTGCCGCTGAGGAGGACCCCAGGCCCTACCGATTGTACCTGCAAAGGAGACCCCCGAACAATCTTCTAGCAAAGTTTCCGATAAATAAACGACGTATGGTTTTTTCAGTGGTTTTTTTTTTCATGCATAAACACAGCTCTCCAGAACCCCCTACATCCCCAAGTGAGCATTGCGTATACCATGCGATTTAACGAAACATGCAGATGGTTTTTCACTGGAAGCTGAAGCAGGGAGTGTGAGAGGTGGGGCTGGGTGTCCGCAACGGACAAGCCAGGAGGGTGAAATTTTGAGTTCATCACACGAAGGGTGTTGTCGGTTTGCTTGAAGGTGACAATGGACTGGGTGCCTTTCAGCGTCAGGCGACCTCAGAGGAAGTAGGTCTTGGCTTTCCCTGCCCCGAAACAAAAAGGCGCGTGGAAGGTGGCACAGGTGAGCGCAATTTTTGTGAACGTCCTCACCTGTTACAACCACGTGCTCCCGATGAACACTTCTCCAGGAAGACCTGAAGTTCAATTCCTTCCTGTGGAATGCAAGGTCGACTCACTGTGGCCCACACGGCTTCATTTGCTGGGGCCAATATAAGAAGCTACCCCAGATGGGGCAGCTTAAACCTGAGACACTTCTTCCTCCCCGTCCTGCAGGCTGGAGGCTGAGACGCAGGGGCGGGCAGGGCTGGCTCCCCCTGAGGCCTCCCTCCTGGGCGTGCGGACGGCCGTCCTCCCCCTGTGTCCTCACACGGGCGTCCCTCTGGGTGTGTCTGCATCCCCATCTCCTCTTCTTATAAGGACCCCGGTCCTGTGGGATCAGGGCCACCCTAGGGACTCCCTTTTACCTTCATCCCCTCTTTAAACACCCATCTCCAAATCCAGCCCATTTCTCTGCTTTTCCGTCTTCTTCCCAAAGCTGCAGAGCCTCCTCCTGAGTAATGTTTTACACGCAAGGACACCTTCCACGGCGCAGCAGAATCTCGGCACTCCGTAGGGTCTTTGTCTGGGGGATTGATTGTAGCCACAACGACCGGCTGTTCCGTTACCGTATCCAAACACATCCGCGCGGGGGAAACCCTCCCCACGCTGAGGACGGGGTTTCTCTGGGGTTGCCGATGGACTCCTGGACCAATTTCCTTCATCTCAGATGGCGAACCTACTTAACAACGTGGGTTGAACAAGAATTGCATTCAAAGAAGTTCTTTGCTTCCCCCCCTATTGGCCAAGCAACTTCATTCTTTGCCCACGTTGCTGGGACCTGCCCTCAAAATAGAAATCTTTGCTCTTATGTTTTATTTTCTCACCCAAACCAGAAGTCTCCCTACCTAGCAGCAAATGGCTCCAGAATTCCCTTCCTACAGGTGTGAGTAAATCTGCCGTCTCTCAGCGTCCGCTGGACAAGCACTGTTCGCTTGTAAACAAAGGCAGAAAGGCCTGGAAAAAACTCCAGGTGGCCCTGAACCCCTGGGCCCAGCCCCGGCCCCACAGCCAGGAGAACCCACCTCTTACAAACTCGGTGCTGTCTCCCGAGAGCAGAGCTGGGCATTGTCTTTCAAATCGGCCAAGTGTGTTCTGCACCAGCCCGGTTCACCTTTCTCTGAATTGCTGTTTGCTTTGCTTTCTGTATCTCCAGGCATCTTGCGATGAGGACGGTTCTTATAAATTCAAAACTAAATCAACAGTCATTAGTGGTACGAGTTCTGCACAGGCCATAATTTCCAGTTCCACGTGGGTTGGCTTAATGACACCCGAGAGGCCTTCAAACATGAGTGTGGGGAGATCTCGAACTCCATCTAATAAGACCTATGTAGTTTTCTACAGTCGTTAGGGTTTCTTTGGGGGTTTTGTTTGTTTTTTGGTTTTCTTGTGGGGGTGGGGGGGGCTTTTTTGGGGGGGCCTCGATCAGCTTCATAAATACAGACTGCCTTGTAGGAAAAGTATACATAAGTGCTCGTGGTATGTGTGTGTTCACATGTATTTTGAACTTTTCCTTTTTTATACGCTCACCTGAGGCTATGTTTATTGATTTTACAGAGAAAGGAAAGGGGGAGAGAGAGAAAGAGAGAGAGAGAGAGACAGAGAGAGAGAGAGATCATTTGCCTCTTGTCCGCACCCTGACCGAGGATGAAACCTGTAACCTTTAGGTCTACAGAACAGCCGACTGAGCTACCCACCCAACATGAACTTGTCTTCCTTCTCTTTTTTTTTTTTTTTTTTTTACTGGAATGTTCTGCAGCCTCTGTTGAGCGTACTAACAGAGTTATCTCTACACATCAGAAGGATTCCTGACCCAGCCGTCAGGAATGAATACCTTTTGAATGTGTTTCTTAATGAGAATGGCATTCCTTCGATTTTGCTGGGCCTCCAAGAGCTCCCGGCCCTCGGCAGCTCTTCACAGGTGCCCGGGTTGCTTGCACACAACATAAGACCTTCAGGATCGTGGCGGGTAACAAAATTACTTTATTAAAAAAAAAAAAACCAAAAAAAAACTTTTACAAAATGACACCTCCCGTGAAGGAACTCAAATCGAGTCGAAGAGGGTTTCATCTTCCCATTTAATTCCCCACCCGCCCGTCACTCCCTTTAGAGCCGAGTCCTGGTTTTTAGGATTCACTCAGCCTTTTCGGTGAAAATTGTGTACAGATCACGGAATCGTTCCTGTTTCTCTAGGCCACCAATACATCCTCTATTATAAGCCATTTCTTATCAAGGCTACCTTGGTAGTTTCCCGCAAATGTACACATAAGGAGAAGGCTGGTTTTTTACGGTTCTCAATGAGCACACAGTCGTCGGTGGCAAAGGCACCCATCAGCGTGTTTTATTTTCCACAATAGATTATTTCTTGCAGCATTTTTACATTTACAGAAAAATTAACTTACAGAGGTTTCCCGTGCTCGGCTTCTCCCGTCACACCCAGGGCTTCTCTCGGACCCCAGGTAGTTGTGAGCCCTGGACGCCGCTGTGGGTTCCTGAAGCTGATCCTCTCAACCTGGCAGGGAGCTCATTGTGTTACCACGGAGCAGACTGGCCATGTTTCTGCTCCCCATTTGACAACGGCCCTGCATGTTGCTCAGAGTTACAGTTGCCAAAGAAAATACTAGACACCCGTGGAACTTGAATTTCAGGCAAAGCACAAATATTTCTTTTAATACAGGCATGTCCCAGAATGTCAGGTCAACCAGGAATGACTTTTTTTTTTTTCATGTAACTATGTCACAAATACGGAGTGGGACATATTTATAGTAAAAGCACTATTCATGGTTAGCTAAAATTCCAATCTAACTGGGCATTTAATATAAGAACATCCAAAAGATTACATGGGTCATGTGTGTCTTAAATTTATCTGAAATTCAAACTCAACTGCACGTTTCGCATAAATATGTCCCAAAGATTAATGAGATATTCACGTACTAAAATTCAAACTGAGCCTACTTGAGTTTGGGGCATGGTTATAAGAATTATTATTTATTGGAAATTCAAATTCAGCTTGCTATTTAGCATAAATATATCCCAAATGTTGAATGGGGAGTATGATTTATACTAAAACAGTTATTTAGTTTTATTATTTAACTTTTAAAAATTATTAGCTTTTTGCCCTGACTGGTGTGGCTCAGTGGATTGAGCGTGGGCTGTGAAGCAAAGGGTCGCTGGTTTGATTCCCAGTCAGGGCACGTGCCTGGGTTGCGGGCCAGGTCCCCAGTACAGGGCACTCGAGAGGCGACCACACATTGATGTTTCTCTCCCTCTCTTTCTTTTCTCTTCCCCTCTGTCTAAACATAAATAAATAAAATCTTTTAAAAAATTAATAAAATAAAATCGTTAACTTTTGAATGGCCGAGGACATTCTATATTATTAGGGTGAGATGCAAAGACATTTATATAAATCTCTAAAACAGTGATGTATTCTTTATGCCAAATTCAAAGGTGACTGGCATGCTATTGTTTTTCTTTGCTCAATCTGACAGCCCTGTGTAGAATTCAAGGCCCAACCACATTCTCGATGGCCCTTCCCGAGACACGGGACACTCACCCCTTCCCTCCTTGAAGCTGTTCAAATCCCTCCTCCTCTAGAAGACAATGTATAGACGTGCATACCGCCCTATATCTGTATAATCGTAAGTGTGCACACCCATCTATTTCGAGATATAGGGTAGTCGTATATACTTGCAGATAATTATATATACGGTGACTACAGATAATTCCATTCTATACTCTCTCCCACTTGCGGTCTCCGACTTTGCCAGCTCTTGTTTTCCGCCAGGTCGTTGCCTCCCTGTAACCCACTCTCCGTGCAGGCTGCCCATCGCTGTCCGCAGGTATCCAAGTCCCAGGCCCGGGGGGTCTGCTTACCTCTGCTTCACCCACATGCCCACATTGGGGATCCCTGGCACTGGGGAGGGACTGCACCAGCATCCCCTTGGGTGGACACCTGTCCCATGTGGGCCTTGGCTGCAAGGGAGCGCTTCAGCAAACACCTGTGTGCACCTGGCCGGCTACCCTGGAAGCCATCGCTGAGGAGGCCCGACCCATTCAAACTCGGCCTTGCAGGGTGCAGCAGGCTGGCTGCCGGACAGCTAAGCACCCTGGGTGTGGTGGGCCTGCGCGTCGTGCTGGGGGAGCAGCCATCCAGGGTCGGCTAACCTGCATCTCCTCCGAGCGTGGGTCTCAAGGGGGCCGGCACGGGGTGCCCAGGCCCATCACTTCCCCTGAGGACTCGCAGGCCGTGGCGCTCAGTCCTGCAGCGATACCACCACCAGGAGCTTCTAGGCCAAGGTCAGAGTTAAAGTGAGACAAGGCAGGGGCGGTGTGGTGGCGGGGGGAGGCGCAGAGAGCAAACCAAGTCCCGCACGCGCGTGGTGTGAAGGGCGGGAGGCGCAAAGGTAATTGCCACGTGCGCCGCGGCCTTGGAAATGAGCAAAGGTCGTTTTCAGTTATGCAGAGTTCAAATGGCTACGTTGGTGTGTGCTCACATGGACGTGGACACGCGTGTCGGTAGCTCTGAGTACACGTGCCTGTGCGTTTGTACATTCTGGGTGCGAATACATACACACTCGTGTACATGTCGGTATTTCCTTGTCTCCTCTACACATGTGTGCCTATACCTGCATCGTACTGTGTCGTGATGCTGTACTGTACTGTCATACACATCTTTCCATGCGTGTGCATGGACATACATGTCCGCATAAAATTGGGTATCACCGTTCTATGCGGTGTAAGCACGAACATTCCTTTCCTTATGGACTCTTGGAAAAGCGTCTGGATCCCAAAACTATAGATATTTTGTATGTAAATTGTATAATAAAAATGGTGTATTTTATGTGTATATTATATACGTGATATATTTTATATGCAAATCATATACAGTCTATTTAAATTATGTGTTATATGGCACATATAAATTATATGTGAACTTTATAAATACATAAAATACATAATTTATATTACACGTAAATTATATGACCTCTGTATAAATTATAGGTGATATAAATTATAACCTCTATGTAAAGTATATATTATAAATGGTATATATTACAACGTATACTCTATACGTGCAGTTATTATTGTATTTTAAAAGCCTATACTTACATTTAATACCCTGTGGCTTCGTTTTCACATGTCCATGTTAACACATGGCGAACTCCTCTGGCATGAAGGGTGACAAAGGCATGCTGCTTGTTAAAAACACGGGCATCCCTGTGTGGCTGTCATGTGTGGGGCGAGCCATGTGCTCCACACCCTGTTCACAGACTCCGGGGTAACTCCACAGGTCACTGCGTTTCTCCGAAACTATATTTTAATTCCTGCCTTTACCCGAGAAAAGCTAGCTCTCGCCCCCCGCAGAGCCTCATTTCTCAGAAGTTCACCCCGCCGTCTCTCACGTTGGTTTTTCAGACCAAGGCGGCGGCCCCGTGTCAGGAAGCCGGGGACCTCAGTGCCTCACCTGTGCAGGGGGAAGGGCAGTGGCCGACGTTCCTGTGCAAGGTCAAAACCATGTTCCTACTTCCTTGTGTCCTTCAGGACTTCCGCGTGTCCTCCGTGTGGGTCTCGGGCAGATAAAGGGGCCGGTGAGTGAGGAAGACACTGCTGTGCTGATAAGGCTGCATCCCGGTAGCTGGGGACCAGCTGCAGAACCACAGTTCCTGAGTGGTAACCCCTCGCTTGACGAAATCTGTCCCCCGATCTCTGCGTGCATCTATCTCCTGTGAAATCACGTATCGTGTGCTCTAAAGGCTGTTGCCTCATTTCAAAAAAGCCTGCAAGTGCACAACATCAGAAAACAAGGATAAACAGTCTTTTAAGGCAAACACAGCCTGTCCCCCCGCAGTCCTACCTTTGGGAGGGGTCGTCTTTTGCTGTGAGGAAGACAGGAGGGTGTAGACTTAGAATGGAGTGGTGGTGTTAACCATCTGTTTAGTCTTTAGGAAGCGTCTGAAGATTGATTGCCCCACATGAACCCATCAGAATAAACACACGTATTCCCTTGTTTTGGGGTGTTCAAAATATGTCTACTGTTTCTCAGTAATAAAAACGGCCTTGAATCACGAGAATATGACCGTGCTAAGGCCACTCTCACGGAATACCACACACAGACAGGCTCAAACAACAGACACTTCTTCCTCCCCGTCCTGCAGGCTGGAGGCTGAGACCCAGGGCTGGGCAGGGCTGGCTCCCCCTGAAGCCTCTCTCCTGGGCGTGGGGACGGCCGTCTTCCCCCTGTGTCCTCACACGGGCGTCCCTCTGGGTGTGTCTGCGTCCCCATCTTCTCTTCTTATAAGGACCCCAGTGCTATGGGATCAGGGCCGCCCTAGGGACCTCATGTCACCTAAATCACTCCTATAAAGACCCGTCTGCAAATGCAGCCCCATCCTGAGGTCGTGGGGGTAGGACATCAACATAGAGACGTGGCAGAAGACGCAACTCAGCCCATAGTCGTGGGCAACTGCAATCACCAAGCTTTGCACGGACTCCCAAAATTAACTCTGAAACACCAGTGTGCAGACACAGAATGACTGGGCCACCGTGTACAAGCGTGAGCATGTCCAACGCCAGGGCGGCTTCCCCCTCAGGGACAGGACAACCTAAGGTGTGTACGAACTGTCTCGTCCGCACGGAACGTCTGGTCTTTGTCAAGTTGGGTGGGTGTTGAAGCACAGCCGCCACATTGCTTCTTGGTTCCCCGGCTTTGATTAGTGGGTACTCTCAACGTTTTTGCTCCTTATGGGAAGGACCCGTACCATGCCTTTTTCTTTTTTTTTTTTTAGTTAATTGTCCTTTAACGCCCTTTGACCAGATAGCAGTCTGGTTTCTGTGCATTCCTGGTGCATCAGATGTGGCTGCTGTAACTGTGTGTGTATTTTGTTTATGCTTCCATGTCACACGTACTTATTTTTTTAAAGACTTTATTTATTTATTTTTAGAGAGGGGAAAGGAGGGAGAGAAACATCCATGTGTGGTTGCCTCCCATGCGCCTCCTCCTGAGGACCTGCCCTGAAACTCAGGCATGTGCCCTGGACTGGGAATCGAACCAGCGACCCTTTGGTTCTCAGGCTGGTGCTCGATCCACTGAGGCTCACCAGCCAGGGCTTGTTACATGTCTCAGGTACTCAGGTGTATTTATCTTCTTACCTGGGTGGTTCTGTCAACCTCAGAACATTCTTCTATGACCTTGCAGGGGCTTGAGAACTCACTATTTTGTTTTGTTCTTATTTGATTACGTTTGGGTATTTTCCCCCTTAAAATTTAAAACTCCGGGAATTCATTTCAGTTTTTGTGTCTCACGATGTGTTTGTGGTATTCTTTAACATGTAAATATGCATTTATCCTGAAATAGATAATGGCTAATAGTACTTTATTATTTATTATGTCTGGAGACATATATGACTTCATATGATATAGTTTTTCTCTTAACTCATCTCTCCCTTATTAAAGTGCTTAGTTACAGGTCATCACTATTATTCCTCGGGTACCAGTTGATCTTGGGAATTCAAGTTCAGAAATGCCCTTAAAAGCCACCAGGACCTGGCAGGGATCTTATATACAAACCCCTCCAACACCTGAAAAGTTAAAACTCTCCACTCGGGTGAGGCAGGAACTCAGGATATCTGAATTCCAGACAGGCGTAGCCCACACGCTATTCCCACTCTCCACGCTTCTCTCTGTGGTTTTCTTCAAATAGTCACTCAAGAAACACGTCAGAGTAGACAGGCAGGTGTAGAAGCGTTATTTTCAGAAATCAGTGCTGCGTACTCGAATAAGAGCCTCTCCATGGGACACCTCAAAAGTCCTTCAGTTGCCTCATATTTTAAAGTATTTTTATTGATTATGCTATTACAGTTGTCCTATGTCCCTCCCCCTTTATTCCCCTCTGCTCTGCAGTCCCCCTCCCACCTGCATTATCCCCCTGGTTTCATGTCCATGGGTCGTACATATAAGTTCTTTGGCTTCTCCATTTCCTGTACTATTCTTACCCTCCCCCTGTCTATTTTCCACCTACCATTTATGCTACTTATTCTCTGTACCTTTCCTCCCTCTCTCCCCACCCATCTCCCCACTAATAACCCTCCATGTGATCTCCATTTCTGTGGTTCTGTTCCTGTTCTAGTTGTTTGCTTAGTTCATTTTGTTTTGGTTTTGTTTTTTTGGTTTTTTTAGGTTTGGTTGTTGATGTGAGTTTGTTGTCATTTTTACTTTTCATAGTTTTGATCTTCTTCAATATCTTAGATAAGTCCCTTTAACATTTCATATAATAAGGGCTTGGTGATGATGAACTCCTTTAACTTGACCTTATCTGGGAAGCACTTTATCTGCCCTTCCATTCTAAATGATAGCTTTGCTGGATACAGTAATCTTGGATGGAGGTCCTTGCCTTTCATGACTTGGAATACTTCTTGCCACCCCCTTCTTGCCTGCAAGGTTTCTTTGGAGAAATCAGCTGACAGTCTTATGGGAACTCTTTTGTAGGTAACTGTCTCCTTTTCTCTTACTGCTTTTAATATTCTTTCCTTATCTTTAATCTTGGGTAATGTAATTATGATGTGCCTTGGTGTGTTCCCCCTTGGGGCCAGCTTCTTTGGGACTCTCTGAGCTTCCTGGACTTCCTGGAAGTCTATTTCCTTTGCCAGATTGGGGAAGTTCTCCTTCATTATTTGTTCAAATAAGTTTTCAATTTCTTACTCTTCCTCTTCTCCTTCATGCACCCCTATGATTCGGATGTTGGAACGTTTAAAGTTGTTCCAGAGGTTCCTAAGCCTCCCCTCATTTTTTTTGAATTCTTATTTCTTCATTCTCTTCTGGTTGAAAGTTTATTTCTTCCTTCTGCTCCAAACTGTTGATGTGAGTCCAAGTTTCTGTCCCGTCACTGTTGGTTCCCTGTACATTTTCCTTTATTTTACTTTTCATAACCTTCACTTTTTCCTCCATTTTATAAGCATACTCAACCAATTCTGGGAGCATCCTGAGTACCAGTGTTTTGAACTGTGCATCTGATAGGTTGGCTATCTCTCCATCCCTTAGTTGTACTTTTTCTGGAGTTTTGATCTGTTCTTTCATTTGGGCCTTTTTTTTTTTTTTTTTTTGTATTGGCGCACCTGTCACATAGTAAGGGGGCAGAGCCTTAGGTGTTCGCCAGGGCAGGGCAACCCACTCACTGCCCCATGGTGCTATTTGTGGGGGAGGGGTCCGAGAGGGAACAGTCGCTTGCTCAGCTCTCGTTGGCTTTCAGTCACTTCCCCCCGCTACACACAAGCAAATTTGGCCCTTTTGGTGCTGATTCCCAGGTGAGTAGGTTTGTGTACGTTCTAGGACCCTGTGGGTCTCTCCAATGAACTCACCTGTGAAGCTGGGAGTTTCTCCCACCACCTCAATCCCCACAGGTTTTTACAGTGAGAGGTTTTGAGGCCGTATTTCCCTGTGCTGGAACCCTGGGTTGCATGATATGCCTTGTTCCCGGTAGTTCCTCCTGGTTTACTCATTTGCAAATGTGGGATCCCTCACTCTGCCACCGGCCTCCTTGCCCGCCCGAGTCCTCCGGCCACCCCCTTGCTGTGAGTCCTCTCCATCCCAGCTGGCCATCTCCACCCCTCCTACTGGTCTGTATGAACATTTCTTTAACTCCTTGGTTGTCGGATCTCCATACAGTTCAATTTTCTGTCCGTTCTGGTTGCTTTTTAACTTTGTTGCCCTTCTTTTGGTTGTGCAAGGAGGCACAGTGTGTCTACCTACGCCTCCCTCTTGGCCAGAAGTGAGACCTGCCTCAGATTTTTAAACTTCAATTTCTAGAGCGAGTGGTGTAGGGTTTGGGGTTATGTGCAAAGTTGGTGATGGATGAACGTTTCCCAGAACCTGAAGTTAGTTAACCATGGAGGTCTGTATATGAGTCAATTAATTGTTCTAAGCCCACTTGGAATTCATAGCCTCCTAGCCAGAGGTGTGGTGTCTCTACCAAACAGGGCACTGCTGTCCCCCAGAAGGCCTTTTCGGCTCCCCAGCAGGGCACTGGTAGACATAGGTTGGGTCTGGACACTCTTCTGTACCTGAACTTCTAATGTAACTGGAGAAGTGAGCCCGGAGCTGCTGGAACAGGGCGTTCCATTTCCAGGAAAGATCTGTACCGAGTTGGGTGCCAATCACAGACAGGGTGGTGAGGGTCCAGGGGGCGGGGCCTGGCACCGGTCAAGGATGACCGGTTCTTCTTAAGTGTCATGTAAAGGAACATGCGTCATCGGCGCTGAGCAGAGGCAACAGAAGTTGGACACCACACTAGGCTACCAGGAATTCCTGACAGATGAAACCAACGTGCGTCTGGGGTCGTGTAGTGACGGGGGAGAAACGAGAAGCAGATGCGGGCAAAGCGCCTGCCAGTGCGAGCTTCCACGCACTTGACTCTGTCCTTGCGAGAAAGATGTTCATGAGCATGAGTGACAACACCCCGGGCCCCAGAAGTGCCTTTCTCACAGCTCATCCAAGGACAGCGGGAGCAATGCCCTGGGCCCGGGAAAGGCCTTAGCAGGGACCCCGTGCACAGCAGGCTTTCTGGGAGTTGTGGGAAATCTGCCTGCTGACGTCTCGGGCCGCAGTCCTGGACCCAGACACATCACCCCGTTTCCCGCCTGCTTGCTAAGGCCGAATCCTAAGTGGGCTCATCTTTACTCAACAACGTTGGACCCCAAATCTCCTTGCCCCGCCAGGCCCACGTGCCAAGGGGCTTGTACATCGCATGGAAGGCCTCCTTCCAGACGTCCTGGGGTGGCCTCTTCCGAAGTGTCACACAAGGCAGTGTGGTACCTCCTCCTGTCTCTTCACCTGGGTGCATAGCAGGCCACACACATGTAGTTAAAGCACAGTTCATACGGGTGCATTTTAAAATTTATCATTGTAATGCCTGTGAAGGCAGCTGAGCACTCTTCAAAATACATACATTTGAATATATAATAAAATATATTAGAGTGTATGTAACATATTAGACTCTATATTAAAAACATTTAGAATATGTGACATATGCAACGTCTAATATGTGGAAATTGTCCGGTCTGTGAACCCAGCTGAACATTTCTTTTAAAACATACGTTTTAGAACATATATAGAAAAGTATATTATATTATAAAATATACTAGAATGGATTACCCTGACAACATAATATATATAACATCTATTATTATGTATATAAGTTGTAACATGTGAAGGGAGCTTAACAACTCTTTTATAATATATAAGAACATATGATGAGATAGGATACATAGTATAAAATAGACTATATATTAGAGAACATTTCAAATGTAATACAATCTGTGGAAACTTTAAACTCTGTGAAGGCAGCTGAGAACTCCTTTTATTCTAGTACCTGTGTTAGAAGTAACAGAACATACAACGAAATACATTAGCAGAGATGTCATGGGAAGTGTTAAGAGTACATACTTCGGAACAGATGAAGTCTGAACTCTCTGAAGGTAACCCTACGCCTCTTTGTGGTTTTAACTCAGTATACATGCACACCTCCATGCGTGGATTTGTACACGTGTGGCCACATGCATTCGTACATGCCCACGAATGTGTGTGTGCGTGTGTATACACAAATCATCAGCCCGAAGGAAGCGCCCTCCTGGGCTGTTTTTACTGCTCTTGATAACACCCGAGGGCCGTGAGTCGCTCTTGGGGTTCTCGAGCTCTCCACTCCCAAGGCACGAACGGCGCTGGGACACCTGGCTCGCCCCGGCTTTCTGGTCTTTCCAGGGCCACGGCTGTGGGTTCTGAGGAATGCAGGCCATGTTTGCAGATGAAAACTGCTGGGTACAGCCAGGCGTTTGCGAAACCTGCCCGGGACGTTTTGGGGGAGTGGAGGAAGGTAGGTGGACAGACTCCCGGGGTGGGAGGGGAAGGGGTCACAGCCACTCTGCACCCCAGGATTTGATCCCGCAGTTTCTGGCCGGGCGCAAGTAGGAGGGCAAGGCATGTCCTCAACTCAGCGCAGAATCCGGGCCTTGGGCACTGACGCACAGCAGTCCCCAGCCCCGCAGTCCCAAGATGGAATCCACGTGGAGAGGGCGCAGTGCTCCGCGGGGAGACGCGCCCTCGCCCCGTGTGCCCAGACCCGATGTCCCCGAGCCCCTCGGGCGGGCAGGGCCTGTTGGCCCAGGCGCGGGGTCGCCCCCTTGCAGTCACCAGGCTAGGCGCGCGGGTACGTGCGGCCCACTCTTGGCGCGCATTTTTCGAATTCCAGCTGCAGATTTGGCAACTGGGGAGGAGACAGCAGGCGTCACGCCCAAGGGAAAATGCCACCCACAGAGCGCCCATGGAGGGGCGGGGCGAGGCTGGCTGCTGCGGGCCAGAAAACCACACCCAGAGCCGGTTCCGGCTTCCTGTTGCCCCCTCCCCGCGGGCCACCGGGCTGGAGCGGGTCCCTGTGAAACCCTCCCCTCGGGCGGGACACTCCCCCCAACTGAATCGCTGGGACCCCTCAAACAGGGTGGCAGGCACGGTGCCCCAGTTCTGCTCACAGTGGCTTCCGCGGACCGGCACCTGGGACAGCCCGGGGCCTGCTTAGCCCCGTGGCTTTCAGGCCTCGCTGGGCCAGCGGAAGCCAGCGTGCGTTTGAACCAGATTCCCCGGGGGAATCGTGGCCGTTGAAAACGCAGGCCCTCCATGGACATTATAATTCCCGATGCACACTCGTCATTTCGTAGTGTATCTAAATCTCTAAATACGGCCTGCGACACACGCACGAGGGAGGAATGGCCTGCTTGTCCAAGTGTTCCTGGTGCGTCTGGGATTGTGGCCCATCCAGTCGCACGCGCCACCTCTCATTGTTCTGTCTCTGAAATCTGTTATTATTAGGCGTATTATTTTAACGGTTCTTTTGAAATGGTTATGCGTGGCAAGGAAGCTGTACAGAAACGGGATCGGGGCACCCCGCGCCCGCGACACAGTCAGCCTCCCGCCGCGCTCCAGTCCCACAGCAACGACAGGAAGCTGACCCGGCACCTCCGTGGGGGCTTGGGGGGCACCGCGCAGCCCACCAAGCCTCCCATCCGCCTTGAAGTCCTCGTTGGGTTTTATTTTTTAACTTCGCTTTGCATCACACTCTCCGCGGCCCCAACCGGTCCCACCTCCAACTTTCCCGGCTGCGGCCCAGCGATCTCTGTGGCCAACCTCGCGCATCCCCCAGGGGAGCTCGGCAGGCACCCCACCCTGGGGTGGCCCGGGGTGCAGAGGGGCGTGGGCACCTCCCCAAAACTGCGCGCCCCGGTGTGGTTCGACCAGCCCCCCCGCCACCCCGCCCCGCCTCGCCTCGCGGTTCCAGGGCGGGGACTGGGCGGGGGCGGAGCGAGTCGGGGACAGCGAGAGACCCCGCCCCGCAGGCGGGTCCCGGAGGGCGGGGAGAGCGCGCGGCCCCGCCCTGGCCGCTTCCGCCGGGCTACCTATTATACGCACTCAGCTCCTCCGGCATCAGTAGAGCCGCACTCGGGACACGAGGAATGACCAGGGATCCCGGCTCCTGCAGCCGGGACCCTGCTTCGACCCCGCGCAGCCGAGCCGAGTCCAACTCCGGGTCCAACTCCGAAGCCGCGCCGCCTGCCCGGCTGCCCGGCCCGCGGTGCCCGCCCGCTGAAGCCGCCGGCTACTCCCACCAGCTGCTGTTGCTCCTGCTGCAGTGAACGCCGCGCCGCGCCATTGTCCCCGCCGCCCCGCCAGCCAAGCCCGGCCGCGGATCGGGAGGCGAGGAGCGCGCATGGGTGGGCGCTGCTGATGCCACCGTAGTCGGTGCGCTTTACTCCGAGGCTGCGTCCCAGGAAGTCCGGCTCCCCTCTTCCCCGCGTCCGGCTACTCGTCCCAGACTGGAGCGCGACCCCATGGAGGCGCCCGGGCTGGCCAAAGCGGCTGCGGTAGACCCCGACCCTCCCAAGAGCACGGGAGAGACCCCCGATGAGGCGCCCGCTCAGGTGCCGGGCTCTGACACCCCCGCGTCCGAGTCGCCTACGTACCGCCTGCAAGACTTCGACACGCTGGCCACCGTGGGTGAGTGCGAGACGTGGGGACCTGGCCCGCAGGGGCGCTCGGCGCCGCCCGGGACGCGGGCGTCAGACAAAGCTCCCGGTGTGTCGTCCCCCGGCTGCCTCCTGTGGAGCTCTCCGCCTGGTCCCGCCTGCTCCGGCGCCCTCGCTCCCACAGACGCCCGGAGAGTTGGAGTGAGTCCCCCCGGCCCCCGAGTACCTCCCTTAGCTTCCAGCGCCCCACCTGGCGCCTCCAAAGGCACCTTATTTATACCTGCCACGGTTAAACCACTCCGGTGCCTGGGCTCCCCGACGTCACAGAAGTTCCTGGAGCTGACCTCACATTGGGGACCTCAGGTGCCCTCCCAGGCAGGGACCCCCAGGGGAAGAGGCGGCCACTGGGGAGGTGGGCAAGCGCTCCTCCGCCGCATGGCAGGAGGCAGCGTCGAAGGTGGGCCTTGGAACGAACTGCTTTGGGCACAGGTGTTCCGCGGCGCTATGGGGTGGGGACTTTGGGGATGGATTAGTCGTTTCCTGGAACCGCCGTGGCTTTTCGTCTTGTGCATCCCGAACTTGCCATCCTTTCTCCAGACGTAGATTTCCTTCTCTCCTGTCTGGCAACCTAACTTTCGCGTTTCCTGGGCGCCTGGATCCCGAAACGCGCCGGCGTGTGGGTCCGGCGGGACTGGGGGGGAAAGATGCCCGACCCTGCGAGGTACTAAGTTCGAGCCGTGCGCACGACTCGCGGGTGGCTGCTTAGCAACAGCGCCAAGGTGTTGCACCGACCTGTTGTGGCTGGATGTGGTTGGGGGGGCATGCTGAGAGTGGCCCGTGAGGCAGAGGGGTTTAAGAACTTTCTTCCCCCTCTCTCCACCCCAACTTTGGAAAAGAGGAGCGGAATAAAGTGAACTCAAGGTCATGAGGTCCAGAGCCAGAAGGACAACGAAACCACCAGTGGAGAGAGGACTTCTCTTTTCCACGTGTAGCTGCGTGTGAGGAAGGCATCCGCAGGCATCCCCATGTAGGGTGGAGGGCGTGGGAGGGGCCCCCTCTCTTTCAATATCTATTCATCTACCTGTGGGGAAGGTGTGCAGCAAAGGTGACTGTGCCTTTAGGGACATTTAGCGATGTCTGGGGACATTTTGGGTGGTTACAACTGGGGAGGCGGTGCTCCTGCCGTCTGGTGGGTGGAGACCAGGG
The DNA here is from genome assembly GCF_022682495.2 of Desmodus rotundus. Lineage (NCBI taxonomy): Eukaryota > Metazoa > Chordata > Mammalia > Chiroptera > Phyllostomidae > Desmodus > Desmodus rotundus. The sequence continues at coordinate 2,495,389 of NC_092332.1, read as the reverse complement.
AGGCTGCTCAACACCTTCCCCCACAGGGCCCAGGACGCCCACCTCTGAGCGTCTTCCAGCCCCAAAGTCGGGCTGTGAGGCTGAGGGAGAGAGGCTCTGAGTTCAGCGTGAGACACTCTCGTCTTTCTCTTTCCGCGCCTTTCCTTCTGCATCCATCTGAGTATCCACCTACCTGTGTACCTGGGTACCTGTCTGTGATCTGTGCATCCGCCCGCCCGCCCGTCAGTCCATCCATCCATCCATTATCCATCTAATGATACCGGTCGTTGATCTATGTACCCCTCCTCCTTTGTCCACTTTTCCTCCTTCTCTCTCTTTTCCTCTATTTCTCTCTCCTTTTCCCTTCTTCCTCCTTTTCTTCTTCTTCCCATTCTTCTTTCTCTCTCGCTCTCGTTCTGCTGCGCTGATGACAAACATGCCTGTGTTTATTAGCACATGTCCACAAAGCGTCGGGAACCCAGCCTCGGGGAGTCACACGGGAGGTAGAAAGCAGGTAGAACAATGGAAAGTTGATGGCGGACCCGCCGCCCCTTGGCACCTGCTCCCACCATTGTGTTCCTTTCGGGCGTGCTTGGGTCTGTTGGGACAGCCACCGGGGCTGCAGGCCAGGGCACCGAGTCGGTGCCGGGCAGGCGGGTGGGCTGCAGACGTGACCTCGTCTGGTGCGCCGTGGGTGCTGCCAAGTGGGCATAGGTGCCCAGTGAGTCATGTCCTTAAAAACAGAAGGTCACCACCTCTGGGGACCGACCAGCTGGCCGGGGCTGCGAAGGGGGCTGTTTCGTTCTTTCCTCTTGGCTGGTCTGAATGAAGACGATGCTGGGGACGGGGACCCCCATGTATGTGCGTGGCCCTCTTCACAACCCCTGCCAGTCTCTGCCACCTGGGACCTAAACTCCTTTCTTGGATATTGGTGAGAGATTAATCTCAGCATGATGGATTCAAGAGATTAAGAATAAGCTTTAAAAAAAAATCACAAGAGTTCCCCAAAGCATCAGAATTGGGTGTCTCTGACTCACCCTGTAGGGTGACCTCAGCTCATTGCAGATGGTGTAGTGGGCTCCCTTCCTGCCGTTAGAAGGCTGTCAGGGTGTGCGTGCTCTGCAACCAAAGTCCAGCTCGGGACACTGCTCCTGGGTCCCCTGCCTAAGCGTGTCCCTGCCCCACACAGGCGCCCACAGGGACTCAGTTTTCTGAGGGTGTTTGTGTGCAGTTTTCCTGCTGACCAAGGCGATTCTCTGTCATGTGCATCCAAGCCACAACCCCCCGCACACACACAGACACGCACCAGAACCCCAACCCTCTGTTACCCTTTCTTCAGCATCGCCATTCCCTCCCCTCGCCCCTTGGAAGCTTCTAGGACAAGCCACGGTGGAAAGGCAGGGTTCAGCTCAGGCTGCTTTCTGAAGGGTGTTTGGAGTCTGTGCCCCGCGCTGGTGTCCCCGTTTCTTTGGTCTGGTCTCTCCCCGTGGGCGTGACAGGTTCTTGTTGTCACCCACATACTCTTGTGCTTTTCACCCCTTTGTTTGGAACATCAGCTCGGCATGGTCCCCATGCACGAAACACAGCTGAGGTGACGTTGGCGTTTTAGTGCACGTGGCTTTGAGGACAGCGGGACCCTCTGGGAGCTACCACGGGCCTGGGAGCCAGCTGGGAATAGACAGCTGGGTTGGCAAGAGTGGCCCCCATGCGCGGGGACTGAATTAGAACAGCACGACGTCACGAGCCGTCCCATGTCCTCGTTCTGTGCGTCAGGTTGTGGGGAATCCTCGGCATTGCGGATGGACCAGTGGCCCGCGCATTCCCAATTGCTTGGAAGAATGTGTGGTGTGTGTTGGTGAACAGTCTCGTGGGGCGACGTTCTCTTAAAGCCCAGGGGAATCTGTGTGGTACAGCTCAGCTGAACACAGATGGGCAAATTTGGAGATGAGGCCGCCCCACTGCTCAGTGGGGAAGAAAGGGTTTGTCCCCATATTCCAGGATGCTGGTTCATGGGGCCAAGCTGGGTTCCCCCACCTCCTTGTTTATGAACATGGGTGCTGATTAAACACGTATATATTTATAGTGACATAATTATAACCTCCAAGGGGATTCCAAAAGCCGTACGTAGAGTCCAGCCCCTCCCCCCATGCTGACGTCTTTCGTAGCCGTAGCCCGATATGGAAACCAGGATGGCTGCGTGGGTGACATCCTTTCAGAGACAGGAGACCCTGCTCACTGCTCACAGCTTCTACGGAGTCTCCTCGGTGTTTGCATGTGTGGGTGCCTGTGTATTTCTAGACAGGGCAACCACTGAGACCCCCCCCAAATCAAGGCACACAACTCATTCCCTCTTCACCAACCACGCCCTAATGCCTGATGCTTTCATTTCTTTGCTTACACCATCACCAGACGACAAACCCGTATTTCATTAAAATCTCGGAGACTTTCCTTCGTGAATCAGTCGTTATACGCCGTTCTCTCCCAAGCATCGACAAGCCTTTTCCAGCATACTGACATCACTTTCTCCTCTGATCTCAGTTTCCTTGAACTGGCCCTACTGTCTCTCATTTCAACCCAAGTTGTCCTGTACCTGAGCACCCCTGAGCACCCCTGAGCACCCCTGAGCACCCCTCCAGACTGAGTGCAGTCGGCTCCAGTGAGATGTTGCTGTGCACAGGAATGGGCACTCGTGATGGTGGAGTCGCCATAGCAGTCGGAAGTGTTGTTTGTTGCTCAGCAACACGAGAGCATCCCCTTCACCCTTTAATGCTCTCCATCCTGGGAGGGCTCTGTTGAGCATCCTATCCCTCGGACATGGATGACGGTGCCAACCTCAGACCACCCCAGGAAAGTTAGCAATCAGATAAACTATGAGGGAAGGACATTGCCAAGTACAGAAGTCGGGCAGGTAGTTGTTCCTCAATTTTTTACAAAGACTTTATTTATTTTAGAGATAAGGGAAGGGAGGGAGAGAGGAGAGAAACATCCACATGTGGCTGCCTCTCGTGCGCCCCCTAGTGGGGACCTGGCCCACAACCCAGGCGTGTGCTTTGATTGGAGGGACTTGGCCATTGGCCTGGGGATGTCTGGCAGCCCCAGGAGCTGGAAGAGGCAGGAAGGCCCCTCCCTGGAGCCTGTGGAGGGACACCTGGACCTCAGACAGACACCTGGCCTCTAGGATGGGGGTGCAGTGAAAGCAGGAACTCACGTGTTTCTTCCGAGGAGGCGTCTGTGATTCCCTGCGTGAGGCAGGAGGTCAGAGCTAGGTGGAGAGAGCTGAGAACTTGGTTTTCCCTTGTCCCTTCCACCCCGCACAGAGAACTGTGCCCTGCACGTGGTGTGCCGCTCACCGCATTCCCAACCGTAAACCTAGGGGACAGCCCGCGTCCCACATGGTCGGGCCAGAGGCTGCCATGTTGAATCAGCCCCGACTGTGGCATTTGTGTCCATTTGTTCTTCTCTCACTAAATACCCGAAACCGGGTGGCTTAGAAACCACAGGGGTTTACATTTTACAGTTCTGGAGGCTGGAACTGTGACAGCTTGGTGCCGACGTGGTTAAGACCTGGCAGGTTCTCTCTTCTGGGCTGCTGATGGCTGCTTCCTGGTGTGTCCTGGCATGGCCGAGAGCAGATAGGGGAACCATGTCTTCTTGTGACTCTTGGAAAGACATTCGTCCCATCATGGGGATGCCACCTTCGTGATCTCATTGAATCCTAATTCCCTCCCGAAGATCCACCTGCGAATGCCATCCCATTGGGCGTTAAGGCTTCACCACACCGATTTCCAGAGATGCTAACATTCAAGCCGTAACATTAGATTCGTCCATCAGATGCTGCTTTGCCTTTCTTCTCTGGAAATCGTCCTTTGGGGGTGAAGGTGCCTGCTCCAGCATTAGTTTGACTTGGTCACATACTGGAAGGCCCAGGGAGGACCCCCCTCCTCCCTGTGTCTGGGGACTGCCCTCTGTGACCCAGCTCGGGTCCCCCCTCTGGTCAGGGCCATGACACCACACTCGGTGGTCTCAGACCTGCATCCTGGGTGAGTCCCTCCACAGCTGAGGGCCACCAGAGAGACCACCTCTGTCACAGGGAGAAAAGGGCAGAGGTACCACGTGATACACACAGTCCGAAGCTTCACTTCCACCTTCCCCTCCCTGAGGTCACAGGGCGCTTCTAAACGCAGGGACAGATGAGTTCAGAGTTCTCCGTTGGCTACTGTGAGTCTCGTTGGGAGCCCCTTCCTGGGGCTTTCTCTGTATTTCCCCCACAATGTTTTCCAGACAGCCAAACGCCGCCACGGCGGGGCCCTCTCAACAACGTCCCTCTTCCCCTGATTTCCTCGGAATTCTCCGCAGGCTGTTTCCTGCGGAGAAGAATAGTAGGATATAGGTCCACTTTTTTCTGAGATTGTCCACAGTGTGTGGGGCAGAGAAAACCGGCGTGCCTTGGTTTTTTGCAAGGATTCGCGAGGGGTCGGGGACTGTACACAGCCCTGCGGTCGTCCCGTCCTGTCCCTCGTCACCCTCTCCCAACGTGGCTGCAGTGAGAGGTGCAGAGCAGGCTGCAAAAGAGGCTGAGTGCTGACTGTTTGGGTAGCAAGCGTCCTGCTCTTCTCCATCGTGGCTGACGCTCACAGTGCTGAGCTGCTGCGGATGGCGAAGCTAATGCATCATCCACTGTGGTGTTGAGCGTGGCGGGGGAGTCGTGAAGGACAGCTTCCCAAAACACCATCACGCCTTCATTTATTCGCTTATGCGCAGGGGGGCTGGCATCGCCCTGTGTGTGTGGCACCTTCCCACGTCACACCAAAGACACCTGCGTCTTCTTCATTCCTTCCCTCTGGCTCAGGAACACGTCACGCATTGGACGGACCCTGGTTTGGTCTCTGTAGAGGTTCCGGTAATTTCTTTAGAGGGACAAGGTTGGAAGGCTGGGTGGCTTCAACAACAGACACTTCTTCCTCCCCGTCCTGCAGGCTGGAGGCTGAGACCCAGGGGCGGGCAGGGCTGGCTCCCCCTGAGGCCTCTCTTCTGGGCGTGCGGATGGCCGTCTTCCCCCCGTGTCCTCACACAGGCGTCCCTCTGGGTGTGTCTGCGTCCCCATCTCCTCTTATAAGGACCCCGGTCTTATGGGATCAGAGCCCCCCTGGGGACCTCAGTTTAGCTTAATCACCTGTAGAAAGACACAGCTATGTGAAACGTCCGATGCACCTAGCACTGCTTCTGTGCCTCAGAGTCCCCATAACGCCGTAGTTTTGCATCTCACCAGGTAGGTTTGGCTCATCAGCTTTGAGGGCAGGAGGCAGCATCCTTTTAAGACGACAGGTGGAAGGCTGTGCTCCTGGTTTGAAGGCGTCCGTCTGCTTGGTCTTGGCCTCAGCTCTGTATGACCATCCACCACACTTTTTTCCTGTTTTCCCGGTCATCTGTGACTGCCACATCAAGGTGTTGTGACTGCTAGGTAGATGGCGGTCGTCCACTCTAAAGGCTCTTTGTTCGTTCAGATGACAGCTTTAGCACCCTGCGCGGGAGGCGGGCACTGTTTCTTCCGCGCAAAGTGGGAGAACCTGTCGTTCACTGCTATTGCCCCTTCCCGGGGATGCTGCATGCAGGTCCTGGTTCTGAAATGACGGATGTCACCATCACCACCATCATCCTCACCATTACTTTCTCGACATAGCTCAGGCCCACCTCATTTGCAGGGATGGGTGGGGGTCTTATTTGCACGGATTTGGACCTTACTCTGTTCAGCAGACCTGCCGTGAGTGTGCCAGGACCTTTACCCGTCCCCTGCATGGGCCGCCTCCTTGTTCCAACTCCTGGGTTAGGACAGGGTAAGACCCAGAGGACGCCCGCTGCACGGTCATTTTTCCTTGGTCCCCTCCTGTCATCTGTCTCATGAGCTTTCACCCCGTTTTTGCCTCCTGCCCTAACAAATTGCCCAAAACTGAACACCTTAAAACTACATGCATGTACTGTTTCACAGTTTTGCAGATTCTGAGTGTGAAAATGAGTCTTAGGGGGTGAACATCAAGGTATCGGCAGGAGTGGTTCCTTCTGGAGTCCCTAGGAGGAGGCCTGTTTCCTCGTGTTTCCCAGCTTCTAGAAGCTTCCATATGCTCTGGCTTATGAGACCTTCTTTCACCTCCTAGGCAAGCCATGTGGAGGGACTCCCGTAAATGGCGAAACCACAGGAAGAATGAGAAGCTCTCCCCTGTGTCCCCAAGAGCAGAAAGGCTAGTGTTGATTAACAGTGGATGTGGCTGTAAATGTTCACGTGTGTGTGCGAGGGAGCGTGTGCCCGGGAAGGAATGAATGGAGCTGTTGGGGCTCTCACATCTGTGTGTTCTCCTGCCTGGCTGGAGCTGTGTCCAAGGACTAATTGGCACCTCTCTGCGTCCCTCCCTCGGGCTCAGCCAGCAGAACCAGTTCTCACATCCTGAGGGAGCCCAGGCACAGGATGATTGGAAGATGAGATGGCCCAGCCTTACCTTCTAGGAGGGCGTCCTGGCCGGGAGTCCCACAAAGAAAGCTGGCTTCCACCTGGAGCAGCAAAGCACAGCGGGGGGTGGATTGTGCTTTCCAACAGCCAGGGGTGGGTTGTGCTTTCCAACAGCCGGGGAGTGGGTTGTCTCCAACAGTGTGGAGCATGTTGATGAATTAACTGATAGCATAGGTACTTTAAAAATAATAATAATAATAATAAACGTGGCAAGCACCTTTTTCTCTGAGCTGCTTTGTGGAAAGATAATAAAACCAGCACTATGAATGCTTCTCAGAAGCTCCTAGTTCAGGGGTGCTTTTCCCCTCCATTATACGGTGGGATCTCCATTTCCACGCCGGGTTGGATGGAGAGGGTGCCACGCCTTTGCTTCACCATTAAGGCACTTAGGTGGAAGTCCAGTGGGGGTCTGGCTTATGTTTGAATAGGAGACAGCGTGATAAATAGCCATGAATTTGAACCAGTCCAGCCATTCTTCCATTAAAGCGCTGCGTGTCCTTAAGTTGGGATGGATGGGATCCATCCGCAGTGGGATGGGAGTGGTTGAGCGCGGAGGTGTGCGAGCCAGAGCACAGCTTCTGTCCTCCTCCGGCGCGCCCGGGCCCCCACGTGCCTGTGGTGTCAGCGCACAATGAGGAGACTCTCCCGTGGGAGGCCACTCCCACTTCGGTGAGTCAGCCAGGTGTTCCCCAAGCCGAGGAGTCTCCCACAGGGCGCCTCAGACGGGTTTTCCACGCTTTGATCTCCCACCAGGGGCTCCTGTGGCCTCTGCCAGACCTGCTCGGGTGTCCCCACCCCCTTACACCCAAAGGACTGCCAGGGCTAAAGTCTGGGTGCCCGGGGGGCCCACCCACGGGTTACTCCCACATTCCAGAACATGATCCCCCTTTCACACACTGTGTTTCCTGCTGGGGTTGCCGACCCTGTTTAACCCACTCGGAAATTATACCGGTTGTTCTACCAGCTGCCAGAAAAAGGAAATGAGGAAATGAGAATGGACAGTTCTTACAGGTAACTGCAGCCGGTTCTACGGTACCTCGACAAGGTCTCAGGTGCGTTCTATTGATTCTCTGGAGCTTGTTCGTCGGGACGCATTTTTGATGAACTTCTGATGAGTCACCAAAGAGATATGTAGGGCAATCTTCGGGGTTTTGTTCTGCTTTTTTTTTAACCATCCCCTGAAAACATTGTTTTATTGCTTTCAGAGAGAGAGGAAGGGACAGGAAGAAACACTGATGTGAGAAAGAAGCATCGGTTGGTTGCTTCCCACTTGTATCTGGACCAGATTATAAGCACCCGGCCTGGGCATTGAACCCCCAACCTCGGTATGTGCCCTCACTGGGAATCGAACTCACAACCCTGTGGCTAAGGGATGACCGTCCAACCACCTGAGCCATACTGGCCAGGCTTGCCGAGGATCCTTTTAAAAGACTTGACCCACTCTGGCTGTGTCTTCATTTGGTTAGAGTGTCTTCCTGATAGGCCAAGGTTGTGGGTTCAATCCCTGGCCAGAGCACATAACAAGAATTAACCAATGAATGCCTGAATAAATGGGACACCAAATCCATGTTTCATTCTCTCCCCTCCACCCCATCTCCTTTCCTCTTTCTCCATAAAATCAATGAATGAAAAAGTCAAGAAAACATGAGTCCCCTGAGTCCTTGAATGTCAACAGTCATTGTGAGATGGGATTTCACTTTTGAAAACTTTCCTTCACGTCAGCCTTAGCAGCTCAGCATTTTATTTTGATAACAGATTCTTTGGGGCCCATTGTATGGATCTCTTCAAAGATCCGGCATCTAGTTTCTTTGATTATTTTTTTTTTCCTCTATTGGTTTCCTATTTTCAATTTCATTGATTTCTGCTCATTTTTCTTATGTCTCTTCTCCTGCCTGCTGTAGATTTGTTCACCTAAAACTAAAGGGCCTTTCTAAGGGAGAGGCGATTTATTTGAGATCAATAAGACCAGCTACTGGGGAAGTGCTGACTCAGGCAGGAGCCCACGTAGGGTCCCGATGAGGGGACAAAGGGGAGGCACTAACGAGAAGGGGGAGGGGACAGGGACACCCACAGCAGGGAGGCGTGGCTGTGGGCGCAGATGACAAGATGTCGTGATGCTGATTCTCAACAGCATGTTTCATTCTCAGTCTTGTGCTCATCCGTCCACTCGTCACCCCATCTGCCATCCTGTCACCTTTGCAGACAGCTCTGTGGGCCACATGGTGGCTTTGGCTCAGTTCAAAGGTCATTTTGCTCTGCCATAAAGTGGCTCCATTTATATTATCGTGTACAGGTTTATGCCAGTCTTGTTTGTGTAGTTTTCTTAAGTATTTTTATCTTGATTAAGATCCTGGGCAGCTGCTTGGAGTGTGTCAGGGAGCCACAGAAGAGATGAAGTGATAACCCAGGAAATGGTCCAAGAAAACACCACCTTTTTCTGTATTCAGTGTGTGTTCAGGGTGGCCCAGTGGCGGACCCTGTTCTCCAAGCGTCTGCTGTGTTCTCTCGTCTGTGTCCGCTTGACGGTCTTCACGGACTCATGCTTTTTGGTGGGTTTCATTTCTCTCTCCCAAAAGTGGTGCTGTAGCTGGGACTCCCTCCCCCCACGTAATCAACATGCCAGCTTCCTCCCCACCAAACAAGCCCCAGTAATTACGAAGCCCCAAGGAATCAACGCGGCAGCCACCTGCTCCAGATGTGTGTCCCACACTGAGTTGCGTTCGGGGTGCTGGCCTTCCTTTCAAAGAAACAGATAACGCTGCAATCAAAGCCCGTTGTGTGGACTGTGCTGTAGGCCTTGGGTTCAGAATTCCCATCCCAATGTGCGGTGCGGCTGGCGAAGCCATGGTGGGGTGGTTGGGTGGGTGGCTGGTTGTGCCTCCCAGTCCCTTTACCTCCTGTGTTACGGAGCGGAGTCCCCTTATTCTGTAATAACGAAACGCACTTGGATGGGAGTGTACCTCAGTCCGGGGCACAGGGACTTTTATTTTATTTTATTTATTTTGGTTTTTTTTTTTTAATTTTTAAATCCTCATCCAAAGATGTCTTTATTTTTTTATCTTTTGAAGATTTTATTTATTTATTTTTACAGAGAGGGGAAGGGAGGGGGAAAGAGGACAGAAACATTAATGTGCGGTTGCCTCTTGTGCGCCCCCTACTGGAGACCTGGCCCGAAACCCAAGCATGTGCCCTGACTGGGAATGGAACCAGCGACCTTTTGCTTCCCAGTCTGGTGCTCAGTCCAGTGAGCCACACCAGCCAGGGCCTGAAGATGTGTTTATTGATTTGAGGCAGATAGGAAGGGAAGAGAGAGAGGAGAGAAGCGTTGATCTGTTGGTTCCCATACCCACGCCGCCCTGGGATGTAACCTGCAGCCTTCTCAGGTATGGGATGGCGCTCGAACCAGCTGAGCCACCTGGCCCAGTCTGCAGGGATCTTTACAAGGTTACTGCCTGACACCCTCAAATCCTTCCAGACCCTCCTGCCGGAAGACGCAGAAGCCCCTTAGCTGGGTAGCAAGGGATGGACGATGTGAATTGCATATCCATCCCCAAGGACAGGGGAAAAAGCAATGGAGGAAAATTGTTGAGGAAAAGCACCGTTTTTAGTCACATTCTCAAATGGCACCTTTGATCGTAGAGGAAAAGTTGTGATTTGAAAAGCAACGATTCGAAAGACGTCCGGTGGAAGGGGGTTATAACTCTGGCTGTGATGTCAGGCTATGTCACTTCTTCAAGATGCTCGGCGTGTCCGCACGTAGTGTCCCGGGCTGTTCCGTGGTAGCTAAATATATACTAAACGAGAATGAAAAGGGCAGATTGAAAAAGAAAAGAAAACCCTAAGTAAAACCAGTGTCTTCTTTACTGAGCATAAACTGAAAATACCTCTTTGTCATGTTTGCTGACTCAAAAGAGGGGAAGAAAATGCACGCGTTTGTTGCATACTGGGTGGCCGGAACCAGCCGGTCGCTGAGGCCAACGGGGTTCTCCCAGAGGCGTGCTGGGATCCCCGGGATCCCCTGAGGATGTGACCAGGGCTCCGCGGGGTCACGGCTATTTCCGTCACACTAGGAGAAAGTTGTTTCTCTTTCCCTCGCTCCTCCAGAGGCTTCCTGATGTCTGATGACATCATCTCTGACCACAGTGGAATGCCTCCTTTCCTGCTCTTGGGCTCTACCTATTTCTGTTCATACGGTGACTGTCACTAGCTACGAGCCCCACAAGCAAACCGAGGCTCCGTGGTGTCCTGGACAGGCTTCTGGGGCCAAAGACTCCTCGACCGCACGGTCTGAGAGCTCCCGTTGACACGCGTGTCTGGGTCGAACTTGATCTTCATGTAGCAAGGCCTTGGACGGGGGTTGATTAATGGTGATTCCAGAGTCTACCGATATGCCCCCTCCTGTCAGAAGCATACATGTGGAATGTTTTGTTTTCCACCTGAGAGCTGCCGACTAAAATAGACACATTCAAGTAGACACCTTCAAATTGAAAAATGCCTTTCATTTTTATCCTCACCTGACGATGTGCTTATTGATTTTACAGAGAAGGGGAGGGAGGGAGAAAGAGAGGGAGAGAAACATCGATGTGAGGGACAGACGTGGGTTAGTTGCCCCCCGTATGCACCGCCCCCACCCCCGACCGGGATCGTGGCCAGCAACCCAAGACTTGTGCCGTGACTGGGGATCGAACCTGTGACCTTTTGATGTACGGGGAGGGGACGACAGCCCAATCACCTGAGCTACCTGGCCAGGGCTCACCTACACTCTTCTAAACATCTATCGTGCCAAGTCCTACATTGACCCCTTTTATTTTTATACAAACTCTATTACCTTGAGGGTTTTATGGGGGAAGGCTTTGAAATGAGGCAAATATTTGACGAGTTTGTCAACAGGCCACGATATGGTGGAAACAGCACTTTGTATATTATTCCACATAATGCATCACCGTGTTTCCCCAAAGACTCTTTATTTTGTGTGACGAGCTGTGTGCACACGCCTGTCACCGCCCACTCTTCTCAAGTGGGGATGAAGCTGTTCCTACAGTTTGTTTTCATAAACCCAGGAATAAAACACACAGACGCACGTCAGAAAGGACACAGAAGGGCCCTGGGCAAGTCGGAAGTTGCATCCGACTTCGGGAGGTCCCAGAGCAGGTAGAAAAGTGCAGGGTGAATGAGGAGGGGGCTCTCGCAAGAGGGGCTCTTGGTCATCCTCCCCCCGGACAAGCTCTGATGTTTTTTCCCCCGAGGCCAAAGCCGGAGAACTCTGCAGTCTCCTGTGTCAACCACCGAGCTCAGAAAACCATCCGCGTTGTAAAAACACAAAGTTTTTTTTGTGTGTTAAAAAGTAAGCAAATGGGAGGTGGGTGCGATTGAGTCAAATTCTCGTTGACCTTTCCCTCTGAGGGTCCCTCGACATCACAAACACGTGGCTACAGCAGTTTCTCTCTGGTGCTTCATTGTTAATTAGAAAATGGTCTCCAACCTGGGGCTGATCAATAGCCTAGACGTTGAGACACGTCAACAAAAATCAAGACAGGGGGTCCCGGAGGGAGGACGTACTTCTGGGAACCTAACAGGAGGCTAAACCAAAAAGGGAAACATCAGAGAAATTTTTTCAAAAAACTGTCATTTTGAGTCATATATTTAGAAAAGCCTGAGAATGTTCTGTGTTCAGCGACAAAAAAGGGATGTTACAATAATAGAGAAACAGAAAGAACTTTCCATTGCTTAATTTTTTTTTTTTTTAATTAAAGAAGAGCCCCGGCTGGTGTGGCCCAGTGGATTGAGCGGCAGCCTGTGAACCAAAGGGTCGCTGGTTCCATTCCCAGTGGAGGCACATGCCAGGGTTGTGGGCCAGGTCCCCAGGAGGGGGAGCTCGAGGGGCAACCACACATTGATGTTTCTCTCCTTCTTTTCCTCCCTCCTTTCCCCTCTCTCTAAAAATAAATAAATATAATCTTCAAAATAATTCAAAGACGAAAATTTTTAAAAGATGCATTTGCCCTTAAATGCACCGCTCTAATCTCCGTGTTTGTCTTGGGTGCCATGGGGGAGGCTGCAAGGCCGAGCCTGAGTGCTCCACATCTCCCTGCACATTCAGTGTGCCCTTCATGTGAGCCTTCTGTGGCTGTAGTAGCCTGGTGGCCTCCAACAGGCATTCACCCTCCCCCATCCTGGAGGCCAGGCCTCTGAGGTCCAGGTGTCCCAGGGCCCCGCTCCCTCCACAGGCTCCAGGGAGGGGCCTACCTGCCTCTTCCAGCTCCGGGGGCTCCAGGCGTCCCTGGGCTGGTGGCTGCGTCCCTCCTGTCTCTGCCTCCGTCTCCACGTGGCTTCTCCTCCTTGTCTGTGTCTCCTCTTCTGTCCTTCTCGGGACCCTGTCATTGGACACAGGGCCGCCCTGACCCAGGACGACCTCCTCTCACGTCCTTCCCTCCTCCCACCTGCAAAGACCCTGTTTGCAGATAAGGTCCAGTTCCCAGGTAGCCCGAGTTAGGACCTGGGTGTATCTTTTGGGGAGAAATAACGCCACCTGCTGCATTCCTTGCCCTCAGCATCCCCACAGGTCCATCCAGGAACTTGGCATCTTTGTCCCCAAACAGAATAACTCAGCATGCGTTCGCACACCAACCCCAGCGACCTGTCTGTGTGGCTGCTGTCAGCCTCGGCTCGGACACCCAAACCGTGCGCTGGACTCATTCCTCCTCCCTCCCTCTCCCAGCCCAGTCCAGTCCATTCCCACAGTCAGGTTTTCACTGGGCTGCAGCCACCTCTTGGCGGTGCCTGTCCCACCAAGCACAGCTCACCCCGCTGGTCCCTGGTGTCTGTCTGGTGCGTGCCAGGGTCCCCTCTTCTTTCTCGACATCCTTTGGCTCGGCTCCCATGACCTCAGGGAAACCTCTACAACAAAAGAAAAGAAAACCATGCACACCCGAAACCCACCCAGGCACTTCCCTGCTCTCGGCCTCGTGACTTCCTGCTGCCCTTGGCAGAAAGAGTTCACTCAAAGGATTTCAGAGTCCCTTCCTTTCGTCGACATGTTTCCCCCAAGCTCACGAGTCTCAGCTCTCTCTTGGGCTGTTGCGTCTGCCAAGCCTGACCTCCTCCCAAGCACCCTACACGCGAGCCCTTGGCCTTCACTCGGCCCACCCTCCGATTTTCATTGGAATTTTGCTTCCTCCTAAGTCGGCCTGTCTCTCAACCCTGAGCACAGGGCATGCTCTTGTTGCTCAGCCCGCTGGCCTTCGGAAACGAGCTGAGAAAGTCTGAGATGAAACAAGCTCACTGAACCCTCCCAAGCCCACCAGAGGCATCCTCACCGTGATCTTGAATGTTTGGGGTCGGTCGTCAAGGGTAGTGGAATTGGGGACCGGCCTGCTGTGCATCACGACTGTTTCAGCCCCATCTGGAGCACCCAACACACAGCGAGGCATGCATGGTGGGGGGGCAAACACCGTACTTCCTTATATGGACCCCCCCCTTTTTTTAGAGAGAGAGAGAGCGCTGGATTATATCCGTGACACAGATGCATAGCATTTGGTGTCACAGACGGAGTTTGCAAACTGTTTCTCGGTTGGCAGTGGAGAGTGGACATGAGAATGGAGTGTGAGCTGAGCGGTAAAAAGTGGAAATTGGAACCCTCGAGCCGTAGGAATGACCGTTAAAATGTCGTGGCTACAGTTCACATGCTCAGGGGCCCCTGGGGGAGTGTGTGGCTCTTGGGTTGGATGGTACATTGGGCGGGGTGTGTGTCATCTCAAAGCTCTGGTGGACGGGCTTGCTCTGAGCTGGTGGCTCTCAGCTGGGGGAGATGCTGCTTCCATCAGACGCTTGGCCGTGTCTGCAGACACTTTGGCTGTTGAAGCAGGGGGTCGGGGGTGATGCTGCTGATGTGTGGTAGGTGGTGAGTAGGGAGGCTGCTCAACACCCTGCTGTGTACCGGACGCCCCAGACTATCAGTGTGTGAGGCTGAGAAACCCTGACCTAGCACAGATAATTCATTCCTTCTCTCTCTCTCTGTCTGTCGGTCTGTCTCTCACATACAGACATGTCTACCTCTATCTTCTCTGTACATCTGTTACCTGTCTTCTATCCATTCATCTATTTATATAAACTACCAACCAATAATCTGTATTATCTGTCTATCCACCCATCCATCCATTTATCCATCCATCCATCCATCCATCCATCCATCCATCCACCTATCCATCCATCCCTCCATCTCTTTATCCATCCATCCGTCCATCCACCCATCCATCCATTTATCCATCAATCTATCCATCCATCCATCCATCCATCCATCCATCCATCCATCCACCCATCCATCTATTTTTCCATCTATCTATCTATCTATCTTTCCATCCATCAATCCACGTATTTATCCATCCATCCATCCATCCACCCACCCACCCATCCATCCATCCATCCACCCACCCATCCATCCACCCATCCATCCATCCGTCCACCTATCCATCCATCATCCATCCGTCCATCCATGTGTCCACCATCCATTCATCTATCTGGCAGTGTGCTTCTCAGAAAAGAGTGATTCTGTCCCCCAGGAACCCTTGGCAACCTCTGCAAACATTTCTTGTTACCACATGGAGGATGCTACTTGCATGTTGGGGGTAGAGACAAAAGATGCTTCAGCGCCCCCTACCCCAAGGACCCCTCCAGCCCCAGATGTCCCCTGTGCTGAGCTTGAACAACCCTGGTGGAAAGGGCATTCAGTTGGGGGACACCGTGGCGTCATTCCGTCCCATCCTGGATGGCGCTGAAGGCTGTGGGGTTAACCGGGCTGGCATGCGCTCTGCACACGTGAAGACCAGCCCTCGCTCCTCTGGGTAGAAAGTCCCAGACGTGCCCTCCCGAGCCACAGGCGCCCCGCCGATGGCAGCACCAGGCGTACACCAGGAATGCCAGGCATTTCCCTTCCACAACATCGCTCCGTGTTGGGTGTCAGGGGGCGGCTTCCGGTGCAGCTCCGTCCTGTGGCGAGTGTTTATGTTCCATCTCTCCCGGCAGAGAGGATAGCTTTGTAAATAACGTGCCAAGAGAGAAACGGAGCTTCTAAAATACCTGCTGTGTTTTTATCTTGCCGAGTCGGGCCCTGCAAAATTGAATGTTGCTTGATTCAACAAAATTTCCAGGGAGTTGCTAGTGTGTGCGTGTTTTCCTAAGCTGTCTAGACAAGAGAACTCAAAAGAACTGCCCCTCCTGCCCCCCTGTGCTGAGCTGAGTGGATTCAGTTTATTCAGCTGATCTTTGCCTACACAGTCCAAGTTTTTAAAAGAATCGTCATAACATTACGCGAAGCACAGCTCCTCGTTTTGGCTCTCTTTGATGATTGACACATCACATTCGCAGCGTGAGAGTCAGTCTTTTCATGCCTGCAGCTCCTGCTTTTCAGTTTAATCACAGAACGGGCACCCATTTAAAAATAATTTTTAAAGGCTTGTCCCCCCATAAAACAGAGGCTTGACTATCCCTCGTATGTGTAGCAACCGTTTCAAAAATCAGCCTGTTAAAGGAGACCTGAGGGCTTTGGGAAGCTGTACATGGTGGTTTTGTAACCTTCTGCGGTATTCCTGGGAGGGAGGGAACTCCAAAGGAAAGGAGGAGTCTTACAACGATAAATTCGTACATTATGACACACTCATTATTCTGCAGTAACTAGGTAATCTATTCATTTCATTTACTGTATCAATTCTACTCTTATGTAGAGTAAACACTTGCACAGTTTATGAATAAAAAAAAATTAAGACTATTGTATCACGGAACGTATGTCTTGTTGCCTTCCACCTCATGTCCACCGCAGAATACGTCCAGCTAACATTCATCACCTGGCACCGTAACACCTTTACTCCTGGGGTGAGAGCTTTTTTTTTTCTTTTCTTTTCTTTTATTGCTGTCCAAGTACAGTTGTCTCCATTTCCCCCTCACCGCTCCCCCGCCAGGATGAGAACTTTTAGCATCTGCCCTGTCCGCAACTTCCAAACACATGGTACAATGAGTGACTATAGCTTTGTACATTCGATCCTCCAAACTTCAGTCACCTTACGGGTGGAAGTTGGTTTTTCTGACCTTCTTTACCCCTTCCCCACCCCCACAGCCACCTCTGGCCACCACTGCTCTCTGCTGTGTATCCGTGAGTTCATTATTTTTAGGTCACTCGTATAAGGGACATCATATAACATTTGTCTTCCTCTGTCTGACTTATTCCATTCACCGTAATACCCTCTCGGTCCATCCGTGTCGTGGCCAGAGCCGGGATTTCCTCCTTTTTTGTGGCCGAGTTGTACCCCACCGTGTGCATCTTGGGTGACATAACCATATGGTCGTTGTTACCTGGTGCAAAGCTACAGAAAACTGGCCTTTTCCGCTTTCTCGTGGGAGATGCTGAGAGGCGGGGGTGCATGTGAGGCAGACTCTGGGCACCAACAGGAAATGATCTCTTCACTTTCCTTGTTTCTACGGGGATCACCGCTCGATCCCAATACCATTGGCTCTCTTTGGCTTCGCCACTTTTAAACACGTCACCTTCAAGATGAAAGCATGCTGGGTTTGTCCACCTGGATGCGGGTGGTGTCCCTGGGTGGTCCGATCGCCTGCTTGTGGCTCAGGGGTCTCCCCACACACCCCTGGGGTGACTTAGGCCTGAGGTTCGGGGCTGAGGGATTTGAGTCCTGGGTGATTATAATTCACAGCTCAGAGAAAGCTTGAGAAAGACGTGGCCAACAAAAATCCTAAAAAATCTCTTGCGTCATAGTGTGTTATGGTTCTCGTGGGC
Organism: Desmodus rotundus; assembly: GCF_022682495.2. Classification (NCBI taxonomy): domain Eukaryota; kingdom Metazoa; phylum Chordata; class Mammalia; order Chiroptera; family Phyllostomidae; genus Desmodus; species Desmodus rotundus. The sequence continues at coordinate 2,478,122 of NC_092332.1, read as the reverse complement.
ATTGGCACCTCTTAGCAGGGAGCCAATCAAATACGAGTGCTCAGAATGCAGAATAGAGTCTAGTCAACACCAGCAAAAGGAATGAATCCCTTCACATGGGCAACAAACGAGATGATAAAGGAAAAAAGGGGCCAGGGACACAAACGGAAGACCAAGCCGCACGACCTTCGTTCTGTTACTAGAATCTTAGAGTGTGGCCAGACTATTACATCGTGCGTAGTGATACTCCTGTGCTTTTGAGACATGAAGTGTGTGAGTGCAGAAAGAGTTCATTTCTTCGCCTAAGGTCATAGATTAAGCCGAAGGGCAATCGTGGACTGCCCAGCGTGTTTGCAGCTGAACGCATTTTGCTTAATGGAAACATCCTCTTCTGCAGAAAAACACCTCAACTATATCAGGCCACTCTTTGCAGAGCCCTTTGCCTGCTGCCTCTCCGTCTTGATCATATCCCACATTATTTTATCAGCACGATGCCCCCTTCCTCCCGTACAGTTCTGGGTTTGCTTCCAAGCGGCCTTTTCACGAGAATATACTTTTAAAATGAATTACTCATCATTTGCCGTTCCCTTTCTTGCCTTTTGTGGATCACTTTCTGCTTCTGCTGGAATAAAATATTCATGATGGAAATTTTGTTTGAAAGCCAAGGTTCCATAAGCTCCCCCCACCCCCTGCCCCGCCCAACCCTCACCCCATTACCCAGTAGATTTATCTGGTCTCTTGGGGACTTCAATTTATAGAAAATGCTGAAAAATCACGTTGCTTGAGGATAACTGGGTTCTTCCTTGGTTGTTACCGTGAGCACCTCCGAACTGTGTACCAGAAAGAAAGGAGCCGCGCTGTTTAATAGTTGTGCGGTTGCATTGGGGGGCTTGTGTCTTTTCAAGCCGCCCTTGGATTTCTCCTTCCTTCTTTCTCTTCCCCTTGATGGCAGTTTTCCCAGCCAGGGAGCTCTGTTGGACGAGGATTTTCTACATCTCCGTGCACTTCTTTGCGTGCACTTCTTTGCGTTTTCCTTTTGGTGGATTTGGACGTTAGAAGACCGCCGCCGTTTATAAGCACACAGACCGATTTCTGTTTTTCTTCCCCAACTTTGTGTCCCGCCTGGCCTTCGATGGCATCCCTTCCCTACTGTTAATGACATCATCGCACAAGGGATTGCCAGGCCGTGTGAGGATAGAGGCTGAGGCTCACAGGACAAGCAGGGTCGGGGAGCAGACGGAGCAGGGCAGGAATACGGGGAAGAGAAAGAACTGGGGTTAAGCATGTGGCGTATGAGTGTCCAAGACGGTTTGGGGACCTTCCATATTCGCAGTGGTTGCAAGTTTTAATTTTGCTGTCTTCCATGTGTGTCCGTTTCTTGCGATGCCTGGCAAGCTGGACGATAACCACCCAAGCGTGCTTATCAGCAAGCTGGCGTGCGTTAGAGGCTTCACGCAGATGACCGAGCGCCCTGTACGCAACCAGAAAGCCTGAAACGAGAAACGCACCGGGAAGGAGACTGGACTTGGGGAGGCGCACACACAATACACGGCGCAGATGCTGTAGTTCGGAAATGTGTGCCTGAAACCGCTGTAGTGTTGCGAACCTACGTCTCCCCCATAAATTCCATCCCAGCGACATTTTAAAAGCGACACATTGAAGGCATGCATGTACCACACTTTGCCATGGTACCTCTTGAGGTACATGTCTGTACATGCATGGGGTATATTCCCTGAGATGAGTCATTTGCAGAAATGATGTCCAGCGTCCCTCCAAATAAAGGACCTTGCAGAGGCAGGTGACCCTCTGTGTTGATGCGTGCGGGCCATGTGCGTGGCCCCCCATGGAAAATTCTAGATGAGAGTGCCTCAGCACACACCGTGTCACCGGCGCCTTAGACACTACAGAGTGGCTCCCCCCACTGTCCCACACAGGTGCCAATACAGCCTCGTCTCTTGTCCCCCTGCAGGCACAGGGACGTTCGGCCGGGTGCAGCTGGTCCAGCTGAAGACGGCCAAGCGTTTCTTCGCCCTGAAGGTCATGAGCATCCCCGAGGTCATCCGCCTGAAGCAGGAGCAGCATGTGCACAACGAGAAGTCGGTGCTGAAGGAAGTCAACCACCCCTTCCTGGTCAAGCTGTGAGTCCCCACGCGGGGCCCGTGCCCAGCTCCTTCTCTCCGGCCCCGCCCTCCCCGTGAGGGTCCTTCTGGGGTCTTGTCCTTCCTTTTCTCCCTTCCTGGGATCCCAGGCACGGAGTGGAGTGAGGTCGTGGTTGGTGCACATGTGAGTGTGCCAAGCCGCCCATCCACACCATCCCATTTCTGAGCTTACGTTGGCTTCGGATCTTGCAGGCATGGTCCTGCCAAGGATGCTGACCCCAGGGTGGCCAGGGCCGCAGACAAAGGCGCCAGTTCCTGAAATGCAGTGTCCCATCAGGGCCTGCTGCCCCAGCTCCCTGGACTGGGGGTGTTCCAGGGGCCTTGGCCACCTTCTCCCATTCATTCATTTCCTCACCTCTTTCCTCGGGTCCGTTACGAGGTCCCCCAGAGCCTGCTCCCCAATGGAAGGAGCCCAGAGCGGAACGGAGACAGAAATCTTTCCCTGCGCCACTTGCTGCTCCAAACGAAGACCCCTCCGCACCCACAGAGCTGGCTGTCTGACTCCCTCCCTGGGCAACTTCTGTCCACTTCCCACCTCCTCCCTCTCACGCCTTCCTCGCGCTCCTTCTCAGGCCCAACGGCGTGGCTCGGGTGCCCCTTGTCTGCCCTGATTTTCTGTCTTGGCATCGCCCTTCTCTTACCCCCACCCCAAACCCTGCTTTCTGCCAAAGCATCCTTCACTTTGTAGCCATGGTGGTACTTCCCACCTGCCTCTCCAGCGACCTGCGTCTCTACAGAGAAATCTGTGGCGGGTCTGTGAGGTGCCCAGAACCAGGCCCCAGGGGCTTAGGGTTCTGCAAAGAGTTTATGGGGGCTGTTCCTTCACCTCTGTTTCTCTTCCTCCACCATTGCGTCCATTGAGCTACAAGAGGATGTGGGAACATGTCCAATGCACCTGTGTGCATGGAGACAGGTGTGGTGCACCCTGATGTCCACGCAGGTTGCCCGCACCCCAGCACAGGGAGGTACACCTCTGAACCCAAACACTCCCAAGCAACCTCCTCCAAGCCTGAAACAGGGTCTTTCACAGAGCTGTCTCAGGGGGCCCATTGAATGACGGGAGAAGAGACGCGGAGGACTTTTTGTTTTATTTTTCTCTCCTGCATGCAAAAGCAGCTGGTGAGTGGACACTCCACCCCTGTCTGTTAAGTCTGGGTCTGCGCTCAGCCGGGGGCTGGGGCAGCTAGAAGAAACCGATGTTGTGGGTCTTCCTACAGAAGGAAGAAGAGCTCCTAGTGATGGGTGTTCTTGGAACGGAAATAGGGATTCTGGGGAAGACTTCAGCTGACCGGTGTTTTCAGTAAATCTTGTCTACGGAGACATGGTCTGGGTTACAGTATCGCCTAACTGTTGTCGTCTGAGTTAGGGCAACCGTCTCGGGCTGTTACCCAGCACGGGACGTCTCAAACTATAAGCAGGGCGAGGGTTCCACAAGGTGATTTCTAGCGGTCTCTCCAAGGAACACCGCGCGCCGGGCGCCAGGGCTCCTCTTGGTCTCTGGAAACCACGAGGCGAGAGTTGTAGCGTGTTGTTGGTGACGCTGGGTGACGTTAGGAGAAGTGGAAAGAGGAGCGAGGGGGATTCATGTGAAAGCAAGAACACTTAGACATTGCTGTTGAGAAGCAACCCGTGTTGAGAAGATGGAGAAGCCAGTGGCAGGAGTGTCCCTGCAGGGTCGGTCAGGAGTGGGCGGAGGGGACCCACTGAATATATGTAGTTCTGGTCGCTGCACCTGTTCTGGAGGGCAGGCCCATCTCCCAGGTATGGTTAGAGGGTACCCATGGAATGTTGGGGGCGAGGCCTCCAGCTGTGGGAGTTCTACCTTGTGGCGAGTTAAATGCTGTCCTCCCCCAGAAGGTGTGCCCAGGGTCCCACACATTGAGTCCTCCCCATCCTGGAGGCTGGGCTGGCTCCTGAGGCCTCTCTCCTGCGCGTGTGGGTGGCCGTCCTCCCCTTGTGTCCTCTGGGTGTGTCTGCATCCCCATCTCCTCTTCTTATAAGGACCCCTGTGCTGTGGGATCAGGGCCACCCTGGGGACCTCATTTTACCTTCATGCCCTCTTTAAAGACCCATCTCCGAATGCCACCCCTTCCTGAGGACCTGGGGGTCAGGGCTCCAGCCTGTGAGACTGTGGGACCCAGTTCCAGCTGCAACACTGACTCACAGACTTTGCTAAGGGCACATTTCTCCGCGCCCGGGGTCTTGTTATAACGCACTTCAGCATATGGTTGTTTCTGTGCTTTGTCTGTGCCGTGCACCGGACAGGCAGGTATGTTTAGCACTGGCACGACCCGGCGTGGCCAGGGCTCCCCGAGCGTGCCTAGCGCGCCACAGCATGTGGTATCTGGCCAGCCCGGCCCGGAGCCGGGACCTGGAAGGGGGCCAGGGCCTAAGAACAAGGGACGTGTGTTGGTGGAAAAGCACCACGAGTGAAGAATGCCTTTCAATCCCTGCAGCTGTGCATTTTCTCTTGTCAATGTTGGGGTCGCCTCCCCCAACATCTGCTCTCCATACTGTTTCCGGAAACCCCGAGCATGGTTTTTGCATTTCGTCCAACCGCACGGCCCGGCCGAGGGTGCCAGCCGGCGCTCCGGGGCGAGCGAGCAATTGCTGTTCGGAGCGTGGAGTTCGCCTGGGACGGTCGGGGAAGTCACCAGAGGTCTGCGTGCGAGCTGCTACTGGTTGTGTTTTTGAAAAGGTGCCCGGGCACTCATTCAAGGCGCATGAAGGAACACGCTCTGCTCTGGGAGGAAGCCGCTCCCCAAGGCCAGCTCAGCCACTTGCCGAGATAATTTTAGAAGAGCCGAGGCACTCACTGTCCAGGGTGCAGAGGGGGTGTGACAAAGCCAAAATGTCCAGGGACCAAGGCTTGCAGTCTTCGGGCAAACCTCGATCCCTCCTCGCCCTTGCTGCCTTGAGAGAGGGTGGGTGTTTGCACCCAGATCAAGGCTGTCCGACTGGGCCCTGTTGACAGCTGGGGACAGATCATTCTATGTGTGTTGGCGGGCGGGGGAGGGAGGGGGCTGTTCTATTTAGTGTAGGGTGTGGAGCAGCATCCCCAGTCTCTCCCCACGTGATGCCAGCAATGTGCCCTCTGCAACAGCGACAAGGAAAAGTGTCTCTGCTGTTGTCAGAAATAGTCCCAACAGGGAGATTCTCCTTCATTAGAGACCTCTGCCACAGGTGGACGGATGGATGGGTGGACAGATGGGTGGATGGATGGATGGAAGGGTGGGTGGGTGGATGGATGGATGGAAGGATGGATGGGTGGATGGATGGATGAGTGGGTGGGTGGATGGGTGGATGGATAGATGGGTGGATGGATGGGTGGACGGATGGACGGATGGATGGATGGATGGATGGATACATTGATTCATGGATGGATGGACGGATGGATACATTGATTCATGGATGAATGGATGGACGGACGGATGGATGGATGGATGGATGGACGGATGGATACATTGATTCATGGATGGTTGCATGGATGGATGGATGGACGGATGGATGGATGGATGATGGACGGATGGACGGACGGATACATTGATTCACGCATGGATGGATGGATGGACGGACGGATGGATAGATAATTATTGCACCATAGCCAATAGACGATAAATAGATGGATGACACATTAATGGACACAGAGAGACGGGCCCAGAGAGGCACAGAGACACAGAGAGAGTGTCTCGTGCTAGTAAAACAGGTTTCTCAAACTCCGCACCGTGGACACTGGACGCTAGCTGATGGTGTGCTGTGGGGCATCCTGTGCCCTGCTGAGCAGCATCCCTGGCCTCGACTCATGCCAACAGCCGTGCTTCCTGTGCCGGGTGTCATAGCCGGCAGCGTTCCAGCCCCTGTACGGTGGCTGTTAGATCCAAAACACGCCTTTCTTTTCTATTACACGTGTGGTCAACTTTCTCATTCTCTTTGCCTTTGCAGTTTATTTTTTATTGAGTTTATTGGCGTGTCGTTGGTTAACACAATCATATACATTTCGGGTGTACAGTTGCATGAAACATCATCTGTATATTGTATGGTGTGCTCAGCACCCCAAGTCAAGTCTCCTTCCATCACCATTTATCCCCCTTTACCCTCCTCTACCTCCCCCACCCCCTTCCCTCTGCTCATCCCCACACTGTCCTCTGAGTCTATGAGTATTTTTTTTTTTTTGCTTAATCCTTCACCTTTCCCTGCAGCCCCCCAGCTCCTCCTCCCTGTGACAGCTTTCAGTCTGTTCTCTGTATCTATGAGTCTGTTTCTACTTTGCTTTTCCCTTTATTGTGCTCATTCGATTCCACAGAGGAGTGACATCATATGCTAGCTGCCTTTCTCTGTCCGGCTGATTTTTAAGATTTGGAAGCAACCCAAGCGTCCATCAGCAGATGAGTGCATAAAAAAGCATAAGCAATGCTACGCAGCCGTAAAGAAGAAGGAAATCTGACCCTCTGCTCGCACGGACCTGGAGAGCATTATGCTGAGTAGAATGCACTTTTATTTATTTGGTGATAGACTTAGGGCAAGGGCCCGCGCCCTGCAAATAATGAGGGCTATTGGACCCACGGGTCGCCCGCTCGCCTTCAATCCTGTAATGTTCTGACCTCGGGTTTTAATTCACTCGTGGCGACACAGGCTCTGTTTCATCAGTACACAAACCCCAGGTGACGCCTTAATCTTTGTAAGTGTTGTGGGGATGGTGATATTAGCCTCGCTTTGAATATTTTGGTTCTTAGCGTTAGTGACATCTGACTCTTTGTAAATGCTGTGCATAAAAGAAAAGTCGTATTTTTGGAGATTTGCAGGAAGGATGTGCCTGAGGAGTTTTCTTCCCCCCTCAGGATATTTCTTCCACATCCCTAATTGGAAGAAAGACGAAGGAATCGGAACCGAGGCTCTCGGGAAGTTTTTCTTTTCGTAGCCAGAGTCTCTCTACTCATTATGGAGAATCTTTCTGTGGAATCTATTAGTGCTCAAGGCTGCTGGTAGTTCATTTCGTCATTCCAATTTCGTGTGATGTGTGGGGGTAAAGATGACTTCAGCCACATAATTGTGAGTGCCTCTCGTGGGCATTACGGCTTTGTCAGTGTTGGGAACGATTTTGCTCAGAGGTCTGTGGAGCGCACTGAGCTTCCCACAGCCCGAGATCGTGGGGTTCCTCTTCCCCCATGCGAGGCAGCCGTCCTGGGATCTCTGGTAAGAACTACATCTTTGGTGCTTCCTCTCAGTTTCCGACAGAGCTTCTGGAACCTGCTGGGATTTCCTGTGACAAGCGCAATAAAGGCGTGTTTTGTTAACGAGGGGACTTTTGGACCTCACCTAAGGATGGGGGCTGGTTACCCGGGGTGGGGGGCAGCCAGGAGATTAGGGATTTAAACTGTCAGCCCACCCCTCTGACCTGCAGGCAGAGGAGAGGGGCTGGAGTTTCAACCACAAACCCCATAAAGCTGCCATCATCCTCCAAGGATGCACTTGGCGAGTCTGTGGGTTGATGAACAGGTGGAGATGTTGGTTGGAGAAGGTATGGAATCCCCCCTACTCCTTCATCTCCCCCATCTTCCTGTTTCTGAGTTACCTCTTTTTACAAAAAAAAAAAGAAACCCCCCAAACTGGGGACCTAGTGAAGGACATGTTTGTCTGAGCTCCGCGAGCCACTGTAGCAAATTCACTGGACGTCGAGGGGGTTTTGGGAATGTGTGCTGTAAACTCCTGTCTCTTTTTGCCTCGTCTCCTTGACATGCAAACATTCTTCCTCCACCAACGCCTGCCTTCCTTACCTCCAAGATTTCTGAAATACACCCAACACTCAGTTTGTCCCCCCTCGGCCCCATCCACCCTTTTTTCCACTTCCTGATTCCTGGCGGTAGCCTTCCCTTTCGTGACCAATGCCCACCGATGCTGTGTAAGGGGGCTGCTGCTCCCGGGCTCTCATCTCCTGCCCATAATTGCTTAGAAACCTCTCGCTTTGGAGCCTGTAATAATGCCTCCGTCTGCTGGGGGCAGCGGTCCATTCATTCGCTGGAAGTCTCCAGGCGCTGACGATGTTGGCTCGCTGAACTGGGCGTGATCCCTGCCAGTCGGTGGACCCACGGGGTGCGTGTGAGCTACAGATGCCAAAGCAAATGGTTTCAACAGGGCAGCTTAAAAACAGATTTATTTCTCCCGGTCCAATAAATGGCTTTCAGTGTTGTCCACCTGTAAAAGCTGTGTCCAGGGCCTGAGACACTTCTTCCTCCCCGTCCTGGAGGCTGGAGGCTGAGACCCAGGGGTGAGCAGGGCTGGCTCCCCCTAAGGCCTCCCTCCTGGGTGTGTGGACGGACGTCTCCCCCCTGTGTCCTCACACGGGCGTCCCTCTGAGTGTGTCTGCGTCCCCATCTCCTCTTCTTATAAGGGACCCCAGTCCTACAGGATCAGGGCCCCACCCTAGTGACCTCATGTCACCTAAGTCCCGTCTTTAAAGAGCCATCTGCAAATGCAGTGCCTCTTTGAGGTCCTGGAGGTGAAGATTTAACTATAGGAATTGTGCAGGACAGAATTCAGCCTGTCAAAAGCCGTTAGCCACTTTATAACCAACATATGCTATTTACTCACGCCCATTCTCCAACTTTTTTTTTTTTAAGATTTTATTTATTTATGTTTAGAGACAAGGGAAGGGTGGGAGAAAGAGGGAGAGAGAAAGATCCATGTGTGGTTGCCTTTCACACGCCCCCTACTGGGGACCTGGCCCGCAACCCAGGCATGTGCCGGGACTGGGATTCAAACCAGGGAGCCTTTGGTTCACAGTCCGGGGCTCAATCCACTGAGCCACACCAGCCAGGGCCATTGGCCAGCTTGTGTACATTTAATAAGGACACATGCCTCTTTACGAATATCTAGACGCATGATGTCACTTCTGTGTGTGCGGTATTTTCAATTTATCTAAACGCATGACCCGTAGCCAACCAGCGCCAACCTTTGCAAATAGCTGCTGCTAGTATCTGACCTTCTGAATGAATGGCCTCACAGTGATGCGCCCTGGAGTGCGCCTCTGCGCGCCCCCTCCCACCCGCGCTCCCCCTCCCGCCCGCGCACCCCTGCCCGGTGTCCCCGGGGGCCCAGTGCTCATTCCCGGCCTCCCACGCAGGTTCTGGACGTGCCACGACGAGCGCTTCCTCTACATGCTGATGGAGTTCGTGCCCGGCGGCGAGCTGTTCAGCTACCTGCGCAACCGCGGCCGCTTCTCCAACAACGCGGGGCTCTTCTACTCGGCCGAGATCGTCTGTGCCCTGGAGTACCTGCACTCCAAGGAGATCGTGTACCGCGACTTGAAGCCGGAGAACATTCTGCTGGACAGGGACGGGCATGTGAAGCTGACCGACTTCGGGTTCGCGAAGAAGCTGGTGGACAAGTAAGTGACCGTGCTCCCCTGCCTGCGCCCTCTTCCCGCACCCCATCCGTGCACCCAGCCGCCCACCTGCTCTGTCTTCTGCGAGCTCTTCCTTTTCTTCACGATTCCACATAGAATGGAGATCGCACAGCATTCGGCTTTCTCTGTCTGGCTTACCTCACCTTCTAAGTCCATCCAGGCTGGGTACTAACCATTGCACTAACCATCGTTTTGTTTCCACATCCATCCATTGGTCAGTGGACACTGAGGTCGTTGGGATGTATCCTGGGCAGCTGTCCATACTGCTGCAATGCGCGTGGGGCGCAGGGATCTCTTGGAGACCCCGTCTTTATTGCCCGCTGTTTTACAGCTGCCCCGTACTGCACCGTGCAAGCGTGCCATAGTTGTTCTACCACTCCCCCATGCGCGGGCACCTGGGCTGCTTCCAAATCTCGCCCCCTGTGACTCACACGGAAACAAGCATAGGAATGCACGGCGTCTTTTAAATCACTCTTCCGAGTTTTTTTTTTCAGGTGTATCCCCAGCAGTGCCACTGCTGGGTGAGAAGGCAGTTCCATTTTTAATTTTTTGAGGATATTTCATACTGGTGTTTTCTGGGGGTTTTTTTGGTTTTTTTTTTTTCCTCACAGGGGCTGCCCCAGTCTGCATGGCCAACCACAGGGCACTGGGGTTCCCTTTTCTCCGCAACCTCGCCAGCCCTTGTTATTTGTGGATTTATTGGTGGTAGCCATTCTCAACGGTGTGGTAAGGGATGATGTCTCTCAAGTTAGCTTTTTTTTATTTAATCAGAATCTCTGAGCCAAGGAGCTTTGTCTCCACACTCACCTGTCCCCACCAGTTTTTCATTTCAGCTTCAGATCTCAGGTCTGGTCGGCCAGCACTCCTGGTCCGTCTGCTGGGCAACTCCCAAAACTACTGTATTTTCTCCTTGTCCCTTAATTGTTGTGAGTTACCCTTAAAATTATTTTATTTGCACAAACAGATCACTTTTATTGCATATTGGAAACGGGCAGAGCTGAACTTGTTTAATTTCACCGTGTTTGACAAAAACAGAATATGCATATAAAAATAGCAAGGGCATCTTTATGTATTTTTTAAAAATCTATGTTTTGCATTTTATTTCTTAGAATAACAAAACACAAAAAAGGTCCTCTCGTGAATACATAGTTTATTACATTCAGTGTTTTCTTATATAAATAAAGTATGGTACATACACTGCATAAATATTTACTTGTATTTCAGATTAATTCTAAAACTGTAATGTAGCTTGAACTGTATACTTCAGTTCAAGCTACACTTTATACTTTATGTATACTTTAATGTAGACTTCCAAAAATGAAATTATTGGGGCCAATATTTTTTACCACTGTTAGTACCAGAGAACTGATATCATTCAGAATAACAACTTCAATCAAATTTTACACAGTTCAGTACGAAATATCTTTCGGCTTCACGTACCGCTTTATCCGACTGGGGAAAGAAAACGGTTATAACTCGTGTGTCTAAATCCATCACACGTAACGTCAACTACGGTTGACACTGGGTGTTATGTTAGGTGCAGGCGTAGAACAGGAGTTCTCCGTGGCGTTTGAGCAAGTGGAATTTAGCGGGACATATACAAGACTCTCTACCCTGATAAGTGGCCTCTAATTCCTGCCACGCAGTCTTGGTTCAATTACTGAATCAACGTGATGGATGGACCACATACACTAACTGAAGGATGCAAAACTCTCTGCATCTTTTAAATCCCATACACGTCACAGTTGCCCCCGTTTCATGTCACATGTTAGTTTTCCATTAGTAAGTCTGTCGTTCAGGGGTTCTTGTGCCTTGGTTTATATTGTCGCTTTTCTTGTTGGTTTTATCCCGTAGTAAAGCGGGAGCTTGCTTTCTCCTGTCCCGAAGGGCTCACCAAGTCGCTGAGCACCGTTAAGCATGAACACAGCCACGCCCAGGCAGAAACGTCTGGGACAATATCATTTCTAATATCAATCACCCACAGCTGGTGACGATAACATGCCTTCATAAAACGTTCGCGCTGCACAATTTTAGTCATCTATGTTTTAAAATTCCTGTTTATCTAGAGCACCACTGTCTAATACAAATAACCTCCCGGGTTATTTAAAATTTTCCAGTAATCTTTTTTGATTAAGTAACACAGGTCATTTGACTAACATGCCTCTTTCATTCAACATAATACAAGGTCATTCATTTCGACACCCAATCCTAACAAAAGTGGGGAGTCCCCACGAATGTTTGCTGCCAAGTTTTTGGAATCCCAGGTGCATTTTTCTCTGAACCGGGGCCCTAAATTTGTATGAGAAACGCTCGGTCCCTAATACTTACAGCTGCAGAGGGTTGTTTTTTCAAGTTTTAAATTAATATCGTTAGATTAACATGGGAGTTTCTCAGGGCATTTGAAGGGCTCAGTAGGTACCTATCAGATAAGGAGGCCCTGAGAAGGAAAGAACTGTATTCATCCCATTGTAGACACATCTGTATTTAAGGGAAACCTAATTTGGGGCAGACAAATAACTCTCTGATGGTTTGTTAGGGGCCATTCCGTGAGCTTCTTATGAAGTTCAATGCGATTTCATTTTCCCTTATGGAATTCCATTGGCTACATTTCTAAGAATGAAGCAGCTAAAAACGAGGCGTTTTTACACCGTAGAAAGAAAAACTCATTTTTTAATGATTGATGTCGGTTTCAGTACATCAGTGCTGCCCCCTATTGGCAGCACGTGGTATAGGGTGGACCTTTTATTCATTTCTAATTCATTTTATTGGGAAGTCGGATTCCTACCAACCAGGAAGAAAATGTTTCTCAGATGCACTGGGTTACAAGTTTGGCAAAGCATGTTCCTATCAGCTAATCTATTTACGATTCAGCAAATGAAATCAGTTCGGTATAGAACAACACATGATTCGTGAACTTAATGAATAGGTTGGTGCTTTGCAAACACGGCCTTATTATCAACTTGATAGATGCATTTTAGAAAGAACTTTTATCTTCCCAGACACGGGCAGTGTGGCTTGCAAAGATTTTTTTTTTAGTCTTTTTTTTTTTTTTCTTTCCATGTGTTCCTCTTGGTTTGCTTAAGCAGCCCTGTCTGAGTCAGCTCTCCCCCAAGCAGTCCCGACATACGGCCAAACCAAGCCATTCCCCAAAGTCTCCAGGAATCACGACAAAATAAAAGGAACAAAACAGAGAGACTTCATCCTGAAAAATATTTTTGAAAATACAACTGAGAGAAGCATGTTTCTCTCTCTTTTTTTTTAATGCCTTGAGGGACAAACATATTTTGGCACGTTGCAATTCAATACCCTCCTTATTGTACGAATTTATTTTTATTTGCTTGCGGTGGCTTTACTTAGGATGCTTTTCCGCGATGTTTTTCTGTTGCCGCTTGATTTTGCAAAGCTCTCATGTTCTCCCGGTGACATTTCTTCTTGTTGTTTGAAACGGTTTTGCAGACCGATGTTTTCCGCATTTTTAAATCATATTAATTGTTCGATGACAGTTCGATGACTGTGTTCCTTTCCCGCGTACACCCAGTGACGAGACATTCAATAATTTATGGGATGATCATCCCAATCTATCTCTCACCTCTCTGGCCCTATGCATCCATAGTTATTAGCATATTACTGACTCTCTTCCCTGGGATGGGCTTTACATCCCTGGGTCGATTCTGTACCTGCCCATCTGTGCTTCTCAATCCCTCCCCCTTTTTCTTCCAGCCACTCACCGCGCTCCCATCTGGCACCTGTCAAAATGTTGTTTGTATCCATGAGTCTGTTTTTAGTCTGCTTGTTTAGATTCAATTTTTGATGCATATGTGTTTATTGCCATTTTAATATTCATCGTTTTGATCTCCTTCTTTTTCTTAGATAAGTCCCTTCAAGAGTTTATGTAATAAGGGCTTGGCGATGGTGAAGTCCTTTAGCTTGAGCTAGTCTGGGAAGCACTTTATCTGCCCTCCCATTCTAAATGGTAGCTTTGCTGGATAGAGTCATCTTGGATGTAGGTTCTTCCTTTTCATCACTTTGAATATTTCTTTCCATCCTCTCATGGCCTGCAAAGTTTCTGTTCACAAATCAGCTGACACTCTTAAACACACAGCCCTCCTCCTGAAAGACTGACAAACTAGAATTATTCTGGATGTTCCCAAATGGTCAAAAGAAGCTACCGAGAATATTTAATTTGATTCTACAAGTAAAATACATAGGATGTCTTCTCAGTGATGGTTTTCTTCCTCTGCGACAGATTTTTAGTAGTCATTCTATTACCGTTTCGTTAATTCAGGTGTTATAAATTAAGTAACTGTCCTTTGAATTTTTATCTCTGGCATCCTGCTAGGGATGCCAGGCAACATGATATTTCCAACATCCCCCTAATATTTTCAGACACACACAGAAGTGCAGAGAAGAGCCTGCATTCACTCCCCGGCTCCCCATCAGCCAGCTTCCGTAGAGAGCACACTATTGCCACCTTGTTGGGTTTCTCCACCCGTCTGCTATTTTGGTTTCTGGAATTGTTCTCAAGCAAGCGCCCACCATCCTGTCTCTAACAGATGACTCACTTCCAAAAACCGACTTTGATACTATTACCACATCTTAGAAAACGTAAGAGAAAAACCCTTGACAGCCTCTAACACTTCCCCCAAATCTCTCGGAAACATCTCTTTCCCCCTGCCAGTGGGAATCCGAAGCTAAGCCAGGTTTCTACATGGCATTGGCTTGATCTCTCTCTCCACTGCCTCTAATCCATAAAGGTCACCTTCTGACTTTGTTGCTCTCATCTTGCCATTTATTTGCAAAACACACCAGGTCATTTGCCCATCAGGAAACCCTACAACCTGGGGGCGGTGGACTGCTAGCTCACATCCTCATTTTTCTGGGTTCCTGTAAGTCTTGTAAACTGGAGGTTAGATCTCTGGGCTGGGTGAGATTCAGGGTCTCTTCCTTCCTCCCTTTCCCTGTGTGTGTGTGTTTTTTTTTAAACAAACAAGTGGTGCAGTGGGTTCTGAGTTTTTTTTGGTTTTTTTTTTGCTTCGTAGTGAGGAGTAGGCACACCTCCCAGTTCTGCCATAAACCAGGGGAAATGACTACTCTGTGGGTGCCAGTGTTACCAGACTAACCGACCCCCATCAGGCACACTTCCACTCCCCTCATCCACCGTGGAGTAGGCATTAGGCACTCTGAGGTTATCATTATCAACTCCATCACCACCATCATCACCATGGTTACCATTGTAACGCACCGAATTGTGCCCCTCCAGCATCCCTGTGCGAAATCATTAAGCCAGGATGCCACTGTGTCTGCAGACAATGCCTTGAGGAGGTGGTAAAGGTTAAACAAAGTCAAGAGTGGGGTCGTCATCTCCTAGGATCAATCACCCCCTAAAAATTGGTTTCTCAGACTCCCGGAGGCTTCAACTCCAAGGTCAGGGTGCGGGCCACTTCCTGGCGGAGTTGTCTTCCTGGATTTCATGGGACCCCCTTCTCAGCATGCCCTCACATGGCACGGAGAGAAGCCTGTGTGTCTGTCTCTCTGTCTCTCTCTTTCGGTTTCTCTTTGTCCTTTTTATAAGGCTGCCGGTCGTTGAATGAGCCCCATCTTAATTCCGTATGAGCTCATGGTAGCGTGATTCCATCTCCAAGACCCTGCTCCCAAATGAGGTCCCATGCACAGGAACTGGGGTGGATGCCTTTTGGAGGAGAAACACAAGTCACCCCAGTCCAGATGGCACATTAAGCAAGTGGGGGAGTACGGCCGTGAGAGCTTCGGCCATCCTACTTGACCGAGAAGCCCGTCTTTCCGTGGCTACCACGGTGTGCCATCCCTGCAGGGGTGGGAGGGATGACAGCGAGCATGCTGACCACAGCAATGTCACCTTCCCTTCTGTGTAAGAGCCACCTGAGCAGAAGGAGATAAGCCCAGGGTCATGTATTATTCAGTGCCCACCAGCCGCAGCCTCCCGAGTACACAGGTACGGCTCTTGTGCACACCTACCTCAGGCCTGACGCCCTTTAACGCCATGGCTACCTCTCTGTCCATCCCAGAGACTGGGGGGCTTTTGCAGGAATCTTCTCCCCTAACCAAGTGCCAGTGAGGCCCCCTAGAAACTGGAAATTTATCAGGCTGTGCCCCGGACCCCAGGAGGGAGCCGAAGCACAGACTCACCTCCCCAAGTGTAAGCGGAGACGCTGGTGTGGGAGGCAGGTCCCCTTACCTGCGGCCGCCTCCACGTGGTCTCTGATATCAGCAGGAACCAGGCGTCCGGCCACAAGAAGAGAGACAAAGAGAAGCTTCGGTCTGAGAAACAGCAGTCGGTCGCCTCCTGCATGCGCCCTGACCCGGAACTGAACTCGCCACCTAGGTATCTGCCCCGGCTGGGAATCCAATCAAACCCCCAAGCTCTGGGTGTAGAGACAATGCTCCAACCAACTGAGCTAATGGCCAAGGCTCTTGTTTTTCTTCGTGTGTGTTTTAACTGAGATATAACGAACACAATATTCTATTACTTCGCAGTCTAAACCACAATGATTTGATAGATGTATGTATTGCAAAAATCTAGGTAACGTGCACCTCCTCATTAGTTACAATGTTGCTCTTGTGCTGACAAATTGTTACATCTATTCTCTTAGCAACTTTCAAGGAAACGACGCAGTATTATGATTAAATAACTCTAGTCCCAGTGCTGTGCTTTTTAAGTGGAAGTTGGTACCTTCGCCTTTCTTTTTTCTTAAAGATTTTTATTTATTTATTTTTAGAGGGGGAGGGAAGGAAAACGAGAGGAAGAGAAACATCCAGGTGTGGTTGCCGCTCGGGCGCCCCCTACTGGGGACTTGGCCTGCAACCCACGCATGTGCCCTGCCTGGGAATCAAACTGGCGACCCTTTGGTTCACAGGCTGGTGCTCAATCCACTGAGCCACACCATCCAGGGTGTACCTTCACCTTTTTACAGGTGAGATTGTTAGCAAAATTGCCCATGTCTTCTTATGCAGACTAGCAGCAAATCAAGACAGTCAGTCTTGCATTTTGCATAGAGCATAAAACTGAGATAACGGCTTCAGAAACGTCCCAAATCTATCGATTGGAATTGAACGTCACGGTTCGTTTTAAGTGTAAAGAAAATTCTTTTATAAGGAAAAGAAAGGAACTGTTTGTCCGTTTGTTGTGAAAAACAGGCAAAAAAGGGCGGGTAGTAGCCAGCCAACTAAGCAGAGAGCTGCTGGGCTGTTGAGAATCTCTTGCGTCCATCCAGCTGTCCTCTAGGTGGGGCTAGAAGCTAATTTTTTTTTTTTTTTTTTTTTTTTGCAAATTATGCCTCAACTGCAGAGAAAATGCTCTCACAAACCCTCTGCCTTGTGTAATCCCCTAACACCCCCACCTCCCTTAATGTGAGAAGCCTCCCAGGCCATTGAAATGATGGCAAGCACTCTGAAGCCTTGCTGACCCTTTGCACCTTTGCTGGAGCCTGTGGAAAACAGAGGCAGCTGGGGCCTCCAGCCTCCCTGGGAGGACAGATCTACCTTATTCACACCTGCAGCTCCGTAAGGGGTCCCTGAGATGGAGTCAGGGATGGAACGCTTCCATCACTCTTTCTAAGATCCTTTTTTTCTTTTCTTTTTATTTTTAAAGATTTTATTTTTTTTTTAGAGAGAGGAGAATGGAAGGAGAAAGAGAGGGAGAGAAACATCAATGTGTGGATGTATCTTGTGTGCCCCCTGCTGGGGACCTGGCCCGCAACCCAGGCATGAGCCCTGACTGGGAATCGAACCGGCGATCCTTTGGTTCGCAGACCCGCACTCAATCCACAGAGCTACACCACCCTTGGCCCACGTTCCTATTTTTTCCTGCCCCAAGGAATTTAATTTTGTTTTACCCGGTGTTATTTGGGCGACACAGTTATTTATTAACTTTATTTTCAAACCACCACCATGACAAAAAAAATCAGCTTTGGAAACCATTTCGCCCAATTAGCAAAACTGTTCAAATACATTTCCGTTTCGTTTGTTCTGAGGGGAGTCTCTTGGAGGCAGCATAGACCTGGGTTTTGTTTTCTTATGGATTCAGCTACCTTCTGTTGGTTGAAGCATTTCATCCATTTATATTGAAACTGATTATTGGTATAGGTACATAACTAAACATATAGGGGGACTTCTCCAAACTACCTGATTTTGGAAGCACCTTACTATTGCTCTGAAAGTAATGCTGAAAAATATTGAATATAAACTAGTACAAAAATACTATGTACATGCGTATCTATATAGAGATAATTTAAGTGTCTGTGTATAAATCCAGATTTTTTCTCCCCTACACTCCCTTTTACTGGTCAGTGGCAGTGGGCATTCACTGTTGTTTTACAGTCGTTTTGGGTGTGGCTGGACAGTTGTGTTGTGAACCCTTTGGACAGGGGTCCAGTCCGTTGTCTATCCCCGCTGAGCTCACTGAACCCCTTTGTCTCCACAGGACTTGGACTCTCTGTGGGACCCCCGAGTACCTGGCCCCTGAAGTCATCCAGAGCAAGGGCCATGGCCGAGCCGTGGACTGGTGGGCCCTGGGCATCCTCATATTCGAGATGCTTTCGGGGTGAGTACTGGCTTCCAGGGAGGGTCCGCACACGCTCCCCAACACGTCCGCCGCCTGCTCACGTCCTCGGCTCTGTCAGCCCCTGGCGGGTGTGTGCGGGTTGCAGATTCTTGGGGTACGGTTCCCACCTGGATTTCCCAGCGCTATCATTGACCGAGCACCCTGAGAGCGCAGCTGGCTTCCTAGTAAGACCAGAAAAGCAGAGCGGTTTGTCACGCCTGGGGACACTCTTTATCCTGTGTCTCAATGTCTCTCTTCTGTCAGTATGATTTTCTTCTCTGCACGGTCTCTTTGGAGCCGAGTACGCTCCCTGGTGGAGCGTATCAGCACATCAGAAGCAATTTAGGACTTGGTGAGAGCGACCGGGAGGAGAGAGTGTCTGCTTTCCTGAAACCCCGGACTGGCGTTGAAGGACATTTGGCAGGTCATGTCTTCCGCTCGTCCACTTTCGTGAGAGGTTGACCATTTGCCAAGGTGTCCTAGGATGAAATCGGGAAGTCTGGCTTTCGGCTAAGGGTGGTCTGGTACCCTCGGCCAGCTGCGTAAAGCAAGCATCCCTCTCCTAGGAATCTTGGATGTCTGGACTCTGACATCCTAGGAGCTGAAGGCTGTGTCTCCCCTTTCCTGGTTCTGTTGCCAGGCAGCCAGCCCGGGCAGTGCCGGGACCCTTTCTGTGGACCGTGGGGCGGGGCCGCCTCTCTGCCCCTCACACCTGCTCCCCTGACCTTAGCTTTCCTCCCTTCCGCATCCTGGCTTCCTGTCCGTGAGTCTCACGGTCACACTCAGTGTAACTCCTGCTTGTAGCAGAAGCCAGACCCTGCTGCGCACCTGAGTGAGGCAGGAAAAGTCCGCAGACTGTACCTGGGAACCTTCCCTCTCAGGGGGAAAGGAAGGTGGAGGGAGGAGGGATTTTTTTCTGCATGGAGAGGGGGATCGGCCAGAGTGGAGTCTATGCAACCCAAATTTATTTTTCTACCTGTCTAACCACCGTGCATCTATTTATAATTAATTCATGTATCTATCTATCACGTATTCCTATCATCTATAGCCTAGGTATCGCCTATCTGCCTATCTGCGTATCTATATCCACCCTCCTGTACTATCTATTGATCTATTTATCATGTATCTATCCATTCACCTGTGCCACCTGTCCCTCTCTATGTATCTATTATCTCAATCATCTCTCTATAATCTATTCATTGATCATTCATGTGTATATCTATTTACCCACCTATCGACCTATATATCCGTCCATCCGCCTGTCCACATGTCTGCATCTGTCTCCGTACCTGTCCACCAGTCATCTCTTGGCATCTACCTCTTTATCCACCTAAGATTCTGTAGAGTGTTCCGTGACTGTTTACTCCGAGGTCTGTAGCGAATCACAAAGACCCCACTGCTTTACGTGCACCCTCGCCCAGGAAGTCCCCAGGCAGAGACAAAGGCCACCCTAGCCTGCGTGACAGGGGACTCTGTGAGGAACATGCAGAGGTTGCTACCGTGCAGCCCCGATACTCCGCTTCCCCTCCGGCGTCCTCCCCCGGCTTTCCTCCTGCAATGCTGTCGACCCCTAGAGGGCAGCATTGCCCGCCGGTCATCGTGTCCTGGGGTCCAGTGACCTTCACGCTCAATGTGAGGGTCCCGTGTCTCGGCTTTACTACTAGGAGGGTAGGAATAACATTACCGAACATCATCGTATGCGATGTTATTCGCAAGCACAATATTAAAACCCAGGACACTGTCGAACATAATATCGACAGAATACAGTACGAAATTGTGAAACATTAAAAGGGCGCATCGGAATGACATAAAGCATTGTTACAATTGCTACGATGTAATATACTTCCACATGAGAATGTGTTACAGTGTTAGAAAAGGCAACATTTCTATTATTCTAAGCATGTGTCTATTCCAATAGGATATTTCTATAAATCAAATAGAATACTAGTAATAGACTGTTTCTAATATTTTACTAGCGTAAGAATAGGAAAGGAAATAATAGGCCTGCAATCTGATTTATCATGAAGCTCTATTATTACAATAATTAGTGAGTAATTAAGACTCTCTGCAACCCTAAGCGCCGCATGCTGACCTTTGTAGTCCCTAACAGGCGGCCAGGGTTTGCTCACGGTGAGTATGTTTTCATTTTCCCCTGGAAAGAGCCACATGTTCTGGGCGGGATCTACCTGCCCCGAGGTGGGCCGCAAGCCTGCCCGACCCACCCTGGGCGTTTCCCGGCTCTGCTCGCTGCCCCCTAGAGATGAAGGGGGGGACTGAGGAATGATGAACTGGAAGATGTTCATGGGGGCAGGGATCGGAAGCATTAATATGCCCCCTTTACTACCAAGCCTGGCCAGGGCAGTTTCTCACTGTGGGTAGCACGTAACTAGAAGCCGAATCGTTCTCATTGGGAGACCTTAACAGCCGCGCAACCTTAGTAGGGCCGCTGCCTTCACAACACAGTGTCTCTGTTTATACCAAGTGTAGAAGGAACTGATTGTGTTAAAGACTGTTTCATACCGTGTCCAGCAAAGCGGTGTTTTTGTATTGACTCAGGGTCCTTCATTTTCCCAGCGCACCGACTCTGCTTCCCATTGATTTCCCTTTCTGTAGGTTATACGTCACTTTGATTTTTCCCGTTTTTCTACTTCTCTGATGGATATGGGCAGTTACAGTGTACCGTCTGTGTGTGTGTGGGGGGGGGGCCTGGCTCTGTCCCAACCAATGACCACTCACTGGGGGGCTTTCAACCACAGGCACTCACCCTCCCCCATCCTGGAGACCAGACGTCTGAGGTCCAGGGGTCCCAGGGCCATGCTCCCTCCACAGGCTCCAGGGAGGGTCCTTCCCGCCTCTTCCAGCTCCGGGGGCTGCAGGCATCCCTGGGCTGGTGGCTGTGTCCCTCCCGTCTCTGCCTCCATCTCCATGTGACTTCTTCTCTGGTCTGCGTCTCCTCTTCTGTCCTTCTAAGGACACTGTCATTGGACCCAGGGCCACCCTGACCCAGGGTGACCTCCTCTCAGATCCTCCCCTCATCCCTCCTGCAAAGACCCTGTTTCCGGATAAGGTCCGATTCACACGTCAGGGTGAGAACTTACAGGTCTCTGTTTGCAGGCCACCTGTCCACCCACTACACTCAGCTTTTCTTTCCAAAGTTAAAGAATTCGTTGGAAAACAAGAGAATTATTTTCGCTCACTGAAAGTTGCTGTCATTGATGCGGATATCACTGGAAAAAACCCATTTTATCCAATGTTTCCATTGCTGGTTTCGCTGACTTATGAGACCTCATTCCACAGCAGCGAATTAGGGGGTATGCTTTTGAGTTGAGGGTGTTCGCATCTGGCGAATTTGAGAAAACGTCAGAACGAGATGCGTGTAGCTATGTTGTATGTATTCATGAAGTCCTCGATGTGCTTAGATTTTTCTTGTTGTTTACACGTGTAAGTGTAGTTCTTCTTTAGACGATTTCTGACTTTTTTTACTTCCAGATATTAGAAAAGACAGGTCTGTTGATTGCTACGGCACGTCTACTACAGACAATAGCTAAGTCCCATATCAATAATCTTTATTCATAAGATGAGGCTGTGGGACGTGATTTGCCAACCAACCCCCCGGCCAGATCTTTGGGCCCCAGGTTGCAAGCTGAAAAGCAGCCTAGGGGATTCATCAACTCTGGAGGTTCAGATATCAGGTTCTGTAAAGTCGTGGAGTGTCCCTCCCGGCCAGGTGGCTGGGTTGGTTGGACTGTTGTCCTGTACTCCAAAACGTTGCCGGTTCGATCCCCGGTCATGGTGCAAATGGGAGGCAACTAATCGATGTTTCTCTCTTTCTCTCTCTCTTTCTCTCTCTCTCTCTCACTCTCAAGTCACTAAACATATCTTAAGTGAGTATTAATAGTAAAAATTAAGTTATGGACTGCGGTAGCCAAAAAATAAGACATAGTGTTTCCATCCTCTTTGATTTCTCTTGTACATATTTATTGAAGTCCTACTGTGTGCCACCTGTGGCCGGATGAGTGAAGACCACGAAGAGGGCCCCTCACAGTCTACTGTAGTGAAGTTTGTCATTTGCACAAGCCGCCACATCAGAGCTGGTCACATGGTATCTGTGTAGTCACCTCGTCTCTGCCAGCCTGTGTGGCTTAGACTAATCCCTTCCCCGGGGTCCCCTGACAGGGCTCCCACATGCAGGCAAAGGAAACATGTTCAAGGACTTACGTCCTGTCCCTGCGGACCAGCCACAGCCCCGTCACCCAGATTTTTCCATCCCCGCCGCCTGCCCACTGAACATAAATCTTGATGCTTCCAACAGGTTCCCTCCGTTTTTCGATGACAGCCCATTTGGTATTTACCAGAAAATTCTTGCCGGCAAGATAGATTTCCCCAGACATTTGGATTTCAACGTCAAGTAAGTGAAAAGTTTCCTTCGTCTTCGGGCATGTTTATTTTTACAGCGTCCAAAAGAAGAAGAAAAAGAAAAAAAAAATCGTGGGCCAGGCATCTGCTGAGCAGGAGACGGTATTGCGTTATTCTCTGTGTGTTGTGTTTAAACTATTTTGGGCATCTTTTTTCCAGGGAGAGAGAAAGGTTTTCACGTCTTTGTTTTAATGGTGTTTAACCTGTTCGTGAGTCTTGCCTATAGTTGGCACCTTCTGATATACATGCCATTTGCCAAGAGCACGTAAATACACTTGTTATACTTAACGAGAGAGACACAGGGGTGTTCCCCCCTTCTCCAGCTCACGTTGCAGTTGGCCTCCGTGGTAATGAGTTTAGCAGAGTTTTATCTTTTCCCTGCTGCCCAAATTATTCTCATTCTTCAAGTCCTTTTGCATGCAGAGGCTGCATTTAAAGCTAATGCCCTAGAAGAAACCCTGCCCCGCAAATGGTGAGATAGTGAGCTGCAAAGACAGCGAGAGCAATCAAAATCTACTTCGTCTAGAAACAAGGGAACACTACCATATAGGGTTTTTCTTCCAGGGTATATCGGAGTCGAGTCACGGTATTTCACATGGGTAGCAAAACAATCTTAAAGTTGAGTTCTATATTTACAGTAATTGGCCAATGATAAGATTAAAAGCTACTCCCAACCATGGGTAAGTCTGGCCGTAGGTGGCCAGCTTCGGCCGCCTAGAATTCTCCTGGGTGAACCCAGGGGTTTTGAAAATACGCCTGGCTCAGGTGCACCCTGGGGTGGGGGTGGGGGTCGGGGGGTCCTGCCCTCAGAGGGCGTGACCCTGCAAAGTCTTCGGCAGCTCAGGAGATCACCAGATGTACTTCCCTTTGTCTGATACAGAATGACTTCAACTCTTCCGAGGGAAGCTCCCCAAGGAAGGACATTGCAAAAATCTTAGGCCATTCATTAGGGCATTCCCAGGAAGGGCTTAGATCATTGCGATGGAGACGTTGCCTAGGCTTCCAACGCTTTGTGGAGAAAGAAGGCTTTGTAGAAATAACCACCCTCCTCCCTTTTCCCGTTTGCATTCTCGTACTTTATTTTAGTTTACATTCCTTGGCATTTATCTCCTTCTCTCTCCCCTCTCTGTTGTTTCATTTCTCTCTTTCCTCTCTCTACTCCCCCTCCTATCCCCCCAAAAAAGAAGGAGAAAAAGAAAAAAGAACTAAAATCCTCATCATTTATGCAGACCCAGGTCCTCCCCTCCAACCCTGGGCTTCCTCATCTCCCATCCGAACGGGACCGGCTTGCTGTGTTTTGACCCGGTCTGCCGTGTAGGGGGAAGATCTAATGAGTGTGACATCAGACCTTAACAGGCCCCCATGCTCTGTGTGCTCATGGAGAGAGAGGCAGGCGCTGCTAACCCAGGATCCCGTAAATTCGGAAACGCGCAGGGCAGGGCACGACTATCCTGTTTTGGCCAGAAGAGGGGTCTTTTCGGGAGGGACCGCCTGACAGGCGCATTTTCCGTTCAGCCCCACAATTCTCAGAGCCAGGTATAGATGTGACTCATCGTCTAGGTCCCTTTTTCTGTGCAAAGGTTTCATCAGCCTCCGTCCCCGTGAGCTCACGCCCTGTGTGCAGGCAACGCAGCGTCCCCTCAATTGTTTGGGGATGGATAATGCTGAAACGGAAGTGGTAGGAAATGTTAAAAAGTGTGAGCAATCGAACTGTCGTGCAAAGTCTGCTCTGTGGGTAGGTTTCATGGCTGTTGATGTGCTTGTTTCTCTCGGGTCTCTGTCACGACATGTATGGCTTTCATTTCTTTGTCTCCTTTTTCCAAACAGAGACCTCATCAGGAGACTTCTTGTGGTTGACCGGACCAAGCGCCTCGGAAACATGAAGGTCAGTATGTGCCCTTGTCCGTGGGGCGGTTTCCAGGAGGACTCGCTGTCATTGATGCCGCACTTGGGGTTTTTGGAGAAAAACAAAGGCAGGGTGCTTGTAGCATCAGATCTGGCTTTCTGGGCGCGCAGCATCGAGCAGGGTCCGCGCCCCATCTCGCGTGCACACGAGGAAGTGACTCCACGGTGATCTATGAGCTATTAGTCATGCATCAGTGTATCAGTGCATCCATTTATCTTTCTACCGTCTATGTTACCTATTCATCTATCCACGCATGTATCAACCATCGATTTTCCTTTCTCTCTCTCCATCGTTATCTGTGTTTTATCTGTCTACCCACCAATCATCTGTTTTTCTACATGGGTCACGTAGTGTTGACCTATCCATCTTCCACCATCTCTGTGATCTATCTTTTTATCGTTTATGTTGCCTATCGTATATGTACGTGTGTGTATCTATCATCTGTCCATCCTCCTTTCTCTCCATATCTCCCTCCCTGCCATCCACCTGTCACCTGTTTTATCCATCACCTGTATGTGTACGTGTGATCTGTCTCTCTCTCTGCATATCTACGTGACCTATCGACCTATTATGACTTTCTGTGCACCGTCTATCTTTCCATCTTTCTGTCTGTCTGTCTGTCCATCTCTCTATCTTTCTGTCATCTCTCTGGACATTGTAATACCTTAGTATCTGCACTAGAGTTTGAACTACTTGAAAGCAAACTCCAAGCCTTTCTTGCCTTCTCTCCACACCACTAAAGGTGAGCCCCCCACAGCTATCTGTTGTTGGACTCTGATGTGATGGTGAAATATTTTCTCATTCTCCCAGAGAAGAATTGTCAGAAGGGTAGCATTAGAAAAAACCAGCAACGATTCACATCACCGTTTCTGTCCTTTCGTAGTGGTGGTAATGCCGAGTTTTCTCTTCTGTGGGTGAAAAACATTAAAACTTTAAAGATGAGGAACCGGATCCACGGTTTGAAAACTTCGTGTTGAGTTGAGGTCCCTTTTCCTGTGTAACAACACTGACACATTTCTATCTCACCACTTCCAACCTTAAATGGATTTAAAAAGTTGGCAAAAGTATCATTTTAAAAAAAAGGGCGTTGTCGTAGGGTCGAAGGAGGAAGACTTGGGAGGGATTTTCGGAGGTCACGGTGAACTTGGTGTCAGCCAGCTGGCCGTCAGCAGCCCCCTGGGGAGGGACGCGGACAGACCCTAGCTCTGTGGTTCATTGCTGGGCAGCACTGGGCAAGTTTGGTCCTTCAGCGAACCTCCGTCTCCATGTCTGCGGAGGACAATGAGCAGCAGAGAGCTGTAAGGATGAGCAGAGGTGACAAAGTCACAAATGACTGGCTGTGTCACTTTGCGCTGAGAGGCTGGCCCGAGGTTACGTCTTCGTCTTCATTCCAGACTAGCACCCAAGGGGTGTAGTGACCATTTAGTTTTCCTAAGAGGGGACGTTATAAAACAAAACCAAGTCCACTGAGAGTGTTTCCTAATAGCTCCCACGCCAGGAACACTTACCGAAAACCTACCGATCGATGGGGTCTGTTTCTATCCTAAAAGAACGCAGGTTCTTTAGAATATCTTACCTCCCGTGCCATCACAATCCGTGCCCTGACCACGCATGTTTCTCCCCAGAACGGAGCTGACGATGTGAAGCGCCACCGCTGGTTCCGCAGCCTGGACTGGGAGGCCGTCCTGCAAAGGAAACTGAAGGTATAACGTTCGCCCAAGGGCGACTCGGAACCTGGAGTCCTGAGGAAAGGGTACAAAATCCTGAGTCCGCCGCGTACTTGTTTGTGGCTGATCCCTGATTGATGGGCACAGTCTGACCCGTCATTTGAAACCGGTCATACGCCAGGTTACCTGTTCAGCGGGTGTCTTATTGCTGAAGAGGCACCTTGATGGGGGGTGAAGACCCCAGGTTTGGCAGTCGGGCTGTCGGACACCCGGCTCCACGTCTCCCTGGCTCGGTGGCCACGATGAGCAAGCTTGTGCGTGGGAGGGACTTGGAGTATGTTGCCGTGATGGTTGTAGACGAGATAGAAAGCGCACCCGGTGTGGAGCATCTTCCCTTGAACAGAGCGTGTGATTGACGGCTTTCCTTGTAGAGGGACCTCAACATGGTGCTTCAGAGTGCAAGGGGCGGCTGCGACATGCTGGTGCCCGGGCTCCGGCCCGCACTTGGGGGTCAGCCCACACCACCAATGGGGATAGCCTGCAGAGGGAGGCGGGCGGACAAAGACGCAAGTGCTCACCGTGCCTTTTTAACCGTGCCGTTGTGTCTTGGCCACTTCCATAGCCCCCCATCGTGCCCAAAGTGTGTGGGGAAGGCGATACCTCCAACTTCGAAGCTTATCCTGACAACGACTGGACCACAGCTCCCGCGGTGTCTGCCAAAGAGCTGGAAATGTTCAAGAATTTCTGAGGCCGCGAGCCCACCCTTGGAAGGTATGTCTGTCTATTTAGTAATTTAAAAACAAAACTCAAAACACAGCGAGGTTAACACAAAATACAGAAGATGTCTAACCGAATTGTACACCTGAGATCTATATAAGTTTATTAACCCAGGTCGCCCCAATACATTCAGTACTATTTTTAAGAAAGAAAAGAAAAATAAAAAGGAGTGAGGTGGACAGGATCCCACGGCAAGGGGGTGTTGTGTTGATGGAGTAGGGCTTCCTTCTACCACGCAATGCAGCAGAGACAGTCCTTCCAAGTTCGTCCTACAAAGACCCCGGTCGGCATTACTCGGTGTGTGTGGTGTGGCCCCGGTGTAGCAGCCTCTCCTGCAAGATCTCCCTCCCCAACCAGGTCAGCCCGGGCAGAACCTGTGTGTCAGAATCAGACCCCTTGGAGAGTTGGGTGCGTCTAAATATTTGACAGGCACAGCTCTTTCGGGGGGTCTCAAACCCTTACTTCTTGTGTTACGCAAAGTATGAGTTCCAAAGCAGCTTCCTCACAATCCTGACCGGTTATGTTCCAAACAATTTTGGGCTTCCTTTTGGTTAAAAATGGACTCAATTTGAGCGAGACTTAATTTGAGGTTTCCAAGAAATGATTTTGGTATTTCATTGAACTTTTCAAGGACTTATGTTTCGATGACCGTGACCTTGAAGGTCAAATGTTTATCCTATACTTCAGAGAAGCAAAAATACTCCAAAGGCTTCCCAATTCTTAATCACTTGTCTACCCCAGTTAAATAGGTCTCGCTTCCTTTAAGATTCGGGCAAGAATCTTAAACTTTCCCACGCAGACAAACGCAACATCACCAATGATGTCTTTAATCATAGACCTGCCTTGTTTTTCCCCTTTATGATTTTCCCAGTAGCAGTTTGAGGACCAGAAAAATAATCTAATCATGTGGCCAACACCATTCATAAAATACACCGTTGCTACAGCTTGGGAGGAAGGGACTCGCCTGGTACGTGGGAGCCTTCCCTTCCTACCGGCATTTGCACGGCAGCGCCAGTGCCAGGAGGAGAGCTGGATGGAAGTTACAATGCGAGGGTAGAGGATAAGACAGTAGAGTCATAGGTGGCCGCGTCTAAGAGAAAGTCATGTGTCTCTTATTAGGCATATTTTCATCTTTCAAACACATACTGATCGGTTTTACGATGTCAACTGGTTTTTGTAACATCACTGCGCCTTTATCTGTCTGAGATACTTCACAGCTAGGAAGGTCCGGTGAGGGCTTTTAAAAGTCACAGAATCTTCTTGAATCTTTAAAAAAAGATTTTTCAAAAAGATTTTTTTTTTCTTTCTGCTCCTATTTTGTCTGCTGTGCTCGTAATGTTTTAGGATTCCTTTTTTCAATACTCTTGAAATGATTAAAAGACTTGCTTTGTTTTATGGTGAAGAGTACTTCATTGATAAGCCAAATGCAGAAAGTTTTTTTTTTCTAGTATAGATATTGTGAAATTTACTTAATGACATAAAAGGCTGCCATCTGATAGATTTCTGTCTCCTCCTCGGTGAAATGATTAAAAGACTTTCTTTGTTTTATGGTGAAGAGTACTTCATTGATAAGCAAATACAGAGAGTTTTTTTTTTTCTATTATAGATATTGTGAAATTTACTTAAAGACATAAAAGGCTGCCATCTGATATTCTGTCTCCTACTCAGTGAATAGTTTTTTATCTCATGTCCCTAGCTGCCGTATAAAAGAGTGTGCCTATAGAAAGGACCTTTTTCAGTGTGATCTACCTTCTTGGGAAAGTGTGTAAGCAGTATTTTTCCTGGGGACTCGTTTTTAACGTACTTTGTCCAAAGAGGGGCAAAGGGCTTGAAGACCTGCTTGAAGAATAGTTGGGAACCCCAACACCAATTCGTGATCACATGGTTTTCTAGTTATTCAGCAAATCTGGATTTTGCTCTTTTCTTTGAAAACCCCAACACGTTCATATTTTAACCTTTCTCGGTCCTTTTCCTGAATAATTTGTACATGGGGCAAAACCAAGACCTGCCGTTTTTAGGAAGAGCGATTAGGTGTGGAAATACCACGCAAGAACGTCATTCTTCCTGAAGCAAAACCCTGCCCCGTTCATAAGACAGCTTCCACGTCAGCACTGCCTCCACAGATGATTAAGAAAGGTTGACTTCACTGTTTGTGTCCAAATTACCCTGCGGGATTTTCAGCATGTCGGGGAGGCAGCTAGGGCAGCTGGCCAGGAAGGAGACTCCTCATTTTCTCTTTTAGTATCGTTCATCGTAAGCACCTTGAAACAAAGACCCAGTTTTGCACGAGCAATGAATCTGTTGTTAGCATAGCATATAAATGTGGAAAGCCCACCTTTAAAATACTGCTCAAAAAAAAAAAAGAGAGAGAGAGAGAGAGAGAAAAGAAAACAAGGTTCAGTTTCTCTTGTGAGGCCCCACCCTCCCCACCATAGAACTCAAGGTTTGTGGATCTTTGTGGTAAGAAGGTGAAAGACAGTTGGGTTTCTCTGGTGCGGTACTATTATCACACCACTTACTCACAGGTCAGACACGAACCAAACCCTTTGTCCTGTTTCATGCTAGACACGAGATGACATCAGCCTGCCTGGGATGAAGGCGTCCAGCTACCTTGGGGACACCCTGCGGATGGGACTAGGATCGGACCACATTGTACCCACACCCGTATCTCTACAAAGGGACTGCAAGCCACACTGGACACTCACGGACCTCACGTTATTCAAGCAACTGGAAGTCGACGGCACAGGACGATGCTGTGAATAATTGTTTGGTTGTAGATTTTATGTTGCCTTTTGTGCTGCGGGTTCTTACTGTGATGATACCTGGTTTCCTCGGAGACTCAGCTTTATAAGCTTGAACTGAGCGGTGCTTGGCTGTAACCACAGGCTGTGTTTGTGTGCGTGTGTGCGTGGGTCTGCAACACCGTATGACAAACACAGGGAGACGATGTTCACACTTTGCACAGCCGGCGGTTTCCAGTTTTCCCTGTTCTCTCTCTAGAAACTGCTCTCTGGGGAACGGCGCCTGAAAAGTAGGATGTGTTGTGCATTTGCTTCACCACCTTCTATGCATTTGTGAAGAAAGTATCGTGGGGCATTCCATAGCTAGCATCTGAAATGCTTCAGACCTGGTAACGGCGGGCCTTGGAAGCAAAGGCAAGGGACAGAGACTTGGGTTTGGATGTTAATCCAGAAATCGTCAGGGAGCATGGTAGTTGCTCCAGGAATGCAACCCAATTAAGAAATTCTTCTCTATCTTCCCATATTTCACATGGCTACATATAAAAATTCTAAAACGTACCCCCACCAAAGCTAACTGCTGACTTGATATTGTCTCCATGGCATGCATCACCTTCAGCCAGAAATTTTCTCTTCATTTTCGTGTAGTCCCACGAGCTTCACCTGTTTCTGCTCAGTTTCTTTTCTTCTCGAACGTGGTCCAGCTGACTGCGTCCTACACGCCGTGGTCTCGTAGACCGGGCAGGCTCGAGGGAGGTCAAGCGGGTGAGATTTCTTCTCTGTGCAGCTGGTGCTGAGCGTACTTTGAGAACAACCCTGCCAACTCTTCCCCGTAAGGGTGACTTCCTGAAAGCCAGACGTGGGTTGGCCACCAAGTCCGTGTGGTTCGATGCTAGTCTTCCCCCAAAACGGGGCTCTCGTGGGAATCCTTGGTGGCTGCGATGTCCATAATTTCTTGTCTCGTCCACTTGCCTGCTTCGTGATTCTGGACTTTGCCGCACAAAGCTAAGCAAGGTGCCCTCGCTGCGTCGACTGAGGCAGCTGGGAAAACAGTGTTGCCCGAATCACTGTGTATTGGTCCGATGGCCCAGCCATGGCCTCCCCCGTGGAGAGGTGACATCTGTGCATTTAAGGAGTAGCTTCTGGAGCCTTTGGTGGCAGCAAGGCCATACCTCTAAGACCTCTGTTGTCCCCTCCCCGCTTTTCTCTCATGCCTTGTGCAGACGGGTCCAGCGCCTTAGGCAGCTGCGATAGGGAGAGTGGGCCCTGGGGTTAGATGGGCGGACACGGGGCCAGAGACATGGAGGGCCGTGTGCCTTCTTAGGTTTGTGGAGCTCAGGGGTGTTCTCCAGTCACCTGGCAGTTCTTTGCTGTCGATGCCGCCGTCTTCTGTCCTGTGCCCCGAAAGGCGTGTCTTCCCATACCTCTCGCTACCTCTGTCTTCCACACATAAGTCGAGCAACGTGAAGAACCACCTTTTCACCAAGCCGTGCATCTTCTTTCAGTCACCGCATGTCCAAGGCAATGCATCACCTGAGACGGGGGCAGGTTGCACCAAGGTAATGCATCACCTGAGACAGGGGCAGGTTCCACTGACACATCACAAGGCCCCGGGTGTATTTGCAGGTGAAATGAGGACAACTTGCATGTCTAGAAGTGTAACATTAGACAGCACAGGTGAACATGCTAAAGGTTCCCCCTTCTCAGACAACACCTACGAGACAGGACGTGTTCTTCAAACAGGAATAACGCTGCGGGCGCACCTGAGTACAGAATGTAGTGAAACCCACACGGGACGTGGTGAGAAATTGTTGCCAAATGGGTTCTGTGCACATGTTCTCACAGAACTGGGTGTCCACTCTGCGCTTCCAGCCACCATCCTGTGTGGGTTTCGCGGAGGGCCAGCCTTGCCTCTAAAACTTCGGCCATTTCTAAACCCTCTCATCAGCAATGCTAGATTAGGTTGGCGCGGTGAGCTTCTGCCCTCACTTGTCCACCTAGAAAGACAAGCGTATCTCATATCTTCTGACTATAACATAAATTATTATCATTATTATTATTGTTATTATTGTTATTATTATTGTTATTATTATTATTATTATTATAAAATCACTTTGGAGTCTTCTGCTTGAAATTTTTAAAAAAGTAAATGAAAAATCATCCTTGATTACAATCAACGCATTTACCATTATGCATAGGTTTAGGCTTAGTTCTTAACGGTCCGGGATTGACTCAGTGGCGTGGAGATAGCATCACACAGCGTGGTGTGGATGGCCTTAACTTTAAACAAACTTTGAACACATTGTGCGCGAACCACTGATGTTTGGATGCACTGGTGACTTTGCTCTTCGAAAGCATGGTCGTCGGCCCTCCGCCACACGACACAAATGAACAAAGAAAAAAAAAATCCTAACAAGACCCGATGCTGTTCATACTGACCCTGGACAGTCACACCCATTTTAGACGTCACACGCGTGGTGTGTGAAGCGTCCACGGGGAGGTGTGACTTAAACTGTGTGTCAATGAAAAAGAATGATTTAATCAAAATGAGCTCCCAGCATAAAAATATCTGTTGCCCGAAATGGGCACACGTTGGTGGCTGCTATCCATATGACTGATGATTATGCAAAAACCCCCCCAAAATCCAGCAACAAGATCCCGTGTGTTCATTCGCCTCACACCATCCACAGCCAGGAATCCGCTGCATGAAGTGTCTAGAACGTTCCATCTCATTCCCCACGTCTAAACTTACACACCAACGCGGTGCCAGTGGCAGAATCCTCCTCACACCTCTACATGTTGGACCGTTTTAATTGTTACTATGTGGCCAATGCTCTTAGTCAAAAAACCACAGCCCAGCTCCCTGCCCTCCCGCTCCTGACAAATGAGTCCAGCGCAAGGGGACGGTGCCCGCTGACCAAAAACAATGAGCAAAGCACAGGAGCAGTTGGGTGAATAATGGATTGGGATGGTGTGTTTGGCGTGTGTGTGTTTGTGTGTGTGTGGGGAGGTGGAGGTGGAGTGTGCACAACTGTTTTCACCAACCACACCCTTGTCAGTCATACCAAGTTGGCTTTGCACCCCCCGCGGGCTTGCATCCGAAGGAGCAAGTCCTTCGCAGACAGGAACATGCTCTGTGATGATTTTCGATAAATTATTGCTTTTCAAGGTGTTTGATTTTGCTTTCACTTGCTCTTTCTTGCCATGCACTTGTGTTATGTAAGCAAAAGTCATTATATATCTATTTTATTGGATGGGATGTGAAGCCATTCAACCCTCACGCAGTCCTCACTTATGCTCTGGAGCTTTGCTTTTTCTCACACTGTGCCGTGGGCCACCTGGCGGGGTTGCCCTCACTCTCCTAGGGCCGAGGAGCTGCCAGAGCGTGCCGCAGACAGGAGTGCCTTTGTTCCCCGCGGCACACCTCGGCCACCCAGCCCTAGGATCCCTGCCAGGGGTGTCCCAGCTTCTCTTGGGGGGGCGGAAAGCTAACACTTTCTAATCCGTTCAATTCCTTGCACAATGAAAATCACTGTGATCTGTATATATGCCCTTGGAAAATTCTACTGCTGTCTAATTTATGGAAATCCTGTTGATTCCGAGTTTGTTTAATAAAGACTTTGTATCTTTTAAGAAGTCGGGTTCTGGTTGTGGGTTTTGGTGTTGCCAGAGAAGGGGTCACCTCCCTGCTGTTATCTAGTCCAGGGGTCCCAGTACTTTTCATTTTGTAAATTTAATTTAATTTTTTTAATGAGATATAATGGACCTATAACATTCCATTACCTTTGGGTACACAGTATAATGATTGGATATGTGTATATATTGCAGAATCATCACCACGGTAAATCCAGTTAGCACCCATCACCACGCACAGTTGCCAATTTTTTCATGGTGAGAGCTTTTAACGTCCACTCTCTTAGCAACTTTCAAATAGTCCCCTGCATAGCACAGTGTGACTGTATCTTCATTTCTGCAAAGGGCCAGGTGAGTGACGTTGCATAATGGCGACCGTGGAAAGCTGAACCACAGATCAGGGGGATACTATGTGCTTGATGTAGGACCTTGAGTAGGTGTGATGGGCACCTGGTGTTGGTTTGGACCATTTCTACGTCACAATATGATGGGCCCTGTAGCACCCAGTAGCGCCTCTGACAGGCGGGGCACAGCAACAACTGAGTTCCCGTCTCTCTGCCAGCGTGATGATGGTAACAGTGTTGCTTTCTGTATTTACTACGCGTCCCGTTACACTTGCAGGACTTACTTAGGTACTAGTTGCCACTGTGGACCCTTCAAACAATACTTGTATTCCTTGTGTCCTACACCCTGGTCATCACCATTTTATTCTTCATGATTTTTTTTTTAGATCGTATATATAAGTTAAATCACACACTACTTGCCTTTTTTTTTATTTCTCTCACTGAGCCTAAGGCCCTCCAGTTGCATCCCTGTTGTTGCAAATGGAGGTGTTTCCTTTTTCACGGCTGAGTAATATTCCGTTGTATATACGGACCACAGTTTCTTTGTGCACTCACTTGTCGCCGGGCACTTAGGTTTTCTTCATATTTTGCGAACACTGGAGTGTGGTAGCTCTCTGACGTGCGAATCAAAGCCACACTGAGGCACCTTACACATGACCCCTGCAAGGATGGGTACAATCAAACGCTGGTGGGAATGCAGAGGAAAGGGACCCCTTGGGCACCATTGGTGGGATGTTTAGTACATAAATCCACTGTAGAAAGCAGCATGGACCTTCCAGAAAAAAACAAAAAAACATTAAAGAGAGAAGTACCCAAGGACCCAGCAATTCCACTGGTGGGTCCACGTCCAGTTTTAATACTTAAAAATACTGTGAAATAGGATATCCGCCCACTTGAAAGGTAGCGACATGGAGGCCAACACAGACGAACTTATTTGCGCAGCACCTCACACTTAATAAATCTCAGGGCCGAGATGCAAACTCCATCTGGTCCTGCTCCTTCCAGTGAGCCCAGGAGGGTTCAATTTAAAAACTAGGAAGACGTTCAATGAAGACACGAAGAACCGGATTGCCGAGATTCCGATGAGCGTATTGGCCAAACCGGCCAACGGCAAAGACGCACAAGGAGCGCATTGAAAAGCGGATGCGGGGTTAGAAGGCGCCCTTTAAGGCAGAAAAATCAGGATGCAGTCCCACTGGCTAAGCAACCTCTTGGAGAATCAGGTTTTATTTTCACAGGCACAGTGCCCTCCAGAACCACATCCAACAGACCATTTCATAAACCTGTGAGGCTACAGACTCAGATACTTCATTTTTATGGTGGTAAAAAAATAAAATGAAATGAAATAAAACCCACGCACCATGAAATTGGCCCCGTTAACAAAATCTGAGTGCACAATAGAATATTGCCCACTCTAAGCAGCATGAGGGCTGGGAGGTCTCTTGAAGGTACTCCGTTTGCATAATCAAAACGCCGTACCCGGGGAAGAGGGACACCTCAGTTCCCTCTCCGCTGGCCCCCTGGTTTGGTCTCACATTGGAAAAGTGAGGGGCCTGACCGCCTGGGTCTTCCATTCCGTGGGAAACCTTTGCAGTTCAGGGACGTCACACAGAGCAGACCTGGGTTTTAGGATCTCGTTCTAGACGTCTGGCTCCCAGCCTGTTGCCGACTCAGCTTTACCGGCCCCCGGGGGGCAATGTCTCCGAGACCCACTGGCCGAAGCACAGTTCTTCAAAATGAATCAGAACCGGCGCCTTGGAAGAAAGGAAAAAATGTATATATATAGCCAGAAAGGGCAAAGTTTAAAAAGTGATGTCACAGTGGGGAGTGAGCAGAGGGGGTCTGGCCAGCAGAGAGGTCTGAGGTTTTACGATTATTTTCCACCGCGCTTCTTTTTTTCTTGGACTGACGAGTAATGCCCACAAGGCCTCCAAGGCTGGGGCGGGAGGGAAATTCATGTTATGAAGGAGACATCGAAGGCCCTAGAACTATCCTTTTTTTTTTTTTTTTTTATGGACAGATGTTCAGATGTCTGTTCTTTTTTACACATTTTTTAAAGGATTTTATTTATTTATTTTTAGAGACAGGGAAAGTGAAGGAGAAAGAGAGAGAAATATCAATGTGTGGTTGACTCTCACGCTCACCCTACTGGGGACCTGGCCTGCAACCCAGGCTTCCGCCCTGACTGGGAATTGAACCGGCGACCCTTTGGTTCACAGGCCGGCACTCAGTCCACTGAGCTACACCAGCCAGGGCCCAGATGTCTTTTCCTGTCTCTTCATGTCCTGTCTCTTTCCAACCCAACCCTCCACGACCCTTCTACTGAGAAAAGCAGCGCTGGTGGTCTGCTATGGGATGCTTATGCCTCTTTTACTACATAATCTTGAAATTAGTTGGGGCTGGATCGAAGATCCTGTAAGCCATGTTTTGCAAACGTTCCCTGTGGCCAGAGCGAGCAATATATTTGGCGTATGTGGGAGAAGCCTCGAGAATTCACACGCACACGTGTGTGAAGCTACATGTAAAAAAGACAATCCCAGCTTTACAAAATTAATAGCATAGAGATCGTGTCCTCAAATATGACTTTATTAACATTCAACTGAGCACTGGTGGTCTGGCTGTGTGGCTTGGTTGGTTGGAGCATAAAAAACCAAGGGGTTGTGGGTTTGATTCCCGGTCATGGCACATACCTAGGTTTCGGGTTCGATCCTCAATCAGGGATCTCTCTCTCTCTCTCTCTCTCTCTCTCTCTCTCTCAATGTCCCTCTCTGTGTCTCCCCCCACTTCCTCTCTGTCCCTAAAAATCAAGAAACATATCCTTCGGAGAGGGGGTGAGGATTAAAAAGGAAAGAGACCACTGGTTTTTATTCCAAATTATGTGGGAATCCATAGTGAGGACCCACGAAACTGAATGCACGGGTTTTGCTTACTAGTTGAACAAAAATGCTCTTCTAAGAAAAATGTGCCTGCTCCGAACGTCTCCTTTGCCACGTGGCCGGTGGTTTAACGAGGAATTTCACGCCCGCCCGCGCGGGTCCAGAGGAAACCCGCCGGTCGGGCTCAGGGCATCCGGGAGCGCAGATGTGCGGAGTTTGTTTATTTGCGTTTCCATGGTTCCCCCTGGCACCCGCCTGCCTTCTGGCCGCTAGGGCGCGTCAGGGTACCTTGATTAATGGGGCGCCGTGGCAGGGGTCTCATTTTCCTTTTTCCACCTTTCTTCTGCGTCTCTATAAATTTGTACTTGGACCCAGAAAAAAGCGTGGGTCCAGCTATTTAAATTTTTTTTTTTTTTTTTTTTTAACAAATCTTGGCTTAAACCTGCCTTTGCCAGTGCACTTCTCTATTAGATTTTTCCAACCTGCCCTCTGGATGCGTTTGCCTTGCAGATGGGGCGGGCGATCGCTGGGTGGCAGCGAGGCAGGCAGCCCCCCTTACACAGAACCTGCCCGGTTCTCCCGGACGCTCAGCTGGGGGTGATGTGTGCAGGCCCCGGGGCGGCTGAGGGAGTGTTCTCTTTCCAAAGGGGGGCGAGGGGCTGGAGGTAGAATGGCATGTGTGGGGGAGCGCTCTTGTCACGCCGCCCCTGTACAGGATTAGAGGCACCGGGGGGAAAAATTACAGACAAATGCATGCCACGGGACAGACAGACAGACACGGTGCCTCTGAGCAAAGCGCGAACCAGGGAGGCAAGAGGGGCAGACACCGCTGTGATGGATGTACAAGGGCCATAGCTGGTGGCTGGCTTCTCATTCCACTGAACATGATAATAATAACAATAAAATCAGCAAACATGCAATTCTTTCCTGCCAATGCGTCCCTAGTTTAGCTTGCGCCCTAGCACCAAGCGCTTCCTAATGGCTTATACCCATTTCTTCTTTATTAATTTTTATTCTCCCTCTCTCCATGGGGACAGGAAATTCGGTCTTTGCTTTAGTTCGGTGCTGCCTCCCTGGTGCCTAAAATAGTCATTAGGGAAAGGGAGGTGCCTCATTCACAGAAAACCGTGTTATTTACGGCTCCCAGGAACTAGGTACCGACCTGCAGCGTCTCTGTTCCCAACGGTGCTTGTTATTCTAATTTACAGATAACATGCAACGTGGACCAATTAACTGTCTGTTGTGACCAATGCTACATAAAATGCCACAGCATGTTCGTGCGTGTGGCTGCGTGTTTGCACAAGTGTGCATGGGTGTGCAAAGTCGGGTTCAAGGAAATGCGTCGCTGCATCGAAAGACTTAGATGAGAACCAAGATGGCGGCGTAGGTAGACACACTGCGCCTCCTCGCACAACCAGAACTGACAGAGAATCGAACAGCAAGGGGGACCAACACCAAGGAAACAGAAAATAATCATTCATCCACACTGGTAGGAGGGGCGGAGACGGCACTGGGGTGGAGAGGACTCGCGTGGCTGTGGCGGGACTGAGACTGGCAGAGTGTGGGACAAATGGCGCAGGCAGTCCGAGCACTAGCAGACCCTGCGGTCCCACATTTGCACAGATAAACCCAGAGGGCCGGACTCAGAGTGGCGGAGAGTGGGGCAGGCAGAGCGGCCAGTAGCACCCTGCGGCACCACATTCGCCCACAGATAAACCGGACGAACGGCGGGCAGAGAAGCAGACCGCTGCGCAACCCAGGGCTCCAGCTCGGGGAAATAAAGCCTCAAACCTCTGATTGAAAGCGCCCCTGGGGGTTGGGGCGGCAGGAGAGACTCCCAGCCTCACAGGAGAGGTTGTTGGAGAGACCCACAGGGGCCTAGAGTGTGCACAGGCCCACTTACTCGGGAACCAGCACCAGAGGGGCCCAGTTTGATTGTGGGTAGCAGAGTGAAAGACTGAAATCCGGAGGAGAGTGAAGCGGGCGCCATTGCTCCCTCTCGGCCCCGCCCCCACGTACAGCATCACAGCGCAGCGACCAGCGTTACCCCGCCCCGGTGAACACCTAAGGCTCCGCCCCTTAAAGTAACAGACGCGCCAAGACAAACAAACAAAAAAAATGGCCCAAATGACAGAACACTTCAAAGCTCCAGAAAAAATACAACTAAGCGAGGAAGAGATAGCCAACCTATCGGATGCACAGTTCAAAGCACTGGTTATCAATATGCTCACAGACTTGGTTGAATCTATTCGAAAAACAGATGAAAAAATGAAGCCTATGCTAACAGAAACAAAGGAAAATGTACAGGGAACCAATAGTGATGAGAAGGAAACTGGGACTCAAATCAATGGTATGGACCAGAAGGAAGAAACAAACATTCAACCAGAAAAGAATGAAGAAACAAGAACTTGGAAAAATGAGGAGAGGCTTAGGAACCTCCAGGACACCTTGAAACGTTCCAACATCCGAATTATAGGGGTGCCAGAAGGAGAAAAGGAAGAACAAAAAATTGAAAACTTATTTGAACAAATAATGGAGAACTTCCCCGATCTGGCAAAGGAAATAGACTTCCGGGAAGTCCAGGAAGCTCAGAGAGTCCCAAAGAAGCTGGACCCAAGGAGGAACACAACAAGACACATCATAATTACATTACCCAAGATTAAACGCAAGGACCTACATCCAAGATTACTATATCCAGCAAAGCTATCATTTAGAATGGAAGGGAGGATAAAGTGCTTCTCAGATAAGGTCAAGTTGAAAAGGCTCATCATCACCAAGCCCTTATTATATGAAATGTTAAAGGGAGTTACCTAAGAAAAAGATCAAAAATAGGAACAGTAAAAATGACACCAAACTCACAGTTATTAACGACCACACATAAAACAAAAACGAGAGCAAACTAGGCAAACAACTAGAACATGAGGGTTGTCAATAAGGGAGTGGGAGGGGGAGAGGGGGGTAAAGGTACAGAGAATAAGTAGCATAGATGATAGGTGGAAAATAGACAGGGGGAGGGTAAAAATAGTGTAGGAAATGTAGAAGCCAAAGAACTTATAAGTATGACCCATGGACATGAACTATGGGGGGGGAATGTGGGAGGGAGGGGGGTGGGAAGGATGGAGTGGAGTGGGGGGGGAAATGGGACAACTGTAATAGCATAATCAATAAATATATTAAAAAAAAAAAAAAAAAAAAAAAAAAAAAAAAAAAAAAAAAGAAAGACTTAGATGAGCATCAGGCATCATGAATCATAGTCCAGAACGACTGCTTCATTTTAGCCCATCGGCAGTGAATGAAATCCCTTCAAAGCTTCGTCCCCATCAAATTTAGCCAACGGTTACGGCCTTGGTCGCTGCCTTTGTTTACCAAACTGACATCTCCGTATCTGTAATCCACATTTAGTTCTTAGTGACATTTTTAGAAACCTTTTTGGATGTTTTCAACGTCTATGTTTCTTTGCAATTGCTATCCTTTGCCCAGGATTTCATGAGTGGGGTTCATGGGAAGTTCTGGGGGGCTCATGCTATAGTCTCACAGGTTATTTAGGGATTCTTTTCTTTCCAAGTAAGTTAAGACTCACAAGAAGTCGCCAGTAGAAAGCAGAGGCCCTGTGGACCCTCACCCAGCGTAACCCAATGAAAGCATTTTTTATACCATAGGACATGGTCAAAACCAGAATTCTCCTCCCTCTAACCTGAGAGTTAATTTCATTTTCTCCAATCTGCTCTATAGAATATAACTTTAGGTAACACATAAAAATAAATTGCATAATTTGACTCAAAATGTTTATGGATTTTTCTATATTTAACACAGGGATGTGACCTCGTCTTTGCTCGAAATGATTGCAGTCAAGGGGTTTCGCGCTTTGGAGCAAAAGTTATAGAGAAATCACTATAACTCCCCCTTCAGCAACCCTTCAACTTCCGAACTTAGCAACCGATCCCGACTGTGCCAAGTGCCATTGTTATTTCAGCTTATCAGGGCCAAATAAAACGCTTATGCATTTCATTTTCCACAAGCGTCCCCTTTGTATTCCAGTTTCTAGTTGGTGTGGAGGTTGGAATGAATATCCATCGGTGTACGCAGATCGGAACGCTTCCTGCGATATTTGAAAGTAAATTAGCAGCTGTTGAGAAGGACGGTATTGTTCTTCTTGCCAATTATGCTGAACAATAGGGACCCTGCCTTGAACTAGGTTTCCGCCTTCTGCTTGGTGTTTGCGTGAAAGCTGATAGCGGAAGGCATTTCCCTCCTCAAGTTACATTTAGCCTCCTGGGTCTTCTCGCTCCCCTTCACGGGGACCTTTAGGTAGCTCACAGTTTTTCCTAGAGGTGTTCTAGATTTTCTCTCTGTTCTTTATTTTTCTGTCGGCGACCGGCATCGAGGTCACGCCCAGAAAACCATTTTGTGGCTTGCGGAGTATAAAACACCCCTTACCTATCACATTCCTGCTAGTCCCTTGAGCGTCTAAGAGTGTGTACATCTCTGCAGAAGCAATAAATACGTTTAGAAGGTCTTAGGCTGGGGAGCGTGGGTCAACCAGCTGTCCCCAGTGAAATAAACACCTGGCTTTCAGCTGTTGCCAATTGCTGTGGTGTAAATACTTCCACTGTGACTGATCACAAGTTACCAGCAATTGAAAAACAGGATCACAACATTCTCTATCAGTTCTGTTTTTTAATTTTTTTGTTATTGACACTATTACAGATGTCCTCACTTTCCTCCCTTTTGCCTGCCTCCACCCACCCCCGCTCCCTTCCCTGGGTCCGCACCACACGGCTGCCCGTGTCCACCGGTCAGGCATGTGTGTTCTTTAGCTGCTCCCTTCCCCTTCTTTCCCCCAGGCCTCTCCCCGCCCCTCTGACAGCTGTCCGTCTGTCCATGGTCCATGCCTCTGTCTCTGTTTTATTTGACAGTTTATTTTCTTCATTACATTCCACATTCAAGTGAGATCATCCGGCTCTTGTCTTTCTCTGACGGGCTTGTTTTACC
Organism: Desmodus rotundus; assembly: GCF_022682495.2. Classification (NCBI taxonomy): domain Eukaryota; kingdom Metazoa; phylum Chordata; class Mammalia; order Chiroptera; family Phyllostomidae; genus Desmodus; species Desmodus rotundus. The sequence continues at coordinate 2,436,655 of NC_092332.1, read as the reverse complement.
GAGCACAGTGCTCTGCAGACTGCAGCAGCCACTCTGTGAAATAGCGTGGAGTTTCCTCCACAAACCAAACACGGAACCGCCGCCCGACCCAGAGATCCCACTGCTGGGGTCCTATCCTAAGGATCCCGAAACACCAGTCAGAGACACGACAAGTACCCGTGTCTGTTTACAACAGACAAGATCTGCCAACAGCCCAGGTGCCCATCAGTGGATGAGTGGATAAAAAAACTGTGGTCCATTTCCACAACGGGACGCAACACAGCCACAAAAACGAAGGAAATGAAATTTTAGCGTTTGCCATAGTAGCCCTCTTTCAAGAGCTGGAAAAAACCAGCTCTTGGATGTCTGGAGGGACAAGGAAGACTGCACTATTCTCTTCATCTTCCTCTTCCTCTTTTCCTGGTGCATCTGGGAGCTTATGAGGCATCATTAAGGTCCTGTCTATAGGCAGCTAAGGGACAAAAGGCAGGGCCACCCTGTGCAGGGAAGCAGCACCTATACCAGCCCTTGATCCCTGTGTCCCTGGGATTTTAAGTTGAAACGCTCACACACAAGTGAAAAATAAAAGAAATGTGTCACCCTTCCTCTCTCCTCCTCCACCTTCCACCGAAGATCCCTATTCACATCACTGTGTCTTTACCCCTCAGCTTCCTCTGTCTCCTGGCGCTCGGGATTCCAGCTCCGCCCGGGCGTGGCCGCGTGAGGCCACAGTTCTCCATAGAAGTTCCTCACGCAGCTTCTTCAGCTCTAACCCAGCATCTTATCTGCACATATCTGGCTTGAAGTCCTGACCGGTTGCCTTCTCCCTTTGGGTATGAGCTGGTGTTTGTAGACCGTGGATGTGCCTCTCAGCTTGCCACGCCTTGCCGGGCGCAATTCCCCCATGTGTGTTCTCATCGACATTGTGTGAATTCACTTCTCCATTCATTCATTCAATAACGGCAGCGTTGAATGCAACGCCTCCTTTGTACAGCTGCGTCATTTCCATCGTGCGTGCTGAAACAAAGTCGAAAACGTGAGACATCACAATTCTCAGGAGTAGGCACAGGACTCCTTTCCAATCGGAATCATCGGGAAATTGCCGATATTCCAAAATTCCTTCCCAATAGTTACAGATCCCAAGTACGCTTTGCAAGTTTGTTCTGTCACCAGGTAATTACAGGTTATCAGAGAGATTACACTTTTATTTGGCTCCGTAAAAGGGAAACGATGAACATTATGATTGTTCTATGATTTCAGAACTTCTTGTGGTAAAGAGAGCCACCAGATGGGAATGCCGTTCATTATTTGATAAATGGTTCGTGATAGATAATTGCAGAGTCTATTTTTGGGGTCCTAATGTGGTGCCTGCGGGTTCTGACAAACTCACCTGTTTTCGTTTACTTTAGAATGTTCTGGAAGCCAGAGGCAACTTTTCTTTCTAAAACACACTTCTATCCCACGGCAAGTCCTCACCCACGTGTTTCAAAGATGTGCTCTCGTTTTCGTACTGTTTGGGCCGAGATTCGAGTCAGGAATTGGCAGTCCGTGAGGTGTGACTCCCTTCTGAACCCCAGATGTGCCCCTAAGGATGGGGACTCCGTGTCCAAGCGCAAACAGGCAGGCCCATGAAGTCACGCTCTCAGTTGACAGCATCTGGGGAAGCGGACCGACACGCAAGAAAATCGGTATTTAAGGGAGCATTGGGGAAGAGAATAATAGGGCCATTCTTTTTAAAAGCCAGGCCAACCGAACAATTTGGCAAACCGTGAATAGAGAATTAACGCAACTTTAAAAGAGTATTTGCCAGCCAAACGAACAGTCTACGCCCTCCTAACCACCACGCTGTATGTTTGAAACCGTTGCCGTTTGACACAGAATTGCCGACTGCCATTTAAAAAAATCGTAAGTGAAATTAAACAAGCGAAAAACATCCGCCGACGGCGTTCCTCATCTCAGATTCGTTAAGGCACATTCGTAACTGAAATTCTGTTTCCCCCGTGGATGGGTTTGTTTGTTTTTTTTTTTTTTTCAAATTGAAGGACATTCTTTAGGTTTTTTTAAATTTTTTTAAAATTTTTATTCAGTTACAATTGTCTGCATTTTCTCAATGGAAAGAAAGAATAAAGGCAACAGAGCCCACACCGAGAGCAGAGCCAGAGCTCCAAGTGGAGCACCCTCTCCATAAGGAGCCCGTGGACGGAACTGGACGTAAGGGATTTTTGTAGTGCCTCCGAAAAGCATGAGCTGTTTCCAGGAATGAACGGATTCGGAAGACCTGCCAGGCTGCTGGGACAACGCGATGTAAATAAATCATTTCTGCATCAGCAGTAGACCCTACAATTATCGATAATGCCCGTCGAGGGTCGGTGTCTGCCAGGGCTTTCGGGGCATGGCGTTCCTGGTATTCGCGACTGTAACTGACACGCAAGACGCAGGCACACGCCCCCACACTCACGGTTGCGTAACCATGTAAGCAGGGCCCACGCGCCTCGTGTTTTCTCGAGGAACCGCCAGTCTCTGCTCCCTGGGCCCGGACACCGTTCTACAAAGCTTGCGCTTCCAAATGCCAAAAGCCGTTTTCACCATTTGGGGGCAGGGCCGAAACCGCTGTGAGAAATAGCTGTTGAGCGCTTTCTTCATCTCCCACAGCGCTAATCTGAAAATAACGGCGGTTTGGACTCAAGGAGACCATTCCGAAGGACTGAGGTAACTCTTTTTCCCTGCGTCCAGTCACGCTGGCCTTGTTATTCATCAAATCCTCCATCTCCACTATGAATGAGTAGCCATGGAAACGGGGCTTATGATTCTAAATTCTTGACTCTCCCGTCGTTCCATGCCCCCCACCCCTCGGGAGACCTCTGAGGTAGGAGCTGTTAGCAGGTCCACTTACCACACCAGTACTTGGATCTAGCTCAGCTCTACCCAGTAGCTTGATACTGGAATTCCTCACACGGTCCAGACTCCCCGCTAGGCTCTGCTTGCTCATTTGCGCCTTCCCCATCCACCTGCCCCTGCTCCTCAGAAGGTGCGAGCCCCCCACACCTGTTCGGAGCCTGCCACTGACAGCAGCTCTTTGGTGCGGTCTTGATTCTCAGACATTCTTGGTCAATGTCCTATTCTCAGGAAGGTGTTGGGACCCAGGCCACCTCCTCCCTCCAGATACAGAGCACAGGAAGCCACCGGCCCAATTTCAAACAGCGAGGCTGGGCCCGAGGGCTCCATTTGTAAGCTTTGCTTTGAGTCCAACAGGAACTTATCTCTGAGCGATGCTCTCAGTCCACAGGATGTTGTCGCCTGGTTACTTGCAAACCATCGGTGCTCACGTTCAAGGTGGCCGAGACACATTCCATGTCGCAGAGAGAGATAGACGTGAGACCCCCACGCTGTCTCACTGGCAACAAGAGTAGGACGACGTCCGAAGGACGACAATGCAGTCTTGCCCCCCGGTGAAAATGGTAGGATGGTACCAACCGCCACTCACCAAAACACAAAAACAGCGAAGCCGCCGTTGAAGCAACTAAAGGCAGAGTTGCCAGATAAAGCACGGGATGCTCGGTTTCAATTCTGGGTGAATCACAAATAGTTGTTACAAGTATAATTGTATCCCATGTACATGTGGGACATGGCTGTGCTGCGGGTGAGTGTAAGTGTATCCCACGCAGATACATACAGAATGCTGTTACAAATTTTTCTGACCCGTGAATAATCTCTAGCAACCTCCATATGCTTTCACTCAAAGGGATGTCTAAATGGGATCCAGTTGAAGAAAACACATCTTAACAAATAAGACAACAAGGCTCTCATTCATTAAAGGAGAGGGGATTGGCAGACAAAAGAAACTGTACTTTAAAATAGTGTAAAAAAAAAATGGCACCGAAAAGAAATTCATGCAGGACGTCCCGAAGGCTCTTTGCCGACAATGTCATACTCTTGTCACGGTTGGCTTTTACCCCAGCATCAGCAAATCCCGCCACGTCGGAGAGGAAAAAATACCTTGGGTTTGCATTTGGGTCAGGGCTGGCTGTTGTCTCAGCCCTGCCTCCACAAATGGACGATGCTACACATGAGAAACCCCAAGTGATTTCGACATTGTCCCCAGTGCCTGCCGGACGGTGCTCCTGTCCCGTTAGGGAACGCTTCTTCCTATTTCCATTCATTTAGACTCTCACGTTTCATCCTGCTGTTACTGTGGATGTCCATATTATTTCGTGTCGAAAAATAAACACCGGATCCACTTCCCACTGTCTTGTAGGCTTTATAATAACAAGTAAAAGGGTCTTTCCTGACCATCTCGTATTTATACAGGTGGGGTCTATTTCTCTGGGCAAAAGAAAGCATTTTGAATTAATCAATCCAATGCGTTTCCTTTTTTTTTTTTTTTTTTGCTGGGATTTTATTTTGGTAGAACAATGGCCCAGAAAGCCGAAGCCTAGGATCCATGCAAGCGTGGCCCACATCACACAGGCAGAGGAGCTTTGAAGAAAGTCGGTTTTCCCTGATGCCGGTCTCCACACACTAGCTGCAGGCACAGCAGAATGCACAGCACGGGGGTGTTCAATTGCTTCGCAGAGGCAATTGCAATGAACAGAAATGTTTGCATCCCCAGGACTTTAAAAACAACTGAGTTTTACTGGGATTCTAGAAAGGAGACGAGATGAACACGACTCTGTGTCTTCTTATGGCGTAGTGCCTGACTTCCTTCTTTTTAAAATGAAGTTATCTGTGGACTGTAAGGAGATAAATGGATAAACAAAACAGAAGCAAAGTCAGCAGGAGAGAGAGCAGACTGGTGGTCACCAGATGGCAGGAGTTTGGGGGGAGGAGCTGGAAAAGCACAAAGCACTGAGAAGTACAAGCTGATCCTCTGAGGCACACACCAACCTGACCCCGCGCAGTTATTACGCTATTTTTGACTGTAGCCCCACGCTGTACTGTGTCTCTATGACTGTGAATTCTGCAAATGTCTCACCACTATGCTCTACACCTCCAGGCCATATAAAATGATACTGAACAGCAGCTGTACTTGAAAAATAACATTTAAAAATAAAATAAAAATAGCCCTGGCTGGTGTGGCTCAGTGGATTGAGTGCTGGCCTGTGAACCAAAGGGTCGCCAGTTCGATTCCCAGTCAGGGCACATGCCTGGGTTGCAGGCCAGGTCCCCAGTAGGGGGCGTGCAAGAGGCAACCACACAGTAACATTTCTCTCCCTCTCTTTCTCCTTCCCTTCCCCTCTCTCTAAAAATAAGTAAATAAAACTTTTTTTTTAATAAAAAGAAAAATAAAAGAAGTACAAATTGCCAGTTATACAAACAGTCACAGGATGTAAAATCCAGCACAGGAAATGGTCAATAATATTGTAAGAACTACGTACGGGGCCAGGTGGGTGCTGGAAATATTTTAAGCATGTAAATGTCTAACCATTATGTGGTCCCCTGAAATGAATACGATGGCACAGGTCCATCGTAACTACAAAATGAATCTTAAGAAAAGAACAACTTTGGGAGGGGGAGGAAGGCGTCTGGGAAGTTCCCAGGATTCGACGGGAATGATGACCCTAGAAGCAAAGACAGCCGGGATTCCTGGGATGTGGAACGGGAAGTGCCGATGCATTCGTCAGCGGGGAGTTTGTGGGCCGCTGAGATTATGTACCTTCCTGGAACAGAGCATCTCATACTCTTCTCCAAGTTCTGTCACTTGATGGTCGCCTGTGTCGGCTTTTTCTAGGAGAAGTCTGCACTCTGAAACGCTGCGGCAGAGCGGCAGCGAAACCGAGTCGGTCACCTGGCTTGCTTTCCTTCTCTGACACGCCTCCCGTCCCGTACCACGGAGGCCCCTGGGTTTCAAGACGCCGGCACACAGACATGGTTTCAATGAATAGAAGGAAGTTCAAACCAGTAGTAACGGCACAAATTCTCCTTTTGGTTACCTTCCAGGTATGCTACTTCACAACCAAAGGAAACCACGCTTTAGATTCTTGCTCAGTAGAATTTTTCTAATCTCATGTCGCAGCAATATCCATGATAGGTGTGACCCCCACCCCCCAAATTCTTACAGAAGCGTGCAAGGTGATACATCTCAGATGCTTCCCTTGGCGTTGGGAAGTCAAGGCCGATGTGGGCAAAGCTTACCACCTAAAACTCCTACACTGTGCTGGACTCACAGCACAGACAGCTACGAAGCAGAACGCTTGGCTATTGGCAACATGATTAGGTCTTAGAAGCATCTGGCTGAGAGTAACACATTCAGAAATAGAATGACATTTATAGTGCAACACTATTCATGGAAATGAGAAACACAGGCACAAGGCAACACAACATAGTTTATGGCCCACAGTCATGTCAAGGACACGTGTCAGACAGACTGAAGAGGGCGGCGTGGATTGCTGGGCGAAGATTCCCAACAAGGCCAGAGCTTGCTGGAGACGGTGAGACCGCTGGTGAAGAACAGTCAACTCCATGCTTGGTGCACAGGTCCCAGGAAGGGCCTCAACAACGACCATGCAGGAGTCCCCGCAATCTGGCCAGGTGAACACACAGGGGTGAGGAAGCAAGGCAGAACTGAGCACAGGTAGGAGGTGAACACAGCTCGGCGCCCGCAGGTCAAGGTTTCCTCATCTTGTCACCACCGGCGTTTCGGGGTGCATCATTTGCTTTTGTGGGAGACTTCCCTGTGCGCTGCTGGGTCTTGAGCAACACCCCTGATGAGTGTGGGCAGCATCGAAGGTTGCGACAACCCAAAATATCTCAGGCGTTGTCCCCTGTCCCCTGGAAACAGGGACAGAGTCCTCCCCGTCGAGCATGGCTGATGGAGGGGAGAGCAAGGTGGTGTGATGCAGGGTGGTCAGTGAGCGAGCGGAGTGGCCACGGGTGCCTCACAAAATATTCCACATGCTACTTGAACCCTCTACACACAAGGTGCAGACTGGACGTCACTCCCACTCGTGGCCCAGATTTCCGAGGGCTGGCGGCACGTATGAAGCCCAGGCAACTATTTGACGGTCTCCAAGATGCTGTATTCGTCGACTTCCCATCACGGGTACTTTTGTCATTTGAATTAAGCTTCCGAATTAACGGATTGTTTACTTGCTGTTTCTTTACATTCAGTGGGTTTCTTTCACGTCTGGGCTCGGGTCTCCTATCAGCTCAGAGGAGTTTTCTTCCACTGTGTCTTCTGTAATTTCGTTTGGTTGCATGGACTTGTGGTCTCGGAGGAACTTTTGTGTGGGGAGCCGGAACTCTTGTCTGTATTCAAACTAAACAACAAACCTGCTATCGCTTTGATCGCAGCCAACTTTCCCTCCGAGGTTCACGTTTCCCGAGTTTGTCTTCTGCTTCGTGCATTTGAGGGATTGTAGGGCGTGGTCTGAGCTTCGCCAGGTGCTGAGAATTTTTCTATCCTCTTTCGGGGTGTTCACGCCTACCCTCCCAGTCCTGGCTTGAAAACATTTCTCGAGCTTTGGCAATGCATGTGTTTCAGAAAGAGCCATTGTCCTCTTTTCTCAGGAGACCTGTTTCTGGACAGACAGACCTGTTTCTTTTCCTTGTCTTTGCGGAATTAGTGGAAAGAAAGCTCACCTGGTATCGCCTACACTCATTAGGTATATACGGCTTTTCTCGCGTTTGGGCGTCTGAGTCCTGACTCCATTGTTCATCCTTTAAACTTCTTTTTTCTTTTTTTTATGGCCGAGTAGAACTCCATTGTGTAAATGTCCCATAGTTGTTTTATCCACTCATCTACTGATGGACACTTGGGCTGCTTCCATGTCTTGGCGATTGTAAATAACGCTGCAATGAACACAGGGGTCCATATGTTCTTTTGAATCAGTGTTTGGGGTTTCTTCGGATATACTCCCAGAAGTAGGATCACTGAGTCGAAAAGCAGTTCCATTTTTAATTTTTTGAGGTGACGGCTAGTGATGCTGAGCATCTTTTCCTATGTCTCTGGGCCCTCTGTATGTCCTCTTTGGAGAAGTGTCTATTCAAGTCCTTTGCCCATTTTTTAATCGAGTGGTTTGTTTTTTTGGTGTTGAGTTTTGTAAGTCCTTTATGAATTTTGGATATTAACCCCTTGTCAGATGTATCGGAGAATATGTTCTCCCATCCTGTGGCATTTCAGTTCTATTTACCAAATTCTGAATGGCATACATTCTTTGGCATTTTGTCAACATTATTTATTATATTCTTCCCATGGCAATTATTTGGGAATCTGCGGGGTAACATAACCAATCCCACGCTTTCTAAAATTTTACCCAGAAGTCCGTGACATTTCTTTACAACGTTATAAATTACGTAAACTTCTAGTTTTACATGTATTGTACCACAAAATATGGTAAGACTCGATGAGTATCTGTCTCTTCGTTCAAGTTACAAAAGGCCATTTTCCTGAAAAGTAAACGCCAGGCAAAGTCAAGAAAATACCCCACGTTATCCTTGTATGCAAGAGACATGGAGCATGGGTTTCATGGGATCCTCAGGAGTATAAAATTTGCTGATGCTAATGCACACAGGGAGGAAATTCCTTCCACCAAGATAATTGGCTAAAGAAAGAGTAAACCCAACAGTAACAGGCTTGGAAAGAGTGTTCTTCTTTCCTGCAGATTGATCTAATAGAAGTGTTATTGCCAGTGTCCCATCCGCTGACCTTTGTGGGCTGAGGCGTTCCAGTCGGGACTGGCCCCTAACTCCGAGAGTATCAGCTGTGCGGGGGTGGATCCCTGAGAAAACGATTACACGCAGAAAAGCGTGCTGGGTGCCTCAAACCGCAAACAGCTGTGCCTCGCAAACCCCTGGGTGCGGGTCATCCATTTTCCAAATCTTAGGTGTGGCTCTTCCAGAAAAAGGCATCATGCTGACATTATTATAAACTAGTCTTGGGAAAGGACAGAGGCCAGCTGGAAACGGAGAGACTAGCACCGACTCCAAATATTTCCCTGACTTTGCTTCGGCTTGCAGTTTATTGGCCTAGGACGGCGTAAGCCGCACCGTCTGCTTTCCCACCAGCTGCAGCTCCAGGGTGGAACCCCACAGGATTCTTCTGAGGCTGCAAAGGGCTCCAAGTCGCACAGAGAACTTGAACAGGCCCACTTCTCTGAAGAAGCATGAATTCTTACCTGCCTGGAAAGACACGCATCGCTACATCTCATCCCTACAGTCCGTCAAATTCACTGAAATCTTTCAAGAGACCCTTTGTCCCGGAGTCTGATCAACCCGTTATCGGCAATGCCGGTTTTAGAGAAGGGAGCTTTCTTTCTTCTTCTTGTTTTTAAATCCTCACCCCAGGGTAGGTTTACTGATTTGAGAGAGAGAAGAAGGACAGAGGTAGACAGATAAAAACATTGTCATGAGACAGAAACATCCGTCTATTGCTTCCCATAGGCTCCCCGCCCAGGGATCGAACCCACAGCCTAGGTATGCACCCTGCCTGGGACCTGAACCCACAACCCCTTGGTGCACAGGACGATGCTGCAACCCCCTGAGCCCCCCGGCCAGGGCAGGCACCGAAGATTTCCTCATGAGCTGACGCCACAGTGCGTTTGTCACTCCTTTCCAGAAGGTCACATTTGGGGAAGACTTCTAAAGCTTTTAAGTATTAAACATGTATCTTAGAAGCCAGTAGGCACTGGGCTTTGGCTCAGCTAATGTACACAGTGTGCCTTTCGGATTCAAAGCAAATCATGGTGTGGAACTGGCTTTTATTTGGGTAGAAGCTTTGCTTTCCTTTAGCACGACCTCCAACCACACAGCTCCGTGCTGACCCCACGACAGACACGCTAGACCCTTCACCTGAACGGCTGAGGTGAGGAACACAGGTGCCGTTACATGGATGCCCATGAACATCAGACTCCCAGCGTAACCGGACGGGCTCTCGCCTCACAGAGGTTACACCTGGCTTCATCTGACAATTCGAAGCCGTTGACGTCAGACACACAAAGGCGACAGGTCCCACATTCCGCGGCGGACACGTGGGCGCCGAGACCCAGAGGACTGGAGGGCCAGGCCCCCAACACCTGGCCAAGCCTCGTGCAAGGCTTAGCAGCAGCTACGGTTGGCCTGAGCTTGAATTGTGATACCTCATTGGAAATACGGGTTGCCCTAAAATTATAGAATCAAATATATCTTTATAGAATAAGAGTGGAAAGAATTTCAGGCCAAGTAATCTTTTCCTAACTCCGTCCAGGAACATATGCACAGATTCTGAAATGCCTGGAACGTCACAGTCCAATAATGAGGGCTTTTAGCTAAAATTTCCAGTGTGGACCTGCAGGGGCCAGTGACCTCATGTGTTCTTCAGATAATGTCTTATCCTTCTAGGACCATCCCAATAGATGTGCACGACGAAAACAGACAGAAAAACCTACCCACCCTGGGTATTAACATGTTATTAATATTAAGATTAATATTAACAACGTGTAATAGGTCTAAAAAAAAAAGACCCTAAAAAGAGTTTAGTCTTCTTGGAATTTACATGATCATCTTAAGGTGGCTTTGAACATGCACCTCTTAGTCTTAGGAACAAATCCCTCAAAAATGGGTCTCTTCGTACAGACATTATTATTATTATTGACTTACTGTTCCGGTAACCAACAGTCCGCAGCATGGGGATTAAACAGTTCACTGTCCCGTGGACCTACTTCAAAAGTTGTTTGGTTCCCAAGATGAATTTATGCACACTGTTCATTCTCCATGTGTTTGTGCACAAGCAAAACCTTGGTTTCGTTTCGTTTTTCACTCCTCACCCCAGGACACGTTTGTTGATTCTAGAGAGAGAGGAAAGGAGGAACAACGAGAGAGGGAGGAGCGCCGGTGTGGGAGAGAAGCACGCACCGCTTGCTTATGATACTCACCCTGACCGCGTGTTGAACCTGCAGCCTACGTCTGTGCCCTGACTGGGGTTGGAACCCACAACCTTCTGGTGCATGGACATCACTCCCAACCACTGAGCCACACGTGGCCAGGACACAAAAGCCACGTTTTAGCACAGTGTGAAATGAGTGTCCTTCTGTCGACATTTCTTGGCCTCTCCTGCCAGGAAACTCTCTCCAGTCCCCACTGTGGGAGCCCAGGTGTCCGCCACCTCCTGGGCCCCCTTCTGTCTTATGTCTCCACCAGCCCACAAATGCCAGGCAGATGCAAGGGACAGCACAGCCCTGAGAGTCCCCCACGGAAGCCACTGGTGACACAGCCCCTATCTGGGAACACTTCCTCTTGCAGACACGTGGAGCCCAGATGGAGCGGCCCCTCCCACGTCCGTTTCTAAAATGTGCTTCTGCTGCAGAAATTAATGTTTCGGTGATGAGAGTTAATGGGGATTCTATTTATAGCCTGCAGCTTGAGTCGCACCATGCCGAGGGGATGACCTCACGCATTAAATATACACACATCTTCCCGATGTGGGTGCTCAGGGCAGGAATATCAAGGGGGGGCAGCTGCTCCATCGCTCCCTGAGGCCCTCCTGTGTGGCGCGGGGCAGGTTCTTCCTGAACAGCCCATCACGAGCTCCCTGAGAAGAAATCGTCCTTCATATGGACGGGGTGCTAAATACTCCTTCTCTCTTTCAAGAGCTCTGTGGGTTTTGTGCCAGGTTTACTTATGGGAGGAGCTCTGGCTTGGTGGCGTAAGGCATCTCCGGGTCAAGAAAAAGATTGATTAGAACCTAACAAAACAAACAGAACCAGAACTGAGCAAGCAAAATAGAACCAGAGACATGGAAAGGAAGAATAAGCTGACAGTGACCAGAGGGGAGGTGGGAGGGGGATAACAGGGGAGGGGAAGAGGGAAGGGTTTTCAGCAAGATCGACAGAGGACACGTGGACAAAACCAAGTGGGGGGGGTGGGATCAGGGGAGGGAGGTGGGGGTGGCTGGGGTGGGGAGAGTGGTGGGGGGCAAATGGAGACAACTGTACTTGAACAACAATAAAAACAAAAACAAAAAAAGAAAAAAGATTGAGTGAAGTGTAGACTGCAAAGGAGACTTGAATGAGGTCATGGCGGTTTGCGGTGGTGGCCCCCCAAAACGAGTGTGGCTCCCCTGTGGAGGAAGCCAGGTCGCTCTGCTGTGGTGAGCAAATAGCCCAGCCGACACCCGTGCCAATGGCCACCCATGTGATGGGACTCCAGCCTGGGCCATCCGCCCATCCTCAACCAAAAGACACTGGGCCGTTGCCACACACAGAGGACCAGCAGGAAGACCCCCGCCCCGAGCCGAGCCCAGTCTAAATGGCTGACCCACAGAGAGGAAGGCAGATACAGTGGTGATTGCTTTTAGCTGTTAACTGACAGGGCTCTTGAACGAACTAATACTTCATTTCTTCGACATGTGGAAGCTCTCACACTGCCGTTGACAATGAACTCCAACATGGAAGGTGAGCTTGCCCCTGGTTCTGTGGGCCTGGAAGGGACCTGAGGGTCCAGCAGAGTTTGGGGACAGGTGATGGCTGGTTTTAGCTGCTGGGCACTCTTGGGAGGGCACAGACGTTTTAAATGGATGATTCGTGGACCTGAGCCAGGCTCAGCGTGGGTTTCCAAAGCGCACTCCCTTAGAACCAGGGAAGTTGGACAGCACGACAGGAATTTATGTTTTAGACAGGATTTTGTTTGTTTATGACTTGGCTTGGGTACCGGACAAGGGCTTTGCTGCCTAATCTGCCGTAGTTACTCCATCATTATCCTTTCATTGTTCCCCCCAAAAAGCCCTGAAAATGTACATAGTGCAGACTCCATGTGGTGTAAAGAACAGAGACACAACGTTCCTGCTTTCTATGTATTATCTGAGTTTTGCTGGGCACAGTGACTCTGAACCACACTGAAGATTTTTAAATGTTTCTCTTTGGGCGATGGCTCTTCTTCGTTAGTCCTCTCGTTTCTAATCCCTCATCTCCTTAACGGTTAAACGCTTGCATAATCCAGGGAAGGATCAGTCGATCTGTTTCTGATTTATTTTATATTAACTCACTGAATATTTTTTGTATGTACAAGACGTCTTCTGGGAGTATTTAATATACTATTTTGATCTTGCTTTGCTAAAAGCATGAACCCTTATATTTTTTTCCCTCAGGGTGGAAATCTGGAAGAGATTTAAATTATGATCAAAACAGCAAACTCATGAAGTTTGAATGGTTTCTAATCTTGGAAAAAAGAATTTCCTCAGCTTTCATTCTTTTAGAAGAAAATTAGATTTCAACTCCCTGGCCTGCACACAATGTCCACACTTTTCCCCCTTGCCATGTGCATAAGACTCAATTTTACAAAACACATTGATTTTCCTACCAATCCTATGGTACCTCTTTAAAACACTTCAGAAATATGTAAATCATGTAGATGATAATTTAAAACATTTCCCCCCGGGCATAGGGAGATGATTAAAAGACATATAGAGTTTAAATATGGTGATAGTTTTTTCAGGAAACTTCAGTCATGCCATTTTCCATCAGAAAGTCAGAACCGAACCAATTAAGGCGAACACAGATGAGAATTGAATTTGCGTGGAGTTCCTTCTACCCACCTCCCTGGGGGACAGCTGGTGGATTAGAGACACGAAACTTCTCCCCCCAAATCACTAGCAAATATCAGAAAGTTTCCCCAAAGCACCTCGGTATATGCATGATGGAGGTATAACCATGAGGCATGATGAAGAACCACGCTCAGCTTCCTTTTGGCCTGACATAAAAGCAGAGGCGTCAGAACCGCAGTTGGGGGAACTCTGCCGGGAGAAACTCGCCGGGACGTCTCTCTTATTGCTCATTATTCTAAAAAGGGTTCTTACCAAGGAGCTGCTTTTCAGCATCTCCTCTCAGCTGTTCTTTGGAGCCGAAAATAAGCCCCCTCCCTGTTGGTAATTGGATGTGACCAGTTGTAATCAGGGCCCTAATTTAGGATGGCTTCTGTGGGAGTTGTCAAAGGAGCTAAGTCTCACCTCCTTGGACGTGGACAGAGGGGTACAGGTGGCCGGCCCAGGGCAGGTGTGAGGGAGCTGGATGAGGAACATCTGGGAGCCTCCTGGCGTGTGTGTGGGGAGGTGGGCGGGTGTGTGTTGAGTGGGGGAGATGGACCAATGTCCAACACTCAGAGTGGACATGCTGAGCGATGGCAGCCAAGGTTGGGGCAGGACAGGGCACGGCTCCGCACAGCCCAGGGTACAGGGGCGGCAGAGGGCCGCTGAGGATGGAGAAGCCAGCAGATAAAGGGGAGACAAAAATGGGGCAACTATAACAGCATAATCAATAAAATATACCTAAAACAATAAATAGCACAAATTAAAAAAAAAGAAGCTTGACTAAAATAAATGCTATGTGATAAAAATAAAATAAATAAGACTGGCCTAAAAAAAGTAAAACAAAATACAGGCACCAGAGTGGCAGCTGTCGGAGAGGAGGGGCGGGGGTGGGGGAAGGAAGGGGAAGGGAGGAGCCAAAGAACACACATGTCTGACTCACGGACATGGACAGAGTGTGGTGCAGACACAGGGAAGTGGGGCGGGATCTGGGGGAGGTGGGCAACAGGGGGGAAATGAGGACACCTGCAATAGTGTCAATGATATACATAAAACAAAATTATATATATATATATATGTGCAATAAAATGTTGTTTTGCTTCCCTACACATGCATGCCAAGAGTGCAGAGATGACTAGCCCAGAATCAGTACCCCCGGCTCACTTGACATCAGTTCCACAAGACATCATTTGGAGGGTTGGGTTTTTTTTTTCAGTTTTTTTCCAGACACGAAGATCCTGGTGGGTGACATGCAGAGGCCAAGATCTTTGGCGACCCTTTCATTCCACTTCCAGGCCCCTGACTTTCAGAAAATTCAGAAGGCGAATACTATTCAGAAGGTGCTAGAAGCCTATACCAGTGGAGGTGCTAGACTGCAGGGTGCTGAATTGTGCAGTGGAAAACACCATTAATGAAGTAGGTCTCATGTGAAGTGTTATTACCACAATAACACAAAATTTGTTTTAGAAAAACATCTCTTTACCGAAACAAGGAAGCAGCAACTCGTGTTTGTCTTGGGTCGGTGGTGCAAGGCGGTGCAAGACGGCGAACAGACAAGCTTATCATCTCCGTCTTGGACACAGGAGATTAAAGAGCTGGGCACGAACTGTGCTCCATGTCGGCTTTCCAAAAATTGACCAAAAAAAAAAAAAAACGAAAAAAAAAAAAACCAGTGAAGCATTTTTTTCATGAATTCAATCAGTCAGAAGTGTGCCTAGGCTCTTTTCCCCATACCTGTTCTTTCCGCCTGCACCTCCTCCTTCAACCTCAGTGATTCAGAAAGCTCAACGACCAGTTCCCTTCCTCGTCCTCACCGCTCATTCCCAAGGCCACACGGAAGGCTATTCGGTTTCCTTGGAGCTTGCATAATGTTCTTCAAAGGTAAGGACATCAAAGTAGACACAGAGTGAAAAGGTGTTTATTTCTGCGTTGCTTTTAATGTTTGCCGTGCAGATATCAAACAGCAATACGAAATAGTACGGAATCATAATATTGTCATAATTTCACACAGCTGTCTGGGAATGCTTGCGGGAATTTCTCGTATTTTTTAAGCTTCTTTTCATACATGTTCTCTGATACACCGGCTGGCCATCGATAGTCTCTGGGGGGAGCTATTTTATGCGTTTTCGCCTCGTCCCCTGATTTTGTAAGTCGAGGACAGCCGGGCGTGCCTCGCACCATGGGACCCAGACTCAGGTTTCAGAAAGTTTTCTGAGAGCTGCTTCCTTCCCTGCCATACGTTTCTGACAGAGAAACAATTGCTGCATGGAGGGCCACACATGGCAGCGCAGGGAGCGGATGGGTGTGTGTGAGTGAAACATTTAATGACGTCTCGAAACCAAAGCAAACCTACAGATATGTTTTCGAGAAATAAACAATTTTTTTTTTTGTCAAGGATTTTACAAGAGAAGAACCTTCTGGTTCTCTGACTTGTAATACGTGGGTGAATAAATGAGCTAAAAACCAAAGTCTCCTAACTGGAAATGGTACCCTTCACCATCCACCTTGAATACACATGGGGATGGATAATTGATCAACAAATGGATCACGAGTCACTCCCCCCACAAAATTACGATGCATGCCTCGTTCTCAATAAAGCTGTTAAATTTTTTAAAAAGAAAAAAGAACAAGAAAGAAGCTCTGGCATATCAGTCCATGTGGATAAACTTCAAAAACATGATTCAAGAAGCCAGACACCAAGACCACATAGGGTGTGATTTCATTTACATGAAATGTCCAGAACAGGCAAATTCACAGAGACCAAAAGGCATGGGCGAGGGGGAGGTGTGTGTGAGGTTATGTTCTGGGGAGAGGAGGAGGTCTTTGGACTGGACAGAGCTGTTCAGTGTGCACTTTATGAATGCACTAAATGCCTCTGAATAGGCCACTTTAAAATGGTTGTTTGATGCAATTTTTTTCATTCTCAATTGGAAAAAAAATAACTGCTTGCTCAAGGAATGTTAAATCCAGATTTCTCAAGAAAATAAGAGAGAAGCACGTTTTGGCCCTGCTGAGCTCCCCAGCAAATAGATAACAGTTTATAAAGAATGAGCTATTCCAGGAATATCATCAGATTCCAAGGCACGGTCTCTCCTACCGGACAATGAGTATGATGTGAGAGTGTCAGAATCCATCCATACCGCAGGGCTTCACACCACCAAGCAGTTACATCCCAATGGCCTTGGCACTCGAAGGCCCGTGGGACAGTGAAAACAGTGGGACTCAGAGGAAAAGATGAGCGAGGGGTGAGAGCCTGGGTCCTATGATGAGACGAAGGGAAGCAAGCTTCTCCCAGATGAATTCTAGAACCCCTGTGTACTAATCAGGGAATCAGAACCAACAGGATGAATAAAGTAGGTACACAAGGTGTATCTATCTATCATTCATTCATTCGTCCAGCTACCTGTCCATTCATCCATTTGCCCATCCATCCATCCATCCATCCATCCATCCATCCATCCATCCATCCATCCACTTACCTGTCCATTCATCCATTTGTCCATCCATCCATCCATTGAGACATTTCTTTTAAGGAGCTGACTCACACAATTATGGAGGTTTAGAGAGTCCAAAATGTAATGGGTAGGTAAGCTGGAAGTCTGGAGACTCCAGGAAGACTTCAAGGTTAAGTCCAAAGGCTGTCTGCTGCAGAATTCCTTCATCTGCAGTCTTTGCACCCTTCAGGCCTTCAACGGATTAGACAAGACCTACCTACGTTACGGAGAGCAATCTGCTTTACTGATTTAAATGTTAATCTCCTCCAACCTCCACCCTCACAGAAAGATCTCGAATAATGGTTGACCCCATATCCGGGCCCAATGGCCCAACCAGGTTGACCCATAAAATTTATCGTCACAAACCAGGACGAGCTGAATTACAACTGGGAAGATGATCACGTTGTAGTAGGTTGACATCGGTGGTGGCCGGTTGGGGAGATTCTGCCCCCCACTGTATATTTGGCAACGTCTGAAGATGTTTTCAGTTGTCACCACCGGGGGGAGGGGGTGATACTGGCAGGTGGTGAGTGGAGACCAGGGATGCCGCTCCACACCCTACATGCACCCGGTAGCTCCTGTGAGAGATAATTATTTAGCCCCAATGTCAAATATCCCTAAGACCCAGAAACCCTGGTGGAAGCTGTGTAGCAAAGTTCAGAAGAGTCACATGAACGCTTCAGAATACAAGTTTGATGGCTAGCTGTTGTTATCAGTAGTTTCAAAATAGTGCAAATACTTTTGAAAGTTAAGTAAACTCTTTGTCTTTTTATGAGATATTTGTGCACGGGCTTTTATATGTTTCCATGTTAGGCAAAGACATTTCGATTCCCCCACTATCTGTCTATTTATCTATCTCGGTTTAAATATGTACTTGTTTACCCATCAATTATGCGCCTAACCAGCTATCTCGATTCCTTGCTTATATAGCGATGATGCAACTTTTCGGCAGAACTAGTCCACGAGAGCCAAAGTATTAAGTTTCGTTCTCATAAAAAGTCATATGCATGAGAAAAAATAACTTAACAAGCACTTGCTGAGTTTCTTCCAATTTTAGGTCATTCTGGTGATTTCTGAAAAATGGAACTGGGTGGTCATGGAAAGACAGAGAGCTGAAATATTCCCTGTCACATTCAATTAAGACCAACGTGGCTTAAAAATACTTTTTCACAGGAATATAAAACTGTTTGTTTAACTCACTGGGTTTCTTCTTTACTTTACCCAAAGGAAAGACTCTGGGCTTCGATGAGCTGATCTCAGTTGAAACGCCTGCATCAAAACTGATATCACAGAATAACTTTTTTTGTAAAATCATTATTTGAATAGCCCATGGATAATTTCACCAAAAAAGCACTGAGGGGTTTTTTTGCTTTTTTTTTTTGTTTGTTTTTTTAATATAAAGACATAGTTTAGTGCCTGGAATTTATTCCATGGCTTCAGTTTTTCTGTAATGAGAAGAGAGAATCCATTGTGTTTTAGACGACGATATTGAATGCATCCATCCGATTGGTCTCCCTTCACGGCCTGCTGACAACAACAGGTTTAACTGCGTCATTTCCAAAGTCCTGTCGCGTTACATATTTTAATATTCTCACTGTGAAAAGCGAATAGAAGGCCAGTAAATTAAGTAGCCCGTGTCAGTACGGAAATACCAGCATTTGCTCAGGCCCATGGAACACATGTCCTGAGGAGACTCGGCGGTTTCAAAGCGCTGGGCCATGTCCGTGACTAAATGCCATGGGCGTGAACTTCAACAGCATCTCGCAGGTGACCCGATGCGGCCTTTATGGAGGTGACAGACCGGGGTGCTCTAGAATGAAGGCATCCCCCCAAAATTCACAGGTTGGCTCTAAACCCCCAACGCAATGTTATTTTGGAGGAGCTGTCTTTGGGAGGTTACTTGGTGTTGGGGGGGCGCCCTCCCATGAATGGCATTAGCGTTCTTTCCTCGGTGTCCAAGTAACACACTCCCACACTTGTGCATCCTTCAAAATTTCCAAATGTAAGGCATTTGAATTCATGTTCTTCAGGATGACCCCCCACCCCCACCAAAATGTTGTAAGCTTCACCCCCATACCACCTGGCTCATCTCTTTGATGCAAATTGTTTCTCTCAGATTATGCCGGTGGCTTGGCTGTGTTCATCATCTTCGGTAAGGAGGTCCTGGGCTCGTCTGCGGATTTAATTAGCGCACAGGATTCAATGTGGACTGAATGAGGTTCTCTGTAGGATGGGTGTGGCCTTTCCGCCTCTCCCGCAGCCAGCTGCCCCGTGAAGGGAATTGACCACATGGACCCCATTAACCACATGCCCCAAAGCCCGTCAGTCCTGGCATATAATTTATTTTTGTTGAGTCAGTGGAAAGCATTAGGCTGAAGTTCTTTAACTAGACTGTGTGCAAAGAAGACTCAATGGGTGTTCAAAATACGGTGTCAGTGCAGGCCGGTGGTGACCTATATTCGCAATGGCGAGGTGACCTTTATTCAGAGTGGAGACATGACCTACATTGACGATGGTGACATACCCATGAGCATCCTCACATTTGGAGTTTTAAGCACCTGATTCATAGTCTTTGAAGAGCTATTGCCTGTCAACATTTAGATTTAGAGCTCCGCCTAGTGATCCCTGATTTCCTAAAATAATACAAAGCTAAGTTCTTATCCGTATTTTCCATCTTATAAATTAAAGGCTTTTCCCAGGAAGTCCTCTGGAGCTATCCTAGAGAAGACTTGTGTCTATTTTTAAAGGCAACTTTTAACTTTGGGGAGGGGGGGAAGATAAACAAGTTGTATTTGAGAACTAGGCAAGATCCGCTTGTTTACATCTGCTGTGCCTCCTCAGCCCTTTCATCTCAAGCCCTGTGTATCTCCTGCCCAGGGCAATGTAGGATATATTCATCAAGCAACACATAATGTAGGCGCATTTTGCTTTCACAGCTTTTTTAATTTGATTTTTCCCAGGATTCTAAGAGCTAGGGGGACCAGTTGGAACAGGCTGTTTTGAGATTTCTATGGCTTTCAAATGCAAGCTGCCCCATTCCTGTAAAATACCTAATCCCAGGAAAATTGAGAATATTTTGAATGATTTCTTGGTTATATATTTTTTATCCTGCTGCGATAATCCTTGACTCAGATTGTGGCTTTGCAGTGACCTATTGCGTGATTAAAGGAGGCTGCCTGATTTGAATTCAACCTCCACTGACTAGGGAACTTGGGACAAGGGCGGAGATGACCCAGCGGGGGAGGGTTCCTTTTAAAAGTCTATGGGACCAGACTTCTGGGACTCCATCTTGCTTGACCACGCTCCCCAGCTCGGCCTACTGCCTGAACTTTCTTTTTCTCTTGAATAGAGACACGGGCTTCCTTTTTTCAATACCATGCATATGAGTCTGGATTCTTGAGAGACACATAATGCCAATACTAGGTAGGGAGTTGATACATCGATCTATAGATAGATAGATAGATAGATAGATAGATAGATAGATAGATTAGGGGTAGATAGCTAATTGATATATAGGCTAGATAGATAATGCTAAGGATGGATGGATGGATGGGTGGATGGATGGGTGGATGGGTGGGTGGATGGGTGGGTGGATGGGTGGATGGATGGATGGATGGATGGATGGATGGATGGATGGTTGGATGGATGGACGGGTGGGTGGATGGATGGATGGATGAATCGGTGGATGGATGGATGGATGGATGGATGGATGGATGGATGGGTGGATGGATGGGTGGATGGATGGACAGGTGGGTGGATGGATGGATGGATGGATGGATGGGTGGATGGATGGGTGGATGGATGGGTGGATGGGTGGGTGGATGGGTGGATGGATGGATGGATGGATGGATGGATGGATGGATGGATGGTTGGATGGATGGACGGGTGGGTGGATGGATGGATGGATGAATCGGTGGATGGATGGATGGATGGATGGATGGATGGATGGATGGATGGGTGGATGGGTGGGTGGATGGGTGGATGGGTGGATGGGTGGATGGATGGGTGGATGGATGGGTGGATGGGTGGGTGGATGGGTGGATGGATGGATGGATGGATGGATGGATGGATGGTTGGATGGATGGACGGGTGGGTGGATGGATGGATGGATGAATCGGTGGATGGATGGATGGATGGATGGATGGATGGATGGATGGATGGATGGACAGGTGGGTGGATGGATGGATGGATGGATGGATGGGTGGATGGATGGATGGTTGGATGGATGGACAGGTGGGTGGATGGATGGATGGATGGATGGATGGGTGGATGGATGGATGGATGGATGAATCGGTGGATGGATGGATGGATGGATGGGTGGATGGATGGATGGATGGATGAATCGGTGGATGGATGGATGGATGGATGGATGGATGGATAGACACATCAATGAGTGAGTAGACAGAGTCCTTCATGCTAAGACAGCATTCTCTGCCCTCAGCAATACTACATTGGGGATGGATAATTCTCTGTATCAGTCCACATCCTTGGTGCCCACCAGCCAGATGCCAGTAGCACCCTCTACCCCCAACTTCTGACAACCAAAACTGTCTCCGGCCATTGCCAAGTGTTCCCAGGTGGGAAACAATCGCCCAAGGACCATGGGGGTCAGAGAGACACCGTGAGGACTCCTTAGAACAGGACGATTTTCACCTTCCCTGTCACCCTCTGGAGCAAGAAGGGACACAATGCAGAGAGAACGGCTGTGCCCCACTCCAAGCTTCATGGAGTGGCTTCTTCCCAACACTTTGGAAAGTCCCTGGCTCATGCCTGAGCTCAGATCCTCCTGGTTCCTTGGATCCAGCACTTAAGTATTGCCACATCCTTTTTCCATTCTGAGAAGCTGCTTGTGCAACCGGGGATAAAAAAGAAAGTATAACCAGGCGGAATAAACCCTGTCCTTCGGGGGCCTGCATTCTTGTTAAGGTATCTGCAACCATTTTTATACTATTCTTGTGTAAAACTATCCGCTGTTCTGTTCTTGCTGGTAGATTAAGGTACACCGTGGAGCCAGCGGATCTTGCAAAACTCTTCAAAGCGGAATGAAGAGACTTAAACACGACACGTTTGAACATTCTAAGAAAATGTGTTGTCGCTTCATGTTTGGAGAAAGGAAGAAACAATTTACGTTACGATCGTTTGAAGGGCGATGGTCTCACCCGCTTGTGTACTGAATACTTGCTGATCCTGCTGAGTGTGGTTTTCTAGATGAAACAACGATACAAATTAACAAGAAACATTTGCAGACCCATTTGCCATCTCGCTTTATGCTGGAAATGACCCGTTGCATAATAGCTAAAAACACATATCGGAGGGGATAGGTCCATTGGATGTGTTCTGTTTAAAGAGCCCGCAGGAAGGGATTAGGCAGGTATTTTTATTTGTAGTAGATTTCTCTCAGTCTGCTCTAAGAAGAACTTCCTTTGGAAAGCAGTTCTTTTTATTTATTTTGTAGGATAACTAGAGTTCACCCATGTTTGTGGAAGAGAAGGCTTCTTTCTCGCTGACTCAGGAAACCAGCAGACTGAACTTCCTGCCCCTAACAGGTTCGGCTGTTCACCGTGCAAGGGGCTTCACCATCAAAATGCAGAAACAGCCCAGACCGTATTTTGTTCTTAACGAGTTTAAAATTCACGTCCATTGGGGTAATATCGATGGCGTTTCTGAGCGAAGCAAACGTTGGATTGCCCAGGAAGGCCTGCTTTCCTTGTCACTGGAAAAATAAAATCAGGGTAAAAGTGGAAATCGTTTCTCTCTCCGAGGCTTGGGTTTAACAGGCCAACAACAAAGCTGATAGAGTGAATATCCAAAGTGAAATAGAAAGGTTTGGACAAGTTATTTAAAGCAGGTCTGGATTTCAATAAAAACAACAACCTAGATGGCCAGTTTTTGAGGGCAAAATAAAAACCTTCTGGAGTACTAATAGTTGATAGGTGTTTAAGGTTTTCTTCACCACATGTCTTGTGTACGCATTGTTTTATTAACGAAGATACAGCGACGAAAGCTTGCTGTTTGTAGCACGTGGAAGAAAAGGAAGCAATTCAGCAGGTGGTCGTGCAACTTAATATGTAATCACATGTGTTGCTTCATCCCTCCTTCCCTCCCTCCCTCATTACCTCCTTCCCTCCCTCCCTCATTGCCTCCTTCTCTCCCTTCCTTCTTCCCTTCCTTCCTTCTTTCCTTCCTGTCTCCCTCCCTTCTTTCCTTTCTCCCTTTCTCTCTCCCTCCCTCCCTTCCTTCTTTCCTTTTTTCCTTCCTCCCTTCCTTCCTCCTTCTTCTCCCCCTCCCCTCAGACTTTTCACCCTAATTTCACCAACATGAAACATTTTCATGGGCGAGCACCTCTACCCAGACTCAGTGAGCTGAAGCCCCCACTGAGGGATGGCTGACTTCAGGTGAGCGGAATGAGCCTCGGCACACTGCGCCCTCCCCGTCTGCCAAAAGGAAACACCCCGCCTGAGGTCCAAACTTTCTGCATGGATCATCTCGGCTAATCGAAACATTCACGCCGTGGGGGCTTGGCATGTCATGGGTTCCCCCCCATTTTAAACCCCGGGAGATCAGGAAATAATATCAGACACTCTGATCATATCTCCAAGCCACATTGCTTTGGGGTGATAAGAAGATACAGGTGTTTAGATACTGAATATAGGATTGTGTCCATACATGTACCATCAGCTCGAGTTTTTAAATTATTTTTTTATTCCTCACCTGAGGATGTGTTTATTGATTTTACAGAGAAAGGAAGGCAGGGAGGAAGAGAGAGAGAGAGAGAGAGAAAATCATGTGAAAAACATCAGTGTGTTGCCTCCCACAAGTGCCCCAACTGGGGATTGAACCTGCAAACTTCTGCTGTGCTGGACGATGCTCCAACCAACTGAGCTAACCAGTCGGGGCCCAACTTGATCTGTTTGCTGATTACAAGCATTCAAGGTCATAGCTAGTGAAGAAGAGTTCGTCAAAGAATGCTAACACACCTGCCTTTAACATTTCGGCTTCTTTGGGATTTGTCTACAGGTCTTTAGGGCAGGATGGCGGAACACAGGTAAATCAGCCCTGAAATAAAAACACAACCTGGACCATTACGTCCAACCTGGAGCCGCACAGTCTCACCATTGCGGCAGGTGGTGACCCACACTCTGCAAATCCTCTGGAAGCTTTTAGAACCATCTAGGAACCTGTTCCATGCATCAGTAAAAAAAAAAAAAAAAAAAAAAAAAAGCAAATACTAACACCAGTCTCCAACTTCTAAAACTGTTCTTAACTATAACCCTCAGAGAGAGCCTATTGGAACTCCTGGTGTTGAAAAGCCAAACATAACACAAACCAGCGTGTGCTAGGTGCTAAAGAGCCTTTGCCCAGAATTCTAGTCGCCCTCCACATTTTGATTATTGCACACACTTCCTTTCCCAGCACACCCGCTACCGTATTATGGTTTGGGGGCACGAAGGGGTTTCAGAAGGATTGTTGGACTGCGCCCTCTTGTTTTGTAACATAAAACATACAAAAGTTGATTTCGGTAAAATGCATGAGTACCCCCCCCCCTCTCATAACATAAAATGATGATGTAAAAAGTCCACGTATCGTCAAATTACCCATTTCCAAATAAACAGTGATGTTTAACACGTTCTCAGTGTTACACAACCACCACTTCTATCTCGTTCCAAAACATTTTTATCTTTCCGAAGAAAGGTCTTGAATAAAATAAGGAGGCATTCTCTATTTTCCTCTCCCAGCCCCTGGCAACCTCTGATGTGCTATTCATCTCTAGCGATTTGCCTGCTCTGGACGTTTCCCACACACGGAATCCACACCACGGGGCCGTGTGAGTCTGCCTTCTCTCACAGAGCACCGTGAGTTCAAGGCCCGTCCATGCCACAACCTGAGTCAGAGCCCCGTTCCTGTTCCTGGCTGCGTACTATTCCACAGTGTGGGTGGACGCATGCTACGTACGTGTTTGTCACTCCAACAAGAGACTCCATTGCCATAAGCAGACGCTCCCTTTTACTCACCCATCCCTCCAGTCCCTACTTGGGTGGCTCTCACTTTTTGGTGAGCCTGCCTCATGCTACCATTTTTTTTATTTTTATTTTCTTTACCATTTTAAACCAACGTCCTCACAACACGTGTGCATTTCCCATCTGTACATCAGCCCTTCGTGAGTGGTGAAGAAGTGGACTGATTTGCATCGCTAAGGATGGAAATGCAGACTGAGGAGGAGATCAGGACACCCGGCTTCCCGGGGTGATGGCGATACCCCCAAATCTGCAAAGACATGCGTCCACTGGCTTTTTCCTCAGAAGACGGACTGGCCACCTATGTCTTCATGCAAATTTCAGGCTACTAGGACCAGCGGCTGAGGATCAGGACCTCTCGGCACGTACGTGTGCATCCTTATCTCTCATCCTCACGCGTGTCTCCCTGAGACCGTATCCCACCTGTCCAGTGTCTGGGGGATGGCTCGGACAATTATACAACTGTGCCTGTTTCTTTCTCTCGAATAAAACCCTTCCCCATCACTCCCTGTGTTTTACAGCGGGGGGTGGCCCCCTTTTTTTTTTAGAACTTTCCAGGGACCAAATATATTTGGCCTTGCAGGCTTCCACAGCAGCTACTCAGCCGAGCCACCGTGTGTCGAAAGCAGCCGTAGCAAACACGTCAGCAAATAGAAAAGTAGTAGTACCGTCTGTTTCAACGCACAGGCCGCCCACAAACACAGAGGGTGTGCTGACCGGGCAGGCGGCCTGTAGTTTTCTTCCCTGTGACTTAGAGCGCATTTAAGAATCCTGGGTACCGTTCTTCCCAACTGGAGATCCCCCCTCCCCACCCCCGCAGCGCCCTTTTCCTGCCGTGCTCCCTAATGCCGGTGAATGGCGCCTGGACTCCTATTTTTCCTAAAAATACGCTGAGCAGAGAGAACGGTGATGGATACGCTGTTCCATCACACACCCACTGCGACAGGAGTGGGCCCTGCCACAGGCTGAGCTGTGTGCCCCCAAACTGTATATCGTGGAGTTCAAACCCCAGGACCTCAGAATAAGAGTCTGTTTGGGGTTTGTGTCTCAAAAGGTGTGATTCAGGTAAAATGGGGTCACTAGGGGGGCCCTGATCCCACAGGACTGGGGTCCTTATAACAAGAGGGGATGGGGATGCAGACACACCCAGAGGGACGCCCGTGTGAGGACACAGGAGGACGAGGGCCGTCCACATGCCCAGGAGAGAGGCCTCAGCGGGGAGCCAGCCCTGCCTGCCCCTGGGTCTCAGCCTCCAGCGTCCAGGACGGGGAGACATAAATGTCTGCTGTTTAAGCTGCCCAATCTGGAGTGCTCGGTATGGCAACCCCTGAAAGCTGATCCGCGCACATTTTCAGTAAGTAGCCCACAAATTATCCTGCTTTATGTCGCAGCTGATTTGGCCGGACAGCCATCCTTGAACTAACGTGTTTCTGGGATGCTGAGTCGAACGTGACTGCGTCTCAGGCTTGACGGCAGTGGCTCAGTGCGTCCCGTCTCAAACGGGGACCAGACGTGGGCTCTCCTGCAAAGCTTCGACCACCCGACACCCCCTTTTCCTTTGTGTTTGGAAAGGCACCTTAGGGCGGTGGCTTGCGTCTGACTTTTCCATTCTGCCGTCGTTCACGAGATGCTACAATGAGTGTATTTTTCTTGGTGCAATAATCGTCACTCTTTTTTGATGTTCAGTGCCGTTTCTAGCCTGGCTCAGGGAAGTGGAAAATCTGAGGCAACGGTTCCAGGATTTCAGACCATTTCCAGGCTCTTGCCATTGAACAAAAAAAATATTGTACGTTCCCATTTTCTGGGACTGGCCCCAATTCAGTTTCTCTTTTTATCACATTCTCCAGGTAACAGACGACCCCTTTTGAATGTCGTCTGTGTGCCGCCTCTGCTACTTTTAGAACACGCTCCCTACGTTCTCATTTTAAATGGCATTTTACAGACCTCTCACGGAATGGGTGTGCCTACATTTGCGACCAGCCAAAGCACCCGTTCTCGGAAGGGTGAAGGCTTTGCTTCCACCTGGTTTTCCTCACACCTGAGATGTGCTTACGTTGGCCGAGACAGGACACGAAAGCTTCGCCAGGATGACATGAGTCTTTAAAAATCACCTGTGTGCGGACTGAACGTGAGTGGCTTGTGATGCCTCATCCACGCTGGTTAAAACGAGAGAAGAGGAGCTAGGAATCCAGCATGAATGATAAGTCCGTCCGCTGAGGCACTGCCGAAATCAAAGCCGAAACGCCCAATAGGGTGAGAGGAACCGCGTAGGTTCGTGTTGTGTTTTAGTTGGCACCGGTCTTATTTCTAGCACTTTCCTTCCTAAAGCTCCACAGCCTCCATTGCAGTAAACGTATGTCCCTCTGTTTGGTCCTTGGATGTGAATCTTCGCCCCCACAGGCCACCCCGCCCCCAGCAGACAAAATCACCATAGCATTAAAGTTCTGCTTATGCCGTAAGTGCTGGCGAAGGAGAGCGGTTAAGAGCAGCAACGCAGAGAAAAGTCACCTTTCCTGACAATCCTGTGGGATGGGCACTAGGTAGCTGGCGTATTACACTGTCTTTGCCGTATCATAGCTCAGACCTTGTAAGTAGTGGCATCTCTACGTCCAGCTATCGGGAACTTGGTCGCATCCCCCGATCCCTCTGAGCTTCTGGCCTCTGACGGGTAGGATGCGGAAAGTGCCTATGGGGATGGGGCCAATGTCACAGGATGCCACGCATTTAAAGAGCTTAGAAACGAGCATTGAACACCGTGAGTGGATCTAATGCCTGTTCTCCCTTTCTCTCTCATCTCCTGCATTTTGATGCCGTTGCCTTGTTCGTGTAGGAAAGTCAGATTTGCTCCAAATGCAGAGGTAAGTGTTTTTAGATATCATTCGCTGAGAGTTCCCGGGGGTAAGCGTTGAGGAGACGCAAGTTCACTGCGTATGAAGTGGCATTGGTGAGAATTCACATGGGCACATGCCGGGGACCAGGCTTCTTCCTCCCCTAACCCCTTAGCGAGCCTCCTCTCTTGCTGCCTTGTGATTGTTATGAAGAATATATCGCATATTGGAGGGTGTTGCTTAAAAACAGCAGGGACTCATCTCCCTTAGTTCTGGAGGCAGGAATCCAAGATCGAGATACCCGCAGGGTGGGCGTCTGGTGAGAACCTCTCCACAGTTCCCACACAGCATCTTCCCACTCAGCAGTAACTTAATGATGCACACTCGGAAGTAGGTAACTGGTTGTACCCATGACCTTGAGTCCCACCCACACTCTCCGAGTTCACATCACACTTGCCGTGTCACCAGCTTTAGCAATGTCTCCTTCCTCTACACTCGGCACATGTCTGCTGGAAAATAAGGCTTATACACTCCCGCTTTCTCTTGAAACTGTAATGAGCTCCTTTGTCCGACTGATACGCTTCTGAAAAGTCAAGACACATATTTCTTTTGGTATGCCAGGGTTCAGCACGGAAGTCCAGCACTGGCCGTTCCTTCGAACACCCGGCAACGGCACGGGTGAGCCGAGAGGGCATTCTGCTCAGTGAAATAAGCCAGAGAAAGACAAATACCATGTGATTTCACTCATGTGTGGAATCCAATGAACCACGTAAATATACAAACAAAATAGAATCAGACCCATAGATTCAGAGAACAGAGTAACAGCTGTCTCAGTAGAGGGGGTTGGGGGGCTGAGGGAAAAAGGTGAAGGAATTAAGAAAAATATAAATATAAATATATATATATATATATAAAATAGACACAGACATCCCCAGTCTAGTAAATGACCTATATCTGCTAGACCGTGACTCAGTTTCACGTGGCCAGGTGACTAAGTTCAATAAGATAGTAGCAGAAGTGTCGTGGCACATTTCAGAAGCCTGCCGAGAAAGAGCTAATTCACTTAGAAAACAGACCCTTTGGTTCCTCATTGCATTCTCTTTTCCGCTTGCAGGGATGCAGACTCAATGGCTGGAGCTTCAGCATCCATATTGAGGTGTGAGGCAACTGGGAGGCCAAAACATAAAAGGCATTGAGAGTCCTGAGCCTCTTGGAGCCACTACACGGACCCTGATCCTTATTCCTAATTGTCTGTCCTTTTCAGCTTTGTTGTTCTTAATTTTCTCTATTTTGAGCCTGACCCTCACCTGCAATTTTTTTTTTCTGAAGGAGAACAAGCTGGTGGTGCGTGTTGCCGAAACATCTTTTTAAACGTCATGTCTTCCTCATGTGTGGTTTCAACTTCGTGTTCACCGTGCGTGTCTCGTCTATTTGCTCCCAGTGTTGATGTCCTGGGGCAGGCCTGTGATGATCCGAGGAAAGCAAACATTTCCGTAGTTTAACCCCAAATGGAGTTATGTAATTGTCCGTTTGTTCTTTCCTTTGGACAAATTGGGAGCAGACGAAAGAGAGTGAACTCTGCCAAAGTCACAACAACTCTGTGTATGCACGTTATGAGGGAACTGGGGGAAGAGAGGCAGACCCTGCGTTCCCCAGACTGCGCCCCTTTCAGGGGGCACGGGGGGGTGAACCCAGAAATTGTGAGGATATGAGCACTCCCCCGACACAGTTGAGAACTTTACCGAGTGTCAGGGGCCACGGTTTTCGCGTCTGCTCTGGACCCGCTGCAAATGTGCGTTCCTGCACACCTGCTCCGTGACATTAACCTTTTCAATTACCGATCCCCCGCTTCGGTGGGAGCGCCGTAAAGCGAGCTGCGAAAAACTCGCAAGCCCATTACGCCCAATACTAAACACCCCATGTTCCAGTGATTGCGAGCAGTTCCAGTCGGGCTGTGATGTTTGGCGACAGCCCCCTTTGTTGGGTGCGCTTGGAGGTGGGATCCGCGCTCCATTCCGGCGCTGCTTCCTGCGTCCTGCCAGTGAAAACCCACGGTCTTCCCCTGTTTAAATGCGGATGCCCATCTCCCTCCGCGCTGGGACTCTGGGCAGGCTGGAAAGGAGGGCGCAGCAAGGAAGCTTCTGCAAGTTTTATATCTCAGGCTTATTGTTTTTTCTACATTTTTGTTTGCGTTACCCTGAGTCACAGGGTTTTCGTAGGGTGACGTGAGGTGAATCTTAGATTCCAGAGGCCGCATGGAGCAGCGAATAGGATTGAAAGTGACATCTCACCACAAGAAGGAATGTGTTCAGAAGGTGGATGTATCAGCGCCCGGGCCGATGATGAGGTTTCTCATCAAGGGATGGATTCCAGAGTGTGGGCACAGCCCCCAACTGATGCTTCCCCAGCCAGCTGTTTCCAGCTTTGGGCTGAAGGCTCAGGGAAGGAAAGCAAGTTGCGGGGAGTTTTCGAGAAATAAGGATGTGCACTCCGCTCAGAGGGACATGTACACACACTGGGAGCCCGTGAGGACGCGAGGGGCCACTAGCCAACCTCTTCCTGCAGCTGCTGACGTAGGTCCATCCCATCACCTGGCCCTACCGAGGCCTGCCTGTTCCCGAAGGACTTAGGGGCCGTCCATCCATCCTTGCCAAGGTGTTAACGGGCTACGTGGAGCTTAATTACATCAGGCAGAGACGGCTGGAACTTTGCCAGCCTTTACAGCCTTCAGGGCGGGAATTTTAATTACCCCAAGGGGACCAAAGGGCCACTATTTTATCGGCAGGGGGCTGCCCGTGACCAGGAAGTGTTTTATTTGCCCTTTGCAAATGCAGTTGGCTTCTGTCTCTCTCCCTCTCTCTCTCCCTCTCTCTCCCTCTCTCCAAAGTGTTTCACCACCTCTGGAATGAATGCTGGGACCCCAGCACTTTCCAATTCAGTTTTATTTCATCTCTGAATGCAGTTTTGGGGGGTGTGGGTTATGAATTGTGACGAGTGTTAGAAGTCAAGTGTACAGGAGCAAAGCCTTGGCCGCCACTGAGATCTGATATGCCCCACGGCCTTGAACCCAGGAGGACTCAGCGACAGTTCTAGTGGGTGTTTTTCCTTGGAATCCAGGCTTCAACCTTTATTCCAGAGGCTGTGTGTGTGTGTGTGTTTTTTTTCTTTTCTTTTCTTTTTTTTTTTCAACAGGACTATTACATGTTTTTTTCTGGGAAGCTTATCCTCACCCTGCTGATTATTCCGAACACTATTTCTTAATGTAATTTAAAACACGTGTGTGATGTGGGCTCTTTGCTTTTATTCCTCGTGGCATCTTCTCTTGTGCTGCTTCACAACCGGGAAATCTCCATTCCACAGGTATCCATGGAAATGAAAGCGAAACAAGCATTTCTTCCTGGGAAGCGTGTAGACCCCCCGGACCCCTTCGCACGGGCACCTTTGGGCCTCCCTGTAAGAATGCCGGCTTCCAGAACACAAGGCCCCGTAGGAGCTGCAATCTGTCCAACTCACGAGCTCCGACGTCTCTCTGTGGTTCAGGGGCCCCACGGACAGACAAGGTAGACTTAAGTTCTGCTGTCCCTGAAACGGGAGTGAGACGGAACCTGCCCCCAAGCCAGGGACACTGTGTGAGCCCCCAAGCAGGAACAAGTCGGGTGCAGGAAAACCTAGGTAGGGTAGGAGGCCCAGGGGTAAAGGAGGTTCCTACAACCTGGCGTTAGTGCGGTGTCACCCTTCATAAACGGGTTTGCCTGCTCAAGGTAACCGGTATTTCCCTCCCTTCCCGCCCCCCACAGGCTGCTTTAAAGATGCTGATTTTAAGCTGCTTTTTAAGAAACACAACTGCAAAGGAAGTTTGGATCCTTCCCCGCTTTGCTACCTAAGAGACTCAGACACAGACACCGGGTCCAGAAGATCTGCAGATTCCACTTTGAATTCAAGACAGGGGCCTGTGAGCTAGATGACCTCCACCCCCCCCCCGCCCCCCGCCGCTTGTTTCTGACTCACCTGGGAAGACCTTTCCTACCCTGTGGGTTCCGCTCTCCCTCAGCTACCTGTGAATCAGCCACTCTCACCTCTGAACTGAATACTCCAGCCTCTCCTTCCTCTCTTGTCCGCAAAGCGGCTTATGTACCTTACGGCGCCTCCTTCTTTTCAGAATGTTCTCGCTTCTGTGAATCCCCCACGTGCATGTGTTAAAAACTTTGATTTTTCTCCTGTTAATCTGAGTCAGCTAATTGGACTACTAGCCAGCCTACAAGAACTTAGGAGGTAGGAGGAAAAACATTAATACTCATTTAGCTCCCACACCTCACGGCATCTGCCACCCACACGCCTATGGTTGGATCGTGCGTATAACAAAGGGTCATATAAATAACAGAGACATACATAGATTTCTTGACATACGACCTCATGTTTTCCTTATTTGAGGACGTAATTAAAAGGCCAGGAGAAAGGCAGGAAGTTAACGGGCTACGAGAATTTTAATCACGGGTATTTGAACACTTGGGTGAATATAATCTCCGTCTAGATGCGGCATAAGGCTAATGTTTTTTACAGTTTACGTTCGATATTATTTTATAATAGTTTGAGGGGTACAGCATGGTAGTTAGACAATCATATGCTTTACAAAGTGATCCCCAGATATCTCCAGTACCCGCCTGGCACCACACAGAGTTATTACAATATTATTGATTATGTTCTCTGTGCTGGGCTTTACATCCCCATGACTATTCTGTAACTACTAAAGTTTTGCAAAAAAAAAATATATATATATATATATACACACATGCTTGAAATATCTACCTTTGTTGAGAGAGAACATGAGCATTGCATTTCCTTCCCACCTTGCAAAACAGATCACCTTTCTTGCATCCAAGACAAGTTGAGTCAGAACGGAATCAAACGGCATGAGATATCCCTGAAGGAAAAACCACATCGGCCGTAGCATAGGCTGAGATCTCCTTGGCGCAGCAAAATACCTCCATTCACAGGCGAACGACCTGGCAGGTACCTTCTCTGTTCCCAGACCCGAGGGCTCTAACGCTCCGGTCTGCAAAACAAGGCACAGACCAGAAGCACACGCTTTTGCTCCCCGTAAGCAAAAAGCAAGTGAATTCAGATCAACCGTCATGGACTTAAGGTTCTCCGCAAAAAACCCTTCTTTCTTTCAAAACCACGCAACATCATGAAAAAAACAGCCACACTCTCTACTTTCATTACCTGTGAGTCCCCTCCCTCACTCCCCCACTTAATTGTCACCTGTGCCAAGTCACGGCATAGGGAAATTAGCTGTAAAATGTTGGGCTCGGTATTTACCTTTCAATATGTAATTTCTCCTTTTATGCTTAAATGTGTTTGCATTTTTGTTTTGTTTTGTTTTGTTCCCTTCAAGGCACGGCAGGGGATATTGCATAAAATGTAATTTGTTGAAAGTCAGTGTGGAAAAATAGGTGTCGAACGTCACAGTCTGCGAAATGGTCCAAGGTTGTGCGTTCAATAAAAAAGACAGTCCAGCTGTCGAATGACACTCCTTAGCTGGTCACTCAGAGCTTCCTCCCGGCTGATTCCAGCTCATTCCCCAAAATTCCTGTTTTGAAGGACCAACACCACGGCTGACCGGCTCTGCTGGAGAATTTGCAGAATCCCTTCTCTCGGAGGCAGCCCATCTGACGTGTTAGCGACTCAGACTGTGGCACCCTCTCCTGTGGGCTGGGTCCAGTTGCACTTCTGGGCAGGTCCACCTTTTGTCTGAGCTCTGCCCTGAGGAGCAGCCCGGGCCCAGGTGGACCTCGCTGTCAGAAGGAAGTCCTCTGGACATGTTTCAGAAGCTATTTGTTTCCAGGGCACAAGGGTCTTCAGGTTGCCCAACACTCTGCAGGGGGCGCCCCCTAGATTTCCTAGCCTTCACAGTCACTGCTCCTGTAA
The DNA here is from genome assembly GCF_022682495.2 of Desmodus rotundus. Taxonomy (NCBI): domain Eukaryota; kingdom Metazoa; phylum Chordata; class Mammalia; order Chiroptera; family Phyllostomidae; genus Desmodus; species Desmodus rotundus. The sequence continues at coordinate 2,402,919 of NC_092332.1, read as the reverse complement.
CGGAGTCTGGTCTCTCGATTTGTCATCACGGTCCACACAACTGCAGACAGGACCCCGGATGCTACATGGGTCACACAGCTCGAACCGACAGAGCATCCTTCTTGGGGTTGTGTTAGATTTCTTGACAACCCCAGAGTTCGCGACGAAATGGATGAGAATCAGAACATCTAAAGATGCTGACAATGTGTCCTGTTGGTTTCATCGAATCCACGACATATTTCTTCAATTCACAGGAGTTTTTGGAACGCTAGTCCCGCAAATACCATCTCGTTCTCTCCTCCATTTTTTAAGCTTCTCTCTCTATGGGACCCTCACTGGGGTTTGGTGGATGTTTATAATCTTTCAGATGTCTTTTTAGTTTTCGTTCACATGCTGAATTCTGGGAGCATCATCTCAGCTTTACCCTTTCGTTCACTAATTCGTAACTAATGATCACTCTGTAGGCACCTCACATGTTGGATTATTGATTACAACTTTAATAGTACTCGGAAGTTGGGGGGTGCTGTGGGAATGGACGGTAGAGATGGCAATCTCCGGTTTCCCAATTAAAGTTATTTTTGGCAATCTTTTTTGCTGGCTCATCTTTTCCTTAGCCCACGTGTTTAGAGTTTCACATATATCACAACCAACATTTTGCTGCCTTTAAGGAATTAAATGGGGCGGGGGGCGCTGACTTATAACACTGTATATGGGCTGATACTGTAGTTCCTGGACAATTCTCAGACGTAATCACAGAGCTACCCTGCAGAAAATGAACTCCCTGGGCTGCCCGAGGTCGGCTCCCATTGCTTTGTCCGCCATCAAACTGGAGATGAGCCCTGCTCTCTGGAGAACTCAGAGCCCTTCCCGCCCTCCTCCTACGTCACGGCAGGAACAATGCAGGGCTCAGTTCCAGGACGTGAAGCCTTGCATCAGACAGCACAGCCGGTATTTGTGGCGGGTGTTATCTCTGTGGAGGAAGAGCCAAGAGTTTAAGAAATGCTGATGCATTTGCCCCACAGCCACCAGCAGGCGTGCAGCTGAAGTCGAATCCGTGTTCGGAGCTCTTCTCTGTGCTGTGTTCACAATAGAAGGTTGCGTCTCCACGTGGGAGCTCATTCAGTGCACACACACACACACGGGTGGAATCGGCTTCCCCTTTTGCTTGTCTGTTGTTGGCACGGTGATGATCCATCCCCAGTGTACACATGAATCACTCTCCTGTCTCTAGTCTCTCCCAAGGAAATATCTTTCCAGGGAATAAAGAAAGGTAAAATAAAGAGAAGGAGAAAAAGAGACAGGGGGGAGGAGAAGAAGGAAAAGCTGAAGGGACAGGTCCCGAGACCGTGCTGGGGTGCAAGTACGTGTTCGACAGACAGGTAAGTCTGGAAGGAAAGCCAGCCCCATACGGTGGCTTTGGCTGCTTTGGAACGGAACCCGCTTTGTGACGGGGAAAGAGGTGAACCCCAGTGCTGTGAGAAAGAGTGTCGATGGCTGCCTTGTTGTCTGTATCCCTCCCCAGCTCCACCGCCGTGTGTCCCCTCAGTGCTGGGGGATGCGGGGAGTCTTAGCAGCCGTGCTTCATGCTTTCTCCCATGAGCCCAGCCCGCGGCACACTCTCTGAGGCTGTTCACCCGATCCTCATCTCCCCCAGGACTGGCCCTCCTGCTTTCCTCACACCTTGGATGACACCAAACGTCTGTTCTTCATGTAATTTTCTCCTTTTCTACCAACAACCAGGCATTGGTGTGAACCGCCTACAGATAACATGCAAAACACACACCCAGAGACCCTAGGACTCCCCAAAATAGGGACCTCGGTGTGCCCCAAAGCTCTCATACTCTGCTTTGCAAACCACAAGTGAGCCTGCATCACCTCCACCTGGGAGAGACGTCGCTGCTTCTACCAGTGGCCAGCCCGCGGAAAACACAATTGGCCCAGTGGACGGCTCCCAGCTTGCTAATGAATAGGCAGAAGGAAATCATCTTTTCTTACTTGGCTTGTAGCTAGCAAATTGTGTCATCTTCTCATTCACATAGTTCTTAGGCGCGGTCAAGACGGAAATTTAACTCTTTTTAAGGCACTCTTTTGCCCAATAATGGTGTGTCTTGAAGGGTGTGGAGGAGAAGTTATCTGGATTTTTCCCCCCAAATACAGACGTAACGTTCTCTCCTCTCCTCCACACCTGCTGAAGCAGACCCTCTAGGGTGGGGTTGGGTCCGTAAGTCTTGATAATATTCTCCCCCCAATTCTGATTTATAATCTGCATTAAAAACACCACCGAAAGGGGTTGAGATGCCTGGAGTGAGGGCTGCTTCCAACACTGAGGTTTAGGATTCTATAAACCCTTAAATTTGGGGTGAAGCAAATAAGCCCAGATATGCATTCGGACTAATGAATAGCTGTACTGTGGAAAATTCCATACACCCGGAAGCTGGGACTTTCTTTACTTTCAGTTGCTGGCATGGCTTCCTCAGGCTCAGAGAGCACTGTGTCCTGGAAGCAGGCAGCATGTAGTTCCTGCTTTCTGTTTAACTCACTTCCTTCTCCTGCTCTCCAAATATTTTATTTTTGCATGGCTTTCCTCAAAAGCACAGCAGGCCCCCGTGACTTCTGACCCTTCCTAAACTTCACAGAGAGCAGTGTGGTTCAGCGGCTTGGAGCATCATCCCATAAACTCAAGACTGTGGGTTCGATTTCCAGTCAGTCCGCATGCGTGGCTTGCGGGTTTGGTCCACAGTCAGGGTGCACACAAGAGGCAACCAGATCATGTTTTCCTCTTGCATCGATGTCTCTCACCCTCTCTCTCTCTTGTCCTCCCTTTCCCTCTCTCTAAAATCAATAAGCCTGCCCATGGATGAGGATTAAAAAAGAAAGAAAGAAGGAAATTCCCATCTTGGTGATTGAGGACCGGTGAAGACTTCACGGTGTCTATCCCTCATCTATAAAATTTACTGTGATCACACCATGATATACATGTTACATTCCATGTTATTGAATGTATCTCCTTGGGGGTTTTTCTCTCTTTCCTTCACAAACAGGAAAATCTATAAATGTTTTAAAGATGAAGAACGGAGAAGACTCTTCATCCTGTGGCTGCCGGGCCACATCCATATGACACAAACCGTTCTCGTGATGTTAAAAATGACTGCACTTTTTCTGGACAGTCCTCGTATGACATATCACAGCAGCATGTTTGGGGTTGAGGTGGGAGGGTTATCCCCATGGTTTCAGACAGCACGAGTTTAAGCGACATCCCTTGGAGAGATTCAGTAATCTCTCGATCTGAAGAAGGTCTGCAGAACTGGGGAACTCCCATCTCAATCTCTCAAACGGACAATCTGAAAAAGCGGCTGGAGAAATGGGGAGCTCCTTTGTGCGTGGAAGACATCTGAAGGGGCACAAGGAGAGTGGGTTGCTTGGATGGAAAGAGACTGGTCGAGTCTCAGCGTTTATGAGCATGGGGGTAATGACAAGAGGAAATTATCAACAGGACCTGATGGGTGAAGGGCAGTCGGGGAGGTAGGAAGAAGAGAAGAAGGTAAAATTGTGGAGGACAGATTTCTGGGGAGCGACGGGGGTGAGTGAAGTGAAGACAAGAAGAACCTCTTGGAAAAGAGTTCTGCATGTTTCCTGAGCGACATCACAACAGGGGATGGACTGAGTTCTCGACGGGAGCTGAGGAATGGCAGGCAATCAGTGTGGTCCACATGTGTGTGAGACCATCTGCTATGGAGAGAAGGAAGAGAGCGTGGAACGTACTTTCCAGGAAGGGGAAGGTTAAGAAAAGCCCTCTAAGCGAACACAGGAACACTGAAGAATGGCCACTGTAGCTCTCCCTTTGCAAAATGCCTTGAGCCACCTGACATCTGGTATTTATGCAACGTGAGCGGAAAAAAAGCAGAGGAAAGAGCCCAAGGGAATGTCCCTGCGATGTGTCACCCCCAAGAAGGGGGCGGGCGGACATGGGTGTGAGGCTGGCCAGGAGATGTCTCTTGGTCCGGACATGAGTAATGATGGGGCCGAAAGGGAGGCTGGGAAAAGGAGGGGAGGCTGTGGGTGCTGACTCCGACGATGCATTTTCTCAAGGAGACAGCAGGACAGCACCGCATCTTAGAAGGACGCTGGCTGGCCAGGGGCATGCCGGTCATGTTGTGGGGTCAGAACGCCGTCCGTACATTCTGTCTCCAATCCAAACCGACGTCACCTTGTGTGACTTCGTGGTAATTCTTATTAACAGTGCTCGCTCTTCTTCCATTTCTTCCTTCTGCCCTGAGTGATAGTGCCGAGTAAGCTGTGGACCTCGCTCTGGGTCTCCGTCTCTCTCTCTCTCTCTCTCTCTCTCTCTCAGCCGCACAGAACTCCCCAATTCCCATCCCTCTACAGGAATCAGGCTGATGTCATCCAAACCTCAGCATGTGGTTTCCATTAATAATGGAAAGTTTCTTTCTCATCACCAAAGGAGTTTATGAGAGACCTAAGGGTGTAAGTGCCACGCTTTATTATTAAAAAAGTAATAATGTCACTATGAAAACCAAACTGGATACATAAAAAATGTCGGAAAGTTAGTCAAAGGGGATGCTATGATGTGCGTAGTGAACGGGCCACTCACTACCACATAACCTACTTGGGCAAGTCGTGAAAGAGAACCTTATCGTTATTAATAATACCCTCTTGATTTCATATGGAGAGGCTGAAAATGTGTTTATTGATTTTTTAAAAAAAGTAAATTAACCGAATCTTGAAACTCCAGATGGGAAAACTTAAGAAAAAAATGTTTATGCCCCAGAGTTTGTTTTTTGTTTTTTCTTTTTTTAATTCTCTAGTGTTGTTCGTCTTTCTTATTTAGAAAGAGCATTTATTCACTGGTTTGGGAGAAGCAAGTTAGGTTGACGATGTGTCTTTGCTGACACGGTTGAACACACTCACAGTTTGGTGCTCGTTGGATGTGAGGGGTTTTTCTGAGATCACCTTGCTCAGCGTTCAAACACTGCCCAGTCGCAGCCCATGTCTGCGGCCTCGTGCTGGCCCCAATGGCCCCCCGTTTGTACGTGGCAAAGGCTCACGGTGCCTTCCATGAAAGGAGAGAAAAACGGAAGTGGCACACCAAGGGTTGGCTGGGGCTGAGGACCATTCAGCAGAATTGGCTTCTGGCAAAGATGACTTTATTTGTTCTTGGATGGACAACGTGAGTGGGGAGAAGGCTGGCTGGGGTCTGCCTCCAGATGGCCCCTCGAGCCCCGGGGGACACTCTGAGATTTCCAAAACCTCTCAGAGGAACACGGCCCCAAACTGAGATTCCAGTTCAGCTTTTTCCCTCCTTTCAAAGAATTGGTGTGAACCCAGAGAGCGAAGGGACTTGTCACATGGCGTAGGTCAAAATGTTTCTTTGGTTCTTTCTGTGCAATGGTGCTAGTAACACGTAATTGTCTTTAACTCCATTTGAAACAATGTTGTTAGATTTATGGTCACAGCCGCCTTAGAAAGAGCTTATCAACATTGGCAGATTTTTGCGCAGCCGTTTTAACATTGAAGATGGAAGAAAATACACAACGTTTTCGGGACATTATGCTTTGCTATTTCAAGAAAGGTAAAAATGCAACTGAAGCGTGAAAATAGATGTGTGCAGGGCGTGGAGAAGGTGCTGCGACAGATCGAACGTGTCAAAAGCGGTTTGCGAAGTTTCGGGCTGGAGATTTCTCGCTGGCCGATGCTCCGCGGTCGGGGAGACCAGCTAAAGTTGACAGCGATCCGATCGAGACCGTAATTGAGAACAACCAACGTTACACCACATGGGACACAGTGACACACTCAAACTATCCACATCAATAAAGCTATTGGTGAAAATGAACAATGTGTCTTTTATTTTATGGAGAACACCATGTGGGCTTTTTGGCCAACCCGATAATTTAAAAATAGAACCCTTCGACATTGGGACAACAGATTCTTCCCACAGCATTAATAAGTGCTCCCAAAGGTACCAGGTCTTTACCTCCACTACGTGGGAACCTAATTTGTAGACAGTGGCCGTGCCAGCTTCCAGCGCCAGGGGTCCTTCTTGCCAGAACATTCACCTGTTCCAGGTTGGGAAGGCGGAACGAATGACCCAGCAGGACCTGAAGGGGGAACCCCTCGCAGACTCCCCCCACCCCCCGCCTGCCCCACAAGGGCTCAGCCTCAGACCTGGAAGCCTCCGAAAGCTGACAGGTGGAGGTGAGTCACCGCAGGGACTGGAAACTCATACCCGGTCTCTCTATCTGGGTCACCGCTGAGCATTGTGTCGCAAGCCCAGCGTTTTTCATCCACTTGGCGTATCTGTGAGCAAAAGCAGCACCTACGCGCGGCTCGTGCCAAAGTCAGCAAAGGCGGGTGAGGTCAGCTCTGAGAGCGCTTTTCCACATGTGTCGGGGCTGTGCACTTTCCTCTGTGTGCATGGCTAGAATTCATTTGTTAAGAGCCTAAATATCTCTTCTCCTGTGAGCAAACCCGGAGAACACTTCCCAGCTCTGTGAAAACTCGAGAGCAAGGGGCCAAGGGGGAGGCCCCTCTCTCGGGGGCTGGAGGTCCTTTCCAACCTGTTAGGACTGTTTAGGAGCAGTCCTAACAGCTCTGCACACATTCTGGAAAATGGAGATTTTTTTTTTAATTAGGAGTTTGGTATATGGCACTGAAATGTATAAATTGCGAAGATGGCGCACATGGAATAATTAACCTCTGCTTGTTGGTTACTCCGCCGGAGAAGTTCAGCTGCATGGGTGGGGGTGGGTCTCTGTATAAATTCAGGAGAGATTTTTCAGTTCTCTCTTCATTTGTACTCAAAGACATAGTGCTTGGCTTGGCAACCCTCGTCTGTACAGGACCAGAGAGGAAATATTTTTGGATTTTTTTTGGACATACATACAATCTCTGTTCCAACCGCTCAACCCTGCCTTGTGGATACCCAGATACAGGCCATTCCTAAACGAGGGGGCGTGGCGTACGCCGAGAAAACAATTTGTGGCCACGGATGTTTGCATTTCATACCGTTCTCTCATGTCACTGAGAATTGCTCTTCTCACTTTTCCCCGACCACTTCAATGCAAGCGGCTGGCAAGATCTGGCCCATGGGAGGTCATTGGTTGATCTGTCTCCATCCCGGCTCTTCGGAGAAAGAGAACCCACAGGTAGACAGGAAGATATCTGTCATGGGGAGCTGGGTGCCGTGATGATGGAAGCCTAGCAGTCCCGGGAGCATCCACCTGCAAGATTCGGATTCCTCCCAATCCACCTTCCCAGACTAGAGAGGATGGAAAGTCTGTGCTTTGTCTTCTATGATACCTGGCACCTGCAATGGTCCCCTGAGCCACATTCTTCCAGGTGAGACCCAGACAAGAGCTCTCCTTGGAGAGTAACCCGCGTATAGGTCCCACTGTGGGGTGAGCCTCTGGTTCTCCTGGGGGTGCTGCGGTAGGGCTCAGGGTCCAGTCCTGGCATCACACGGGCTGTGGGGAGACAATGAGGACTGTCAATAGGGAAGACCTGTCACGGAGGTACCCCAACAGGCTTGGGAGTTTCTCTTGACCACCTGGGCCCTGGTACGGTCCTTCCTGTCTGTGAACTATGCAACCCGGCCTTCCGCCTCTCCAAGGGGCCAATTCATTCTCTCATAGGCCGTGTGTTCCCATGACTCCCTCTCCTTAAATGGTCCCAATATTGCCAGGGATTGCTACAAAAGTAGTCACCCCGTGTCTTGTCCACGTCGCATGGAAATGAACAGTGAGTCACACTTCCTCTCCGCCCCGCGCAACGCGACTGGATTCGGATCTCCGTAAGGAGGAAATATCTCCCCAACCTGTGAGTGACTCCCATCTGCCAGGCATGACCTAAAAGGATGACATTTGGAACTCTAACTGCTCCCGTGGGCGGAGGCCGTTAGAATCCTCATTTTCCAGATGAGGACACAAAGAGTCAGGGAGACGACAAGGATTTCAGAGGCCTTTCAAAGGAGGGGCCGTTATAAGAGAAGCATGAAGCACTTTGCCCACGGAGTCTAATTCCACAGCTAACACTCGGAGCTACTGGGCCTGGCGGACAAATTAAGGGGCAGATGCAGAAAACAGATGTTGTTCTGTCCTCCGCAGGTCCCGGCGGTGAATCACTTTCATGCATCGGCAACTCCACTCAGTCGGGAGGATGCGTCACTGAGCTGAACTCACTGCCTGCTGTCGGGTCAGACCTGCCCATCGAGGTGCCCGCGCGATCGATGGCTCTGCTTAGAGACAGCCTGTGGTGGGTGGGTTCAGCGGTCAGCCTGGCTGGGCTGTGCCGCCCAGTCTGGGCAGTTTAGACATTGCCGTGAAGGCGTGTTATAGGTGAGGACCGTTTAAATCGGGAGCTTCTGAGGGAAGCTTGTGACCCTCCGTCATGGGCGTGGGCCTCAGCCAGACGCAAGGGGCCCCGGAAGCAAAACCCAGGCTGCGCTGGTGACCTGCTATCCTGCTGAGCTTGGACTCGAAGCTGCAACAAAAGCTCCGCCCTGCATTTCAAGGCTGCTGGACCGCCCTGTCGACGTTGGACATGCCGGCCCCCAAATCATGTAAGCCAATTGGTTGCAGTAAGTCCATTTCTTCCTCTCTTTCTATTTCTGTCGAGATAGGTAAAGCTAGATCTATAGATGACAGACGGTGGGTAGATTCACGGAAAGGTAGATGGCAGGTAAACCGATACATAACAGATCTATACAAGATCGATAGATCGACAGGCAAATGACAGGTGACAGATGTTAGAGACACGAATAAATATAGAGACAGACAGATACAGACAGAGCTGATAGGTATATAAATAATAGCTAGATAGTGATAGAGTTAGACAGATGCAGATGGAGAGATCTATATTTGCATCGCCATCTCAGTCTCTACGTCTGTCTCTGGTCCGTTCGGTTTGTCTGAACAGCCCTGAGTTACACAGAGCGCAAGTAAGGGAAACAGATCCATAACACACCACCCCACCTGAAACCCACCTGGTTCCAGGGCCAGGCTCATTCCCACGATCTCCGTGCAAGGACTCAATGACTTCAGCCACCTCCGGCTCCCCCCCTCCGGCGAAACCCGAGGGGGTCCTGTCTAGACAGATCTGTGATTGATTACATCTGAGCAGAGCCCGCTCCAAATGTGCCTGGGATTCTTGGCCGAGCCTTCTTGCAGAATACTCTACATACCTGTGGTCTGATAACTGGGAGGTCAACAACAGTGGCTTCTACGAAGAAGGCTCGGCTGCTGTGTGAGATTTCCAGGCTATGACATCAGGTCTTGGACGGGCAAAAACACCCTGAAGTTCCTAAAGCGAGACCATCCATGCAACCAGAATATATAGATATATATTTTTAACTTCTATTCCCCCGCCTTCCCGAATTGGCGTTGCATTCATAGGGCTTTGCAGGGAGCCAGGAAGCTGCCCCTCCTCACCAGGCAAGGATTAGCAGACATTCAGTCCCGTCTGAAACACCCACCCATGGAGACTTCGGGTCCACACCAAAGAGTCGTTGAAACTTGGCCCTGCCCAAAACAGCCGCACTTAGAAAATGGCCCTGCCCCACATGTCCTTCCACGCAGGCTGCGGTTTCCCATGATAGCATCCCCCAGCCATGCCTGCAGGTGAGGCAGTTTTGAGTATGCTGGGCGGGGGCTGTGGGCTGTTCTGAAGCAGCTCCCCACTGCACGGTGCGGGCTCGCCACGTTCCCCAGCGATGACCATGCGGGTTTTCATTTCATTGCGAAGCTATTCGACAGGAGAGCCACACACCGCGTGAATCTCCTGGGTTCGCCCCTGTGGCTCCATCCTGCACAAACGTAATTCAGAAATGGAAGCAACGTCGCCGCGGGGGAATGAGTTTCATCCAATACGCTTGTCTTGAGGTCCGTGGTGTCTCTCCGGTTTGTGGCTTCTCTCCACGGGGTTGTGCATCTGTGTTCCGGGTTTCGTGTGCTCATCACAACCCTGACTCCCAGTCCTAAGGAGATGATGCTGCTGCAGGAAGGGCCAGGTGTCCTGGTGTTCGACGCTACACAGGATGGTCATCGGGACTTGGCTTCTCTACGCAGCTGCCTTCTGCTACTTTGTTGCTGTACCTTCAATTGTCCCAGACACCTGATAGGTGACGTCTTTGCAAAACACCTTTGCTCATCTGTGAATATGGACTTTGCGGTTTTCCGCTTGGAAAATAAAAATAAACTCTGCCGACTTCACCATTACACACTCTCATTTTCTGTTTAGAGTAAATTTGGGGACAAAATTTCATTTCTGGGTACTTTCTAAAAAATAAACGTTGTTCTTTAGAGTAGTTTCAGATTCATAGGAAAACTGAGTGGGAAGTACAGAGATTTCCCATATCCTTGCACACCTCTTGCTTACACAGCCTCCCCCGCTATCAGTTCCTACCCAGCAAAGGAAGCCCCACGGGTGACACATCAGGCGGTAAGACCGGCTGCAGAGGGAAAAAGTGCTTTGCTATCAGTTAGTCATCTCTGCCCAGCTACCTGCCGATGCCGCGGCTGAGCAACAGGAACGCTCATCCATCACCGTCCACACCGTAAATCAGGACAGTCACTTTGGAATTCCACTTGGCACCCTCTTGTAAGGCTGAACGTGATGTAACAATTCCCCCTGTTGGTAGAAACTCTAGACAAACTCCTGCCTATAAGTCCGTGTACGAGCATGTCCTCTGCCTTCCCATCTCTGGTAGGGAAACCATGGACGTGACCCCGGGGTTTACGGACAGGAGAACTGGGCATATAACGTGGGGCACAATTCACACAATGAAACAACGTACAAAAGCTCAATGAACGGCGTACATTTACGGGCCGTGTCAGCCGAGAATAGGAGGAGAAGAGAAAAAAAAAACAGCTAAAGGTGAGATCATATGGTACTTGTCCCTCACTGCCTGGCTTATTTCACTTAGCATAATGCTCTCCAGTTGCATCCATGCTGTTGCAAAGGGTAGGAGCTCCTTCTTTCTCTCTGCTGCATAGAATTCCATTGTGTAAATGCACCACAGTTTTTGGATCCACTCATTTGCTGATGGGTTCAGCTGGGGTGGGCTGGAGGGATGGGGAGAAAAGGCATACAACTGTAATTGAATAACAATAAAAATTTTAAAAAAAACAGAGAAAGAACTCATGGACACAGACAACAGTGTGGTGTTCGCAGGAGGTGGGAGAGGGTAAAGGGGACTGAATGGTGGTGGGGAAAAGTAGCAGGCTGTGTCTGTCCATGCTTTTACATCTTCTTGCATTTCTTTCATTAGCATTTTGCATGCAAATCCTACACGGTTGATTTAGAGTTATGCTCCATTACTTCTCTTCTTCGGTGAGATCATAGATGGTCCTTTTTAAATCTCTCATTCAAGTCATCCGTTGAAATTCACTTTCGTATATTGACGCTGTGTTTGGGAGCTCACTAAACTCCCTATCAGTGGAGGGTGTAGTAAAAGCTGAAGGGGTGAAGACTGTTTGACTTGGGGCGGTGGGCACACAGGGTACTATCCAGATGCCACACACAGAAACGGACGCCTCAAACCTGTATAATCTTATTAGCCAATGCCGCTCCAACACACTTAATAAAGATGTAAACCTCACCATTCCACATTCTTCTTGAAACCTCTCCCATGATTTTCATTAAGGACAGAATTTGGGGTCGGTGCCCACCCACCCATGGATTTTTGGGACCCTCTTCTCTCTCCGATCTGTCTTCTCATTTGCCTATTCCTGACTCCCTCTTTCCTGGGTTGTGCGACTTTAGCTCCCGCTCTTGAAAGGGCCGAATGCTTCCAAAGCATCCTGGGTCAACCTCAGGCATCCTCTCCCACGCTGGCCGCCACACGGTTCTCTAGCAAATCACCCGGAGCGCTTACTGAATGCAACCAGGGCGCCCATAAGTCACTAAGGCAGGAATGGCTTCAGCCGTCACATGAGCTTTTTCTTCACTCTCAAACGAGCTTTGATGTTCACGTGACTGTAGAGGCCGAGGCCGAGGCCAGCCTGACACGTCCACAAACCAAGGAAGGCCAGGGATTTCTGGCAACCCCCAGGACCAAGGAGAAAAGCATGGAGCAGATTCTGCCCGCGAGCCTTCCGAAGGAACCAACTCTGCCGAAACCTTGATCTCGGACTTCCAGACTCCCGAACGGCCAGCGAACACATTTTGATGGCTTTCAACACCCCGGCTCATGGGGTATTGTTGTGGCAGCCACGGGCAACAGATACACCCATCTTTGTTGATAGGTACTGTTAGGGGGACGGTGGAGCGCCTGGGATTTCACAATCTTTCGGACACCTGTTGCCGGAGACTTTGGAGGGAGGGAGGTTTCAGAAAAACTGCAGAGCATCTGAAAATCTCAGGTGCTTCAGAGTTCTCATTAGTGCAGAAAGTCTGGGGTTGTTTTCTCTGAATGTGCCCTTGATGTTCCTTTGAGTCTTCTCATTTGGTCTCTGTTGTAACAATAAGCAAAAAAAAAAAAAAAACCCAAACAAAAAAAAAAGCTGAGACTTCATCTGGAGCCTCACAATCATTCACTATCACACAAGCTTGAAAGTATGTAAACAAGTCCTTTAAGCTCCCAAATGTGTAGCCAAACATAAGAAATACATCATCCGTGAACTTGGCCCCTATGCAATCATCAGCAAACTGAACGTTCTCTTCCATTGCCTCATGTTTTTCAGCAGCAACGAAGGTCGAGGTTTTCCGGTGGGCATTTGAAGGAGGAGACCCCAGGCATGTTCTGCGGACTGGCAGATGGGAGGGCTGCTGTGGTCTCAGACACAGTTGGGGACCTTGGCAGCCGGTCCTTCTTGGGGAAGTGGACACAACCCATTTCTTTTTTTCCCTTTAAAGATCTTTTATTTATATTGGTTTTGCTCCAAAGTTAAATTGTCATAAAACCAAAACATGGAGGGGGTGGCCCTACACACTCTCTTTATTCTTTTTCAACACCAGATAATTTTTACAAATGGGCAAAAATGGAAAGAGATGAAGCCCTGAGGAACAAAATGTAGAAAGCAATAATGAAAAGAGCTTTTCCTCTAGATAGATTTATCCGACATCATATTTTATTCTGAAACAGAGGCTTATCTACATACCACAGAATATTGGCCCTGGCAACCTACAAAGTCCACATCTTCGCTCAGGTTTTGCTCCCACGTGGGATCCAGAGATATTTATTGGCTCGGGGGGGGGGTGTCTCTGAGTTGTATTTTGAGTCGGTTCTTTGTTCAAGATGCTTATGGCCAAAGACTCCCCCATGGCCTGTCTGCTAAGGTAGTTAACGTCCAAACACAATTAACTCTTAATTAGTGAATATTCAAAGTGATGAAAAGCAAGGACGGACAGACACCCAAAGACTACCCAGCAAAACGAGCATTTAGAACGGAAGGACACCCGCAGAGCTTCCGAGGAGAAAAAGAAAGCTACAGGAGTTCATCAGCACCAAACCAGCACTGCTCGAAATGTTTTAAGGACGAGGAGGAGAAGAACCAGGACAAGAATGAGAAGAATGAGGAGAAAGGATCAAAAATAAGGGCCATAAAGTGGCAGTGAATACATATCTATTCACACCTAGATATACTCAACAACATAAATGAGCAAATATACAGACAGACTCATCGATGCAGAGGACAGACTGACAGTTCCCAGGTGACAGGGGATTAGGGGCGGGGGTGAAGATGGGGAAGGGAGTAAGAAGTACGGACTGGTAGTGACAGAAGGGTCCCAGGGATGTGAAGTGCGGCACAGGGAACACACTCAGTAATAACGTTGTAACCCTGGATGGTGCCCGATGGGCGAAAGATTTATCGGCATCATCACTTAGCGAGCTCTCTCCTGTCTAACCCCTGGGGTGTGCCCCATAATGGAATACGATATCGTGCGTGGACTATAATTGAGAATTTTTTTTTAAAGTGATTTAAAACGTAGCAGGAGCCTGAGGAGATTCACTGTTACTTGTGGATGCTAAATGAGGTGTGAGAATTCCATGATCTGTCAAAATAAAGTTCCACCATTTGGAGCTCGGGGAGTTTGCCTCCCGTTCTTCCAACCCTTCTCTCGGTTGGAAGGAAACATCATTCTCCACCGTAACAGTGTCTGTGAGTATTTCTCATTCTCCGATGTCCCTAAATGCCAGGGACGTGTCCAATCCCCTTCTTGCTGATCCCACAGAAGCAATGGATACTTCTTCAATTGTGTGTGCCCACTCTTCCACCCCCCAATTCATATGTTTAAGTCCTGACCCCCAGCACCTCAGAATGGGGCTGCATTTGGACGTAGGTCTTTATAGAAGTGGTTAAGGTAAAGTGAGGTCACTAGGGTGGCCCTGGTCCCATAGGACTGGGGTCCTTATAAGAAGAGGAGATGGGGACAGAGGGACACCCGTGTGAGGACACAGCGGGGAGATGGCCATCTCCATGCCCAGGAGACAGGCCTCAGGGGGAGCCAGCCCTGCCCGCCCCTGGATCCCAGCCTCCAGCTCCCATTCGGCAAAGCCACCTTGGCTGTTCAATGTTTCAAGCGGATTTTAAATATGCCTCCTGGAAAATTTAGACCACTAATGGCGACAGTCACGTTCCCGCCATTCGGCTGAAGAAGCAGCACCCTTCCAGTCTGCCAGACGACACCTGGGGGAGGCCTTTAGGCCTTAAGTCTTCCTCTCAAGCTTCCTCTCAGGCTTCCTTGGTTGTAACTGCTCATCTCCTCTATCAGGACCATCCACACGCACAAGTGCAAACGCCAGGTACCAATAATTCATATATGTACATATCAGACATCAATCACATCTGTAGGTATGTGTGTGTTCATGTTCATGTATGTCCACACGCATGCACATGTGTGTCAGGCTTTTTCCTGGGCGTTGCACCACATGCGTGTCCGGCTTTTTCCTGGGCGTTGCACCACATTAGAGCGACCTGCCACGTCTTTGCGTGCATGTGTTAAAGCCCTCATTCTCGAACTTCGTGGTTGAAGGAGCCCTTCACAGGGTGACACGCCATCAAGGACGCCAACAAGTGTGTCTGCGTGGGAATTGCAGCTGTCCATCTTTATCAACTTAGGAGTCTAGACGAAGAAATTATAAACACGTGGACCAATGTATTTAAAAAAATCTATTATGGTTGTTACTTAAGTATGGCTAATACTTAAAAAAAAAGACAATGTTTTCCCAACAAAGTAGTGAGTGGAGTAGCCTTGTTTTACATTTTTGCAAATGTCTGGCATCACCGAAGAAAGCTGAGCTTTGGCAACAGTCGGTTGTCCAGACGCTGGTTTGGTTGAAGAATATTGGTTTCAACATAATGTTTGAATTCGCTACTAACCCACAGTCTCTTTTGCTGGTGTGTTGCATAGATCCCTCCCATAGTCCAACTCGAGGTGCCGTTGGTCCAGAGGGATGCATTGGTGTTCTGCCCACGTTCCATGGGCCAGAATTAGTTAACACGGGCTCCCCGACAAGTGTATGCGTGTGTGTCGGGGGAGGGTGCGTGGTCTTTCTGCGTCCCCAAGAGGCTAAAGAATTATTTTTCTGAGTGTTCCCAAATTTCTTGTTCATCTCTATCCTCCTATTCCCACCCGACTTCATGTGCCGATCAACAAGCTTTATTTCCCAATGATGTGCATAATTCTCCTTCCTTTATTAAAAAAATGAAAGCTCAGAGGATCTAAATATTCGTTGTGAGGCAGAGTCCAGGATGAACCTGTGTATTATGTGCCTCTTGCTCCAGGTGAGTTATTGCTAGAAGAGTTGGAATGGAGTTTCCACTTTGGTGACTCACAGCCCTTGTTTATATTCAAAGTAGACGTCCATTCTCCCGTCGATTTTACAAGGCAGGTGACGGTGAATTCCAGAGAAAGCTTGCGTGGTAGTCGAGGGTATGAAGTTACAGTGCCAGGGGTGGCGTGCATCTGGAAAAATAAAGAACAACTACCCTTTTTAGGAGGCAGAAGAGCATCCCTCATTTTTGTAAGTGGGACCCTCTTTCTATCATTTACACACTTGTATGATAAAAAGTGCACATACGTGGTGGCTTTGGAAAGTAGGAACTTACGGCTCGAAGCGTGCTTTGCCGCCAGAAGCAGAGATAATGAGGCCTAATCTCACTTTCAGTAACGCTGCTTTTGGGGTTGTTAGCAGGCTTTTGCGTGGTTGAAAATGAAAGCCGTGAAATCAGGCCCAGTGCAAAGAGCACACAGTGAACGCCTTATTTATCATCTCTCCATAAAATAACTTTTTCCACCCATTTTGTTCCAGACAAACATTTATACGGCAAATACTCTGTCCGACTAAGATAAATATTTACATTGTGGGATTAGCAAATTTCCCACTACGAATGCAGACATCGTGACGTTCCAAGTTGCTTTACGGGCACACATTTCTCCATGTTTTTACAATCTGCGGGTCCTATTTATTAGGTTCCTTCATGCATCGGCCTCGGGGCGACGGCAGGCAATATTAATGGACTGTTAGGAAGCCCTTAACTCCAGCTTCCGTGAGATTTTTATGCGAGAAATTGCCTCTGGACTTATTCCAGCTCCTTGGACGTTCCCTGCCTGAGCAATGTGGTCCGCTAGGCAGCTTCGCGGGGACGCAAGGTCAGACTGTACGTGTGCGGTATCACTTTCAAGCAGTAAAGCTGCTGATGGATTTGGGCCGGCAGTTGGTGAATGTTGTGCGCCGCTCTGCTCAGGCGCACTGAAGGGGTGACATCTATTTTGTGCCTGAAGCATCAGCGATGATTGGAGCCAGGAAAGTACTCGAAATGTTGGAGGCACTGCTGACCATCTCACAACTATGCTGCGTGCTTGAAACTGATGCATCGTAACATTGAACGGAAACTGTCACTGAAAAATAAAATTTTAAAAAAACTAAGAAAGTATTCAAATATTAACCTTAACCGTGTTTATTTTGTTTTCTCATTTTTTTAATCATTATTTCTTTTCCATACTGACATTCAAAATTAGCTTCAGCTGCACAGTGTAGCGGTTACACCTTTATGTAACTTACCAAGTGTCCCGTTCACGTAACTTACGCAAATACGCTGTTATTCTCGGTCCGCAGCTGGCACCGTGCACAGTTATTACAATGTTGCTGACATTATTCCCTGTGCTGGATTTACATCCCTGTGATTACTCTGTAACTGCCTCTCTGTACTTCTCAATGCCTTCACCTTTCCACCCAGCTCCCCAACCCCCTCCCCTCTGACAACCCGTCTGTTCTCTGTGTCTGTGAGTCTGTTCATTTTGTTTGTTTATATTGTTGATTGGGTCCCACACATATAAGTAAAATCATGTGGTATTTGTCTTTCTCTGTCTGACTTATGGTACTTGGCATAATACTCACTAGGGCTGTATTTTTCATGGCCAAGCAATATTCCATTCTGTGTGTTTGTGTGGGAGCGTATACCATGGGTTCCTTGTCGGCTCATCTATTGAGGGACACTCAGCTTGCTTCTACATCTTTGATATTGTACCTCACGCTGCGAGGAACATAGAGATGTCTTTTTGAATCTCTTACAGAAAATACACTCAGGACCACTAATCATCAGAGAGATGCAAATTAAAACTGCAATGAGATACCACCTCACACCTGCCGGAATGGCGACCACCAGCAAATCCACAAACAACAAGTGCTGGTGAGGATGCGGAGAAAGGGGAACCCCTGTGCACTGTGGGTGGGAACACAGACCGGGGCAGCCCCTGTGGCAAAGAGTGCGGGATTTCCTCAGAAAACTAAACATGGAACTGCGTTTTGAGCCAGCGACTCCATGTCTGGGGACTTATCCAAGAAACCTAAAACCTGGTTCGTATGGATCGTTGAGATGTGCCCCGCCAACATGAAGAACCTGGGCTAATTGTGGAATGGACCCTTCCCAGCAGATGCAACACCGTTACCAGTTTTGGGTGCAGAAAGCCCTGCTGTCACCCACAGACACCGCATTGTACACACATGTCTCGAGCATACTCAGTTTGCACCATGAAACTTCACACAACATCCTCCCATTTCTCCTCCTTTTATCTTCTCAGCAACCGTCAATGTGCTCTGTTTCCATGAGTTAAGAATTTTCAGCACCTCGCGTATCAATGGAATCACACAGGCTATATTTGCTATCCTGTGAGTGACTTATTTCACTTAGCATAACATCTTTATAAAGTTTATCCGCGTGGTCACCATTGGCAAGAGTTTCACCTTTTTCAGGGCTCACTAATATTCCACGGCATCTACATACCGGATTTTCTCCCCTCCCCCAGCTTCACTGAGATACAGTTGACGTACAAGAGCATCGTGCAGTTTTAAAGTGTGCGTAGCGATGACTCGATACACGGATGAATTTTCAGATGACAGCACAGTGAAGGTTCATTCACACTTAATTACAATTATTTGTCTGGGGTAAGAACATTGAAGATGTAGTCACTGGGCAATTTTCAAATGCACGGTACGATACGGTTAACTATAGTCAGCATGGTGTAAAGTAGACCCTCTAACCTGACTTCTCTTCCAACTGGACGACGGTACAATTTGACTGACATCTCCTCATTTTCTCCTAAGCCCCGGCCCCGATGAGGACCATCCCGCAGACCTTCTTGGTCCACGTATCTCCTGATATGTGGAACCTGTAGGTCGATGCCACGTCGTGGCTGTTGTCAACAATGCTGTACTGGACATGGGCGTGCAGCTGTCTCTTTGAGATCCTGCCCTGCCAAAACTCCACAGAGGGCGTAGTTCAAACGATGCACATTTATTTCTCGCACTCCTGGAGGCTGGAAGTCCAAGGTCAAGCTGCCGGCAGAGATCGGTCTGGGAGGCCTCTTCTTGGTCTGTCCTCACATAGTGGATACAGAGAGAGAGAGAGCTCTTGTCTCTTCCTCTTCTTATTTTTTTAAGTGTTATTTATTTACTTTTAGAGAGAGGAGAAGGAGGGAGAAAGAGAGGGAAACATTAATGTGTGGTTGACTCTAGCACGCCCCCTACTGGGGACCTGGCCCACACCCTAGGCATGTGCTCTGACTGGGAATCGAACCAGAGACCCTTTGGCTTGCAGGCCGGCACTCAATCCACTGAGCCACACCAGCCAGGGCTCTGGCTCTTCTTATAGGGACATTAGTCCCATCTTGGAGGCTCCACCCTCCCCACTCATCAAACCCTAACCGCCTCCCAAGTCCCCACGTCCAAATACTGTGTTATCGGGGCTCAAGGCTTCAACATATGATTGGGGGAGGGGTTGGCACAAATATTCAATCTGTACCAGAATTTGATGTGTCCGTTCCTTGCTACATATTCCCACTGCCAGAGGGACTAAATAGGAAAACACACACAATAGGAGAAGCTCATTAATTCCATCCACAGCAGAAGATAATGTGGTCATAAATAACAAATGTAGGATATAAAACTGCACATTTTGGAAAAAAAGAACCGTGCATATTCCCACACACACATCTTGTAAAACTAGAAGAATACGCAGCAAGTATGAAGCACGCCTGTTACTTGTCTGTGAGCTTGTGAGTAAACTCTCTTTACATATTTTTCACAGTGATCATTACTAATATTCACACAACTGCGACATTACACTGTAATCCATGTTAGCATGTGGTCGTCACACCCCAGACAAGCTGTGCACACATTAATTCCCCACCCCAACCTGCCCAGCCCCTGGAAACCACAATTTTCTCCCCCCCATGGACTTGCCTAATCGGGACTTTGTCGTGCCATTTGGCTTTCCATGTTTTCTAGGATGTTCCTCTTATAACAACTCATTTCAATCATTGATGTTACTTTCCATGAAACAAAATACGTGCGAGAGAAGGGTCTAAAGTCCCAGACTTTGGAAGAGATGAGCTGTCCCCCTTTTGGTGTCTAAGAGGCTGATGGAACTGGTTGCTTTTGTTCTGCCTCCTGAGCGCATTTGCTGAGTGTAAACAGCCCCAGTTAAAACCACAGGGACCCGCGTACACTGTTGACTTGGCTGGAAGGTAAGAATTGACTGAGCCACTTGTGGTCACCTCAGGTGGGACACGGAGACCAGTGTGAGAGCCCGTGGCCAAGAGCATCCTTTTAGGATAGAGGAGGAGAAAACAGAATGGAACAGGGTAAGACAGGATAGGATAGGGCAGCATATGCTGGCCATTTATCAAGGTCACTCCAGTTGGTGAGTGATACAAAGTTAAAGACTGCAGGCACAGAGAGAGCAAAGGTATAAGAGAAACAATTAAATAATTCCCGGGACAGTTAAAGAGGAATATCAGTGAGTTTGCATCAGTTGTATGCGGGCAAAGGTTACGTTGATAAGTATTACAATGTCAACAACATCTCAAAGACAGACCTCGCTATACTGCTTTTGCAACAATTTTTGCATCTGTGAATGATTTAAACAGGAAAAGTTTCCAACATGTTTAAAGGGGGAGCAAAATAGAAGTCAAAGACAATGTATCCACATAGAATCCTAATTTTCTACCGTTAGGGGAGAGAATCTTTGTCCTGCGGTACTAGAGTCGAAAGGAGCTTTGGAGATGGAGTGATGTAGCGGAGGAAATTAAGAACCACAATAGTTTCTTTTTAATGTTAAATTCCAGTAACGGGTAGAAAAAAATCAGTTCTCGATGAATTTCTCAACTGGGAGTCACGGGCCTGTGACTGGCCACAGGCAGAGGCTGGAAAAATGTCCTTGGAATTCAGATTCGGAGAACTTGAGGCTTTGTTTTATTTTAGGGTTTGATTTCTATTTTTAAAACACCGGATTTCAGAACTTATGACACATCGGGATGGAGGAGGATGGAGAAGACCCCAAGTCACGGGGCTGGTAGGAAAACCAGAAAAAAAAAAATGAAGTTGTTAGCCCAAAGATGGATTAACAGAATTATGCAGTTTTTAAAAAAAATCAACTATGGATACCTTGCTGACTGAGGAATGTTAATCCTGAAACACACTCCCCAAAACATTAAGAAAGAGCTGACTGTGAGCAACTGAACCTCTCCCAGATGAGAGGGAATCCACCGCAGAACAAAAGCCATAAGCCAATATTAAGTCACAATGAACGAGGACCTACCTTCCACTCTCTCTCTCTTACTAACACTTGGAGGTGATTTGCCATTTGTAACCACTGCGTTCCTAGGTCAGTTTGCACAGCTAGACGGCTTTTTCTAGTTGCACTGAGTTCACTGATATGGCACTTGGGTACCTGGTTCTGAGCCCCTCAAACTTGATAATTCCACGAGTAAACATGTTTAGCCCAGCTCCATGAAACATCCATGCCTGTCAACTCTGACTCTGCGTGAGTGCTTTTGGAAACCTCCTGTTTGCAAAGAGAACAGAAGCTCAGAACCTCCGGCACCCACCCCGGTCAGAGGAGGACTGCCTCTGGAATGTGATGCGCATACCCTTCTCCAGGGAAGACGAAAGATTCCGAAAATAGGTAGAGACCTGGAAACTGGTTTTCGAAAAGAATCTTCGTCCTGCCAGGACAAGGAGAAAGATTCACAGCAGATGCAAACTATACAGCACAGAGGGCCACACAGGTGGACGCGGAGCCTGGTGTCTTAGTGCACTGGGCCTGCTAAGTGCCCCAGAATTACAGGGGGGAATCCCCAGAGGCTACGCGTCATTCCCAAATTCCTAACTTGACTTGCACGAATTCTAGGATGACGACACAGCTTTGTTTAACACATTGAAGAGATGCTCGGTGCGTTGATACTTAGTGTTCCAATGCTCGATCAAAATGCTCAGTGGGGACTTCCAGCCAAGATGGAGGCATAGGTGGACACAGTGTGCCCCCTCGCACAACCAAAAGAATGACAACAACAAATTTAAAAACAAAAAAACAACCAGAACTGTAAGAAAATTGAACTGTATGGAAGTCTCACAACCAAGGAGTTAAAGAAGAAACATTCCTCCAGACCTGTAGGAGGGGTGGAGACGGGCAGGCAGCTGGAGGAACCTGCAAGGCGGCAGCTGGCAGAGCTGGTGCTCCCACATTTGCATTAGGATAAACCAGGAGGAACAACTGGGGAGCCAGATGAACTGAGCAACCCAGGGTTCCAGCGGGGAAATAAAGCCTCAAACCTCTGACTGAAAAAACCCTTCAGAGTTGCTGTGGCAGGAGAAACTCCCAGCCTCACAGGAGAAAAAGGCCCAAATGAAAGAACAGATCAAAGCTCCAGAAAAAAATACAACTAAGCCACAAAGAGATAGCCAACCTATCAGATGCACAGGTCAAAACACTGGTAATCAGGAGGCTCACAGAATTGGTTGAGTATGGTCACAAAATAGAGGAAAAAGTGAAGGCTATGAAAAGTGAAATAAAGGAAAATTTAGAGGGAACCAACAGTGATGGGAAGGAAACCAGAACTCAAATCAAAAGCCTGCACCACAAGGAAAAGATAAATATTCAACCAGAACAGAATGAAGAAACAAGAAGTCAAAAAAATGAGGAGAGGCTTAGGAAGCTCCAGGGCAACCTTAAACATTCCAACATCTGAACCAAAGGTGTGCCAGGAGGAAAAGAGGAAGAGCAAGAAATGGAAAACTTATTTGAAAACATAATGAAGGAGAACTTCCTCAATCTGGCAAAGGAAGTAGACTTCCAGGAAGTCCAGGAAGCTCAGAGAGTCCCAAAGAAGCTGGACCCAAGGAAGCACACACCAAGGCACATCATCATTACATTAGCCAAGATTGAAGAAAAGGAGAGAATCGTAGAAGCAGCAAGAGAAAAGGACACAGTTACCTACAAAGGACTTCCCATAAGACTGTCAGCCGATTTCTCAAAAGAAACCTTGCAGGCAAGAAGGGGCTGGAAAGAAGTATTCAAAGTCATGAAAGGCAAGGACCTACATCCAAGATTTGCTGTATCCAGCAAAGCTATCATTTAGAATGGAAGGGCAGATAAAGTGCTTCCCAGATAAGGTCAAGTTCAAGGAGTTCATCATCACCAAGCCCTTATTATATGAGATGTCAAAGAGATTTATCTAAGAAAAAGAAGATCAAAATGCTTGGTGGATTGATACACTTCCCACGATAGATGGAAATGCAGGTGGACAGATACTGTCCCGATACAAAATCATGCTCGTCCTCCGTTAGCCATCTGTCCCCTCCTTTCTTTCTCACTTGTGCCAAACGGACATAATCCCTCAGAGAACCTTGATCAGCATTCACATCGGTTATTTCTAACCTCTTCATCTCTGCCCTCTACTCTGAAGAATGAAATGTGTTAGTAGATGGGTGTCACTATACTCATATTTGTGCCATAAGCTCCTCCTTCACGTTTAAATATATTCAGATATCTCTTTTTATTCTCTGAATCCTCACCTTGGGGACTTACAATGCGTGGGTGCAATGAAATCCAAAACTCCACCCAGTGAGGGAACACCTGATTATCAACAAAATTAATAATAATAATTTTAAAAAGCAGCATAGTTTTTCTGCTTTGACTCTTGAATTATTCCTTCGTCGCTGTTTGCATCGCCTTCAACAGAACCTTCTGGGAAGCCAGCATTCGGACTGAAAGTGGTTCCCATTATCCTTCTGCACGTTCAGCAGGAATCACAGGATCCTCCACCCCGTGGGTGCCCCACTCCAAATGAGCCCTGGCGGTCCAAAGGTAGACTGATTCACTCACAGAGGAAGCAGCTCGGTCTCCTGCAAAGGAGGCTCAGCCAGGGCTCCGAGAGACTACTGGCTCAGTCCCACGTTGATTTGTTCTTTGCAGGTGGCTGCACTTAAGCCCTGAGCTCCTCAGGCCCTTCCTGTTCGCAGCTGCATGTACAAAAGGCCTTGCTACATTTTAACATTTAGCACCAGCAGCGTTTAGTAAGAACACCCCAGGCAGGGAGGCCCTTGCCCTACTTAACAATAGTGGGCTCATCCATACTTGTGTTGTTTGTTTGTTTAACTTCTTTAACTAAAAGCCTTAACAAAGTAAACTTTCCATGTGAGCTCCTTGAGAAGGAGGCAGACAGATCCCATGGACACAATTTAGGCAGCTTCTGCCAGTGGTAACATCTTGAAAAGCTACAACATGTTACCGGGAAGGATGCTGACTTTGTTCCCATCAAGATAGGAAACATCGATATAAGCATGGGACAGGTTGCCTAGTTCTAGCAACACCTATTTCCTTCCCCCCTTCAACTCCTCCAGCGGAACACCTGGCAAACAGCAATCAGCTCTCTCTTCCCACAACTGTGTCATTTCTACATTGATATATGACTGGAATCAGGCCGTGTGTAAGCTTGAGGCGCTGGCATTTTTCACGCAATGCAATTCTCTGGGGATTCATCCAACTTTGTTCTTTTTTTGTTGTGATTTTTTTCGGAGGATTGGGAGGAAGCAAACCGAAATTGCTCTTTAGTAGACACTTAAGTGTTGGCCAGGTTTCTCCTTACAGCACGTTCTTGGTGGTAAAAGAAAAAAAAGCCTTTCTTTACACACAGTACACGCATGTACATAAACACACATATACGTACATATGTGTACACAGAAGCAAAGGACTGGTTAAGCTGAAAAGTCATTTAGAAACCGGGAGATCATTCTGAGATCAGAGACGCTCAGCGGGTGAATACAAAAACGTTTAGCAGTTCACAGAGCAAAGGATGAGAAAGTTTCCAACCGTTTAATTAAAAACCCCGGAGGAGGGTTTGGGAAAGATAAGGTTGAGGCGTATTTGCCTCATTTTTCAAAAGGTTTTCAAAAAGACTGATGAAAGACTTCCATTATCAGATGCAGAAAGTAGGGCCAGGAAAGGGAAACAGCCAAACACACCTGAGGAAGATGGTGGATGTCCAAAAGCAAAGAAAAACCCTTAAAATAGCCTGAGTACCCGGTAAAACCTGCAGAAGATGTTTGATAGCATCCGGTGTTCTGGAGACTGGGAGAATGTCTTCAAAGCGCTGAAGGGGAATTTGTGGGAGTCTAAAATTCTACAGTGATTTTTTTTCCCCAGCAACGGAGAACATAAATATCCTACAAAGTCAGAGAGATATTGAACTCACATAAGGTAAAGGGATGCAAGAAGCACATTGAGCACGGACCAGAAGAACCAGAGTGTTGATCGAAACTAACGATGTCACGTAAAACTCCTTCACCGCCACCGCTATCAGTAAAAAAAAAAAAAAAAAAAAAAAAAAAAAAAAAAAAAAATTTCAGGGTGATGATAACTTGCAGAATAGAAAGGCACAGAGTTAAAATGAGGTGTTTCCTTCCCAAGACAGTAGACATGACAGCTTTATGAACTTTCCACAGATGTTATGAGCCACGTGATATTTAAGGTTAATCGCCAAAATAAGGAAAGCTGAAGACACAGCTCTCTCTCTGAGAGGTGGTAGAAATAGGAAGACCACGCACGTAGACGTCGGCGAAAAGGAACGATAAAAGCGGAGGAATAGTTCACCGAGCATACACATATACGATGGAGTTTAGAACTATTATCTGCTCCAATAAATATACACAGACGGGAAATACTTCTTAAGAGATGCGAAGTCACGGGTCAAGTTGGAAGAAAATCTAGGCGTTCCTACTTGCAAGGGTCTAAAACGGACGCCATTGAAACCCTCGCTAGAGAAAGATAAGAGCAAAGATTTGGAATAAATTTCAGGAAATTTGAACAGAAAACATTCTGAAACCCTACTCACATGGAGCAGAAAATACTCTAGGGAATTTAAAAATAAATAACAGAGGGCTAAGGAATGTTAGTATGAAGTGACAATAAATTTCACCAAAAACGTTACAAACATGTGAAATGTATTTGTGCCGAGTAGCATAGGGCGTACATACACGAAGCCAGATTCGGGAGAATTGTAAGAATAAATTGTCTCTCCCACCGTCCTGCCTTTTGCAGATCTTTGCGTCAGGGGTGAATCCTGGCCTCCAGGGATGGAGAGAGAAATGCTTGCATTTCTCTTGTTGGTTGTTTTTGTTTTGTTTTGTTTGCAGCTGAACCTGCCTTGTTCCCACTCTTTTTCTCCCCAAAAGAATCTCCTTCGAGGTCTCAAGAGGAATCCCCACCGGGAAGAGGAAAACCATCATGTCTCACGGCTGTAAAAGTGAACGATTCCAGATCAGCGTATACACCGAGAAAAGATCGTCTTTATTTTGATGTAATTGGCCTTTTGATTGCTCCCTGGGGTGGTCGCTGACTCGGTACAGTAAATAAGGTCTTGGGTGGGGTGGGGGGAGAGTGGGGACCCCTCCAAGCCCGCCCTCCTCCTGGGATTCCGATACTTTAGCCGCTCTCAAACATGTGTGATCCATTAGGAAAGGTTTTTGCAAGGGTCTGGAAGGAGAAAAAAAAAAACCCAAAACCAACAACTGGGAGCTGAGGGTTTTCTATCATCGATGCATTTTTATGGAACCAAGAGACACAATCTCAGCGATGACGGGCAGATGGTTGGCGATAGGGAAAAAGCGTTGCATCCGTTAAAAGTTCTTCCCCGCCGGCCCCTTTGCAAATGCAAGGGACGTGAGGAAAATAAAAATACGGCCCAAATGAAAACCAGATGTGTGCCGCTTTGAGGGTTTCGCTGGGCTCCCTTCCGTCTCCATCTCATTTTCGAACACGGACACGACTTCTGAGAAGTTCCTTCGCACGGTGAAGTCTCCTGTCTGGTTGGGAGGATGTGATTCGGTGGCGAAACACACAGCGTCCTGTTCTGAGGCACCGAACGCAGACTGGCCACGGCTGTTCCTACAGAGGCCACGTCTGGAACAAATCAGACGGGTTTCCTTGCTCCTAAATCATACCACCCGAGCAGTAGCTTCAGAGTAACGCATGCATTTTCCCGGGGTCCTGCTCGGGGTAGCGTGGGCCCCAGCCACCCCGAGTCAGTCTCAACCCAGGGAAGAAGACCTAGGGGTTGAGGCATGAGGCATTTTTGTGGAGCAACAGAAGGCTGTGTCTCCTGCTTTTCTAGAAAATGGTGTAGGGCTTCACAACCACCCCCCCCCCCCCCCCCCCGCCATGTGCCTCTGTGGTCTGTGGATGGTTTTGAGTTAAAACAACTTTCCTTTGGGGCTCACGGGAAACTTCTGCCCCTTCCCCTAGACTACCTACAAGAAGTTAAATGAGGGGGCTTGCCCATGATAAAATATTATAATGTCCTTTTATCTACCTATGGGGAAGAGAAAGCTGCTCATTCCCGAACACATCCTCTTTCTATAAAAAACCTGTGGCAGTTTGCATTGTCTCTAGGGGACCACATCCTATGTCCCCATGCTGTCTGTCCACCCTTGACCCTCTCGGACATGTGGCATTTCTGAGTCTCTCATTTCATTACATAGCTATGCAATTAAATTGGGTTGTTTTCTTCGCCTAATTTGTCCCAAGACTATTTCATTCTTAGACCAGCCGGAAGAATCTGGAAGGTAGAAGAGACATTCTTGCTTCCCTACACTGGTTTAACTGCATACATAGGAATCCCTGCCCCCCCCCCCCCCCCGCCCCGCCAGGGATGGGCACTGTTCATGTGTATCTTTATCAGGGAACTCTCTGGAAGACTTCTCATACTCACCTGAGTCTCGCTCACACTTCTCTGACTGGCTACCTGCGTAACATGTCTCGAAGGCCAAGTCCTGCCGTTTGCCGTGAATAACACCCACCCACATTTTTGGCCCACGGGGAATCAACTTCTTTCGTTTTAATTATTCAATGCAATTCTTTATTTACTTCTCTTTAGATACTTCTTTTTTGGATGATAAAGGAAGTTTAGCATTTATTTTTGAACGAGTTATGGCACGAGAAGTTTTATGTAACAGATAATTACAAAGCACAAGAACCAATACAAGGTATTTGAGGTACTACCCATGGATAATGGACATCCTTATTTTTCCCTCAAAAATGGGGGCAAAACAGGGCGTATTATACAGGTCAAACTACGGTAAAATGGAGAGATGTCTGTTTCTAGAGGGAAGGGGAAAAGTATTATAATTAGACACACTCTCATTAAACTCTGTGCTTTCTCCCTTACCTGTCTGAATTCTTGCTCTCCCACCTGTAGGAGCAAGAAGAAGAAAGGGAGCCCACCTCTTTCATCCAGCCATCTGTTGATGGAGATATGATGCTTTCTAATCTTGGCAGTTGTCAATCATAGCTGTGTATGGTGTCCGATCAATACTTGGCTCCTCGGACTGATCGATTATCTGCCTAACCACTAACGCTGGACAGCTGAAACTAATACGGAATCATATCGAATGCCAACTGCAATGAGAACATACAATATTTTTAAAGAGATACTACGAGAAGGCCTAATAGCATTGATTTTGCCTGGTTTCTCAACAGAAATCATGTTCAGCCACAACCCTTGTAAATAAAACCTTCCTTGGCTGCTCAGGCTAGAAAATGGTGCGCTCCACTTTATTTTACCTCCTGCGAATGTCCAAGTTGTTCTTCAATTTACGAAGTGCTTTAAAAAAAAATCCCATGAAAAGAAAACTGATAAAACACAGGCGTAGTAAACTTGCAGCCAAAAATATGTGTCTCCGTGTTGCTTGAGCAGAATTCACTAGAAAAAAAAAAAATGCCACGGACCCAGTTTAGAAAGGGGTCAGTTAATAATTCCCAAATTATGGGTCACTTCGTGGCCATTGAGAAAGTTTCAGACACGAGCCGCTTTTCCCCTTATACTCACTAACTCACAAGGAAAGGACAGCAGGCTTCCAGAAACAGAATTTAATTTCATAGCGTGCCATAAACAGTCCTGCCGTTTGTTAGCAGCGAGCCATTAGGAGGCATATTTATCGGAATGCTTCTGCGGCTTGCTTTAGCGTACTTGAGACGAGTATAATAGGAAATGTCAAGGTGTGATTAGAAATTAAATGCCAAGCATTAAAAAAAAAACATAAAATGAGCTGCGTTTTATTTTGCAAGCACATCTTTTAAAAGGTATGTGAGACAGTGTTGACTTTCTTCCTTTTGTTTCTAGTGTCTTTTTTTACATGTGTGATGGAGCTTGAAGGTTAGCTTGCTCTGTGTGTCGTGACTGAAGCCTCATGATAAGGATGCTGGGCACACGGAGGTTCCTGAGGCCACGCAGCCAAGACGTGGTGCGGTTTGCTTTCGATCCTAAGTGTTCACGCAGTTGCTTAACCTTCCGTGTGCCTCGACTCATTGCTCCACAGATGCGATTTCCATGCAGTTAAATCCAGCAACATAAGCTGAAACATCAGTCCATGCCACGTTAGCATATTGAAACGTATCAAAATTTGCAAGTCCTTCCGATTCCATCACCGAATCCACGGAGAAAACAACAGCAGAACAAAACAGCAACCTTCTTACCATAAAGGGCCGCTAGCAAAGATAACAAAGTGGCAGAGGTCGGCCCTATTTCTTTGCTACTTTCTTGTTTCAATGTAGCACTCAAGGACATCTGGTGCTCTTCTCTGCTGCGTGGGTATTCACATGGCAAAGCATAAAGCCAATGTTGAGCTGGCGATGAAATGTTCTGCAGCCTGAAGATTTTTGGAAACAGCTGGTCTTATCGCTGCTAGCACATGCCCAGGTAGGGTATCTGCTCAGTAGACACAGGTAACTCAGATCCCTGCAGCGCTCACCTTATTTTAGCAAACGATATACACCACAAAACCAGTGCACAGGCTTGCAAGGCAGAATCAGGCCATTGTAGCTGTGGGTGAGTTGAACACAAAGCCATCGAGATTCCCCTTGACTTTCATCAGCCCTCCAGTCATATCTGTGTTTTTCTTCCCTGGAAAGGAGACCCTGAGCTGTCACTGGAGGACACCTGGTCTGTATTCTGCTACACCTGCAAGTCATCTCCGTTCTTACCGCCCTTCATCCCCTTTTCAGTGGGAAGAACTGGCTTCCTTTCAGCCGGACATAACTACGCGAGCTTCCCGAGCCTGCCCTGGAATCTGCTCGTGCAAATTATCAGCCAGACTCTGCAAGAATCCAAGAGTGAGGTCGTCTGGGTTCTCCCGCGCCCTTTCTGCAGACAGCACCAGAGAGGTGGTGCCGTTGCGAGCCCCACGAGCATCTCACCTGTGTAGGTGGGGTCGGGCGTTCGCTTCCTGCTGGGTCTGCCTGCAGCGTGTTCGTAAATGCCCATTTTCGCCAGCATTGCAGCGCGGAGGCATCGAGCCGAGTCAGGTTTGCCAGGGGCCGGAGGAGGCGGAAGAAAGCAGAGTGACTGCTGAGTGGGTTTCTGCCGCAGTGACGGAATGGTCTACAAGCAGACAGTGGTGATGATTGCATGATACTGGGAATGTACCCAATGCCACTAAATGGTCACACAGTGGTTTTATACATCGAACTGTGCACCTTTTCCAGTTCCTGCCTTAACATTCTAACTCCCTGTGCCTCTGCATGTGACCTTAGGGAATTAGGGTCATTGTCGATCACGATAATTAAGTCGTTCGGGAGCAGGGGCAAACTTTATCTAATGCCGTACGGTCTGTGTGTTCATCACGATGGAACGTTTGGACACAGAGGAACACAAACGAGACGAACGCCGTAGGAAGACACATACAGAGATCGGACCCATGTGGCCACAAGCTGGGGGTTACTGTGCATTGCCCACAGCCCCAGAAGTACGTGGGACACATGCTCCCTCGGGGCGTCAAGAAGGAGCTGAGCTGTTCCTCACATGGCTGCCACACTTCTGGTCTCCACAACCGTGAGAGAACCCATTTCTCTTAAGTCCCCCCCACCACTTGTGATGATTTTTTTATGGATGATCTGAGAAATTCATCCAAATGGTTTAACATCTGTTTGTTGTTTTTTAACCACAGTGAAAAAAAAAATTGCTTATAGGCTTTATGGATGGAAAAAGGGGGCTTCTACACAAAATAATCTTATAGGATGATCGGAACCGAAATCCTTAATCGGACAGGTCATGCCGGGTGGTCAGGCTCCTGGCCTAGGACTTCTTCAGTGTGAGGTTTAACTTTGTCTTAAGCCAGCCCTTGCCTTTGTCCTCCGTGCACCTGTGAAGTAACAGAAGCACCTGGAACAGAGTACGACACCGTGACTACCCTTCAAAGCAGCTGAGATCTTGCTTCTCAACAGCGATGATCAGTTTAGCTCAAATAGATTCTTACAGAAATTCTCTGCAAGTCTGGTTGTTTCTTATATCCCCAGGTTGTAAACGATACCTCCAGAGAATTTGCTTTAAAAGCAGTGGGCATGAAAGCAAAAAAGACATAAAGTGGAAAGAAAAAAAGAGACATGTGCATATCCAGGTAACTTCGAAAGAATCGAGCACTTTAAAAGAACTTTTCAAAGTGTTTATTGATTTGAGGGAGAGTTGACGGGAGAGGAAGAGAGACATATCCATGTGAGACAGAATGGCCTCTGGTGGACTCCTGTACATGCCACAGTTGGGGACTGAACCCGCAACCTCGGTATGTGCCCTGACCGGGAATCGAACTTCCAGACTTTTGGTTATGGGACGATGTTCCAGCCAACTGAGCCACACCGGCCCAGGCCCAAAGAACCGAGCGCTTTTGGTGAGTGACTTAGAGACCTGTCCCAAATGCTCTGATAGCTGCAGCAGAAAGGACCAGTGGGGTGTCCTCGTTCATGGGCTTAGTCCAAAATTTCCTTCCTCGGCCCGGCTGTACAGTCAGGAAGCATCGTCTCCCAGGGATACCGTGAAAATTAAGGCCTTAGAGATCATTTCTGTTGAATGCTCTTCCTGTCCAGTTTGAAAAATCGAGGCTAATTAAGTTATGCCAGGGGCTTGGGTGGGTTTCATCCCTATTCTTCCTGCAGGTCGATGAAGCAGCTGAATAAACAACATCCAGCGTGGAGAGGGTATTTCAAGTTACTTTTGTGTTACAGCCACACCAGTCCAAGATCTTGTCTTCAGCTCTTATTTCTTTGTAATTAAAACCCAACAAAGGCTGAGAAAGACGCCCCAGAAGTTTGGCTTTTCTTACGACGGATGACACAACCATCCGAAACGATTTTTTTAAAACTGCAGGCTCCCGAACTCAACCCATCATTTATTCCCTAGGCGTAGTGAGGTTCGCCTCTATTTTTCCAGTGGGCGAGGGACAGAAGTCAGCTTGAGCGAATGCTAAAAAACTAAATCATGGGTTCCTCATGTTAACATACGTGCCGCAAATGTGACTGCAAAGGACTTATGTTTCTAGAGATGCTCGTGCATGGTTTACGTGCCTACCTCAAGTGCCTGTATCTGGATTTTAGAAATCTGTCCGCCTTGGTGTCCGGGTCATAGCAGTACCGCTGGCTGACGTGGAATGTCCTCTGCCTTGAAGGAGGCTTAGCGGCATCGCTGGCCTCCCTCCCACCAGGTGCCGGTAGAATCACGCAGTCCGTGAGAACCGAAAATGTCTCTAGACATGGTGAAGTGTTCCTGGGGACATAAAGTCACCCTCAGGTGAGAATCACTGCCTTTGATGACGGATAGAAGAACATCCGCCAAAAAAAAAAAATTCCACTTGATTTTTATTGTTCAAATACTAAGAAGCTCATAACACATTCCAACATCATTTCCACTTAGAATGTTGAGGCACACACATCACCTCCAGCTCTCGACCTGGAATTCTGCTAAAAATGTGGGTTTCATTTCATGGGGGTTTTGGAAAAGGGGCGAAGTGAAATCGTCAACTTCCTTATGATTTTCCAGAAATCGTAATGAAGTTGTGGGTTTTCCATGGCCCCACTGTGCGCCCACAAAGGGAAGGAGCTGACCTGAATGTGCCGCTCAGACCATCCCTGGACAGCGTCCACTTGGTCCTCCCGCTAAGAATGCTCAGCGGGTCTCCTGGCTTGGCTCATAGCTTGGCCTCAGCATCTGCCTCCTGTTGAGGGGGTGGCAAGCCCACCGTGGCTGCATGCTGACCTTTTAGGCTCTGAGCCCAAGTCCGCAAGTGCCTTCTGACCAACGTCCCCTTCAGCTGGCCTCCTGGGTCCATGGCTGTTGAGGCAGTTCAACTTAGCCAATGCAAAACTGTTCCAGAAGCTTCTACGAAGTCCTCAGCTCAGTTCTTCCCAGGGTTGACCCAATGGTGCAGCTTCGGCTGTTGGGAAAGAAACAGTGCCCTCTCTGACTCAGAGCTGGTGCCCTGTGATCCGGTCACCCTAGAAAACCACCCTGGTAAACGTTTGCCTCCCACAACACCCCTTCCTAGATGCCGTATCCAACCGAGTTTCGCACATGTGCTGGGGGCTACCATTGTCAGCTACTCTTGCTGCCTTCAACGAATCAGAGGCAGGAGGAATCCACCTATTGATAACCTGACCCCCGCACTGAGGTGGCCATAACTTCCTAATATTTCTGAAATGGGCAGAATGTCTTCGACTTCAACAGGATTTGGGCAACTGGCATTTTTTAAAAATCTTCACCTGAGGCTATGTGTGTTGATTTTGGAGAGGGAGAAACATGGATGTGAGCGAAAACCATCAACATTGCTTCCCTTACGTGCCCTGACCATGGATGAAACACTCAAGCTAGACATGTGCCTTGACCAGATATCAAACACAAAACCCTTCGGTGTGCGGGATGGTGCTGAAACCATCTGAGCCACCTGGCCAGAGCCAGAGGCCTGTGTTTTATCTCCTCTCCAAGGAGCTATGGCCAAGCACAGGCTTCTCAGCAAACCCTTTACTTTGGAGACTGTGCTGAGTCCTCAGGTGCTAGAGATCTGCTTGAAATGTTCATCTCCCAAGTATCCAGAAGACAGGCGGTTAGAGACACATGTCCAATGAGGCCGGATGCTCCATTTCCCTTCAGCTGACTGAGTAGATCAGCTACGTGAGCTCAGGAGCCAAAAGGTACAACTTGACTTTTGCACGATAAAATGCGTGCATGTGTCACTCTGCGAGGGGGGCCGCTCCATCCCATCCCATCCCAACACGGCCGATTCTCAACCCCCTGCCGCTGGCTAACACATGCTGCGGGGGTCTCTCATTGTCTTCTACCCATCAGTCTTTGCAATCGAGCTAATGTTAAGTCTGAATCGGAAGGAGTCTTTGGGATCATCTCGGCACTTTCTGGGATCTCCACCCTCGTGCGTGTGTTGACTATTTTGCAGGTGTGTCTCCAGCCCCTTTTGGAAAGTGGACAGGTGTGTTTCCCTTTCACTACGTGTGATTTTTGGATTTCAAGAGGAAGCACAGACGTTTGTACATGGGGCGGACAAGATCCCATGGAGTTCAGGCAATATTTCCTCTCCAAACATTTTATTTTTTAAACCCCATGTTTAATAATATGTATATTTTTGCCGTCACAGGCATTTGAAGGCACAACGGTATCAGCCGCCTTGTCTCACAGAATATTGGAAAGAAGGAAATCCTTATTGAAACAGCAGCTGTCATCGAGGATGTGACCTGGCTTCGTGGAAACTCTTACCAGATGCTGTGAAGACATTTCAGACAGGAAACGCCCACGGGGTCCATTTGTTGTGTTTTGCTTTGAACAATATTCACAGATTTAACTGAGACGTGTTAGAAGGGTTCTACGTGTGGAGACATGTTCGTGTGTACATGTTCGGATAATTCTGGTTCATAGCCATATCACAGTTTGTTAAAGCTGGTTAGTGACCTTAAAAACACTCTCAAATATCCAACGAATGCCGGACCGGCTGCAGTTTCCAAGCAGGATTATAAAAACCATTTTGATATGCGACTTGGAATGGATATTTCTTACAAGGAAACAGAAATCATTCCATCGCTTTCCCAAGAAGAGTCCAGGTTACCTACAGACAGGGGAGAAAATGCAAAGTGAGGAATGGGGCAGAAGAAGCAAATTTGTTTGATTTACAAAGTTCGAAGGCCAAAAGGAAAATTGAGCTAGAAAGACCGGAGTGGTTGGCCAGAAGACACCTTCGCATGAATTGCCTACTGCTGTCATAGATGATGAACCCACATCTCTGTTAGCAAACCAACCTGTCTGCGTGTGGCTCACGTGATTTTCAGTTGAGCAGAGTCGGTGTCCCTGTGGAAAAGCCTGAGCTGGGTTTCAGGAAAAGCCCGAGAAGATTCAACATTTCCCCCCGGACATCCCCCTGGGCAATGTCCGAAGGCCTGCAAGCGCTTAACCGCACTGGCTTACTTGAGAACAGTCAGAAAGAATTACCGAAACAGACTGGAATGTTGAACCCAGTTGATAAATATTTCTAAGCTGTTTCATTAACCCCCAAAGATGCTGAGACAGGAAAAACAATGAAACTGGGAATGGAGCTAAAACTGACCCCCTCAAAATGGGGAAAGAAATGGTCAACATTTCAGAGACGACAAAATGTTAGACATGGACAACCTAGAAAATAAGAGAGAGCTTGTCAAGGAAAGTCTGTTAAGGTTAAATGTTTGGAGGGCTGGGAAAAAATGCAAAAAATAATCAAACCAAGAACTCTTCTCAGTTATGATGGTGGGGGTTGGGTGAAGGAGAAAGTCGTCTATTGATCTAATAAGAAAGGACTTGAGGTTTCACCCGCGCACCACACAGGTGTTGTTTAAATGCTTAGTGCCTACCAGCCAATAAGCCCCTGGTGGGAAGACTAGAGTAAAAATGGAATGAGACATGTAGGAAAAAGAAAAATTCCTCGGATACTTGCCTTGTATTCTGCTCCTGAGGATGCTGTCTACTTCGAGAAAGGACATTGATTTCAGGAGAGATGTTGATTCATTTTTGCAAGCAGAAGTCTGCAAAGAAGAACAGAAAGTGGTAGACCAGATGTCCGCGTTGAGTCTTCCTATGGAGACTTTGCAAATGATGGGATGTTTTTTGTTTTGTTTTGTTTTGTTTTTATAATATGGGCGGCTTCTCACCTGTTATCAACACCCCCAGGGAAAGCAAAAGAATCAGAAATCTTGTCAGAACACAGGAAAAACTACGTAAGGTTGGAAGGTTTGAGATCTCACATCAGCCCAGTGCTGACAACGGGATGCAATTGAATAGGGAGAAATTAGAAAGTCGTGTACTGTAAGTATTTCAGTTTCCAAGGTTACTCCAGGTGCCCAAAGTGACGGAATAGGGACAAAATTAGGAGTAGACACATAGTGAATGTCTGGCACAGAGGTTTCCTCAAAAAGGCCCCTGTGTCCTGAGAATCCACGGTCCCCATGCCAACCCCGACAGCTACCCCTGGACTCTGAGAGCCTCAGCTTCCTGATGAGGAGCTTGCAAGCAAAGTCGCCGGTGGAGAAAGAAAATGCACATGCAGAGGAAAGATTTCCCTGGGACCATTTCTGTCAGGAGAAATGTCAGGGGACATCTTCATTCATAAAAGCATGAAGCCACATAAGCCCTCTTTGTCCTGCTGACCCCCTGCCTCACCCCCACAGTGGAGCTGGTGAGTGAGACTCTTCCTGAGTCAGGGACACGCCTCCATCCTTTCCCTACCCGGTGGAGAGGGTGGTTTATTTATACTCTCCCCAGGCAAAGGAATTTAAAACCATTTTATTCAAAAGTCACTCCATGACCTGGGTCTGAGGGAAGGCTGGCGGTGCGCTTCCTTCCTGAAATTGTCAGGGAAGCGACATTTGGCGGGCGGAGAGTAGAACCCAGGACAACGAAGGCATTGTGTCATTGCCACTTTTGTGTGTATATTTAAACCAGCGTTCTTCCTCAAGGCCTTGGTTTAAATATAGTGCTTTGTTCTAAACCCAGGGCTTCTTCCAAGGCTGAATCGTAAACTTGCAGCCTCCTCCAGGGGAGCTGTCCCTTCCTGCACAGGGTAAGGAAGTCATCCGTCCCCGTGCAGGCTCTCGGTCCTGGCTGGCGTTCCAGGTGGGCGCCATCGACAGAACCCACACGGGACACTGAAGACGAGGAAGTGCATGAGGGGGTGTGAGCTTACTGGACGTGCTGAGGTGCAATCCCCTGGATTCACACAAATGTCCAGGCAGTAAAAGCGGGTGTCAGCCTGCACCTCTCTGCCTGGAGCAGCACAGGCTACACTCTGGTGCACACGCCTGTGGGGTGTCCCCCACGGGCACACACAGGGCGACGGGCTTGAGTTTCCAGCCTCTTCCAGGATGCCTGGGAGTCTGTCTGAGGTTGAACCCCATTCTTTGAAATCCTTCATAATTCACCCCACAGAGTGCTGACCCAAAATGAAATCTGGGCACTTGGAAAGGGTAACTGCCTATACACAGAAGTACGTGTTCCATAATAAGTGTGAATACATACACCATGCAGACAGATAAATAAGTAGATCGATAGAGATGGATGCATTGATGAACGGGTGGGTGGGAGAATAGAGGGAGGGAGGGATGGGGAGATGGACAAATGTATAGACAGATTAGACATATTAGCTCTGTCCAGGAGGTGTCCAGCCATGTGAAATGAAAAATAGAGACATTTATTGAAGATACAAGACACAGGAAACATTGGACATAAGACAATGACACCTCAGTCCCCTTCCAAGTAGGCACCTCGGGACCTCACACAGTTCTCCCCATCACCAGCAGCTGCCCTGTCGTATTTTCCTGAATCTCATTGACAGTCTGAACTCTCTTCCTTTTCAACAGTGATTTTTGTTTGAGGAAAACCCAGAAGTCACAGGGCACCCAATCTGGGCTGTAGGGGGGCTGAGTCACCTGGGCGATTTGATGTTTCATCAGAAAACTCTTCACGAGATGTGATGTATCAGTGGGCACCTTGTCGTGATGAAGCTGCCCATCACCAGCTGCCCACAGCTGCAACCTTCTGAATCATCCAAATAGCTTCCGTGGAGGAATGTTCAAGCTTAACGCAAAATTGGATGCAGATGTGTTGCTCTGCTCGCTCAGTCATTTTGAATGTGACAACCACACAGTACACATGCTCGCTCAATGGCGTCTACTGCCCCCATTGACTAGTACAGTGAAGTCGTCATTGTTCACACATGTGCATTCCAGTCCCCTCTCCTTGCCTGCCAGGCTACATCCATGTCATGCAAACCATTCTCGTTATATTAACAATGGCTGGACTTTTTGCAGACAGACTTCAAATACAATGGGTAACTATAAATAGACTGATGTAGATACATAGATGATAGTAGACACATAGATACAATAGATGAAATAGATGGTAGGTAGGTCTTTAGATGGAGATGGAGATCCATAGATGATAAATAGGTACAAACAGAAGCGTTGATGGCTGGCTGGCTGGATAGAGAGCAGGAGGGATGGGAAGATGGGTGAATGCATAGGTAGACAGGTAGATGGATGGATGGATGATAGAGATGTTGAACGCACAAACAGGCAATACATAGGTGTAGATACACAGGTAGGTGACAGAAGAAACGCACAGATAGGTGGTAGATACACAGACACACATGTACGCAGAGGATGAATAGACGGTAGGCAGGTGGGCAGGTAGATATCTGCATACACAGGTATGTAGACAGGTGACACACGCATATGATTCCTCATCCGTTCATGCATGTTCACTGTGCACGTGTTTGTCTACATAGGTTTGCATGTGCTCACGCCTGCGTTTCTGCATGAGTTTCGGCACGTATGCCTGCATGTCCCCACGTGTGTGTTCTCATCAAAGGAAGCCTTTTGCTTTCTCTCATCTGTATGTGGTTTTTTTTGCATCCTTTTTAACTGCCGAAGCTCCATATCGCACTGAAGAAACGGACCGATGAGAACAGCTGTTGTGTGTGTCGTTAACCGTGCATCTTCCCGGCACTTACTTCTGGGGCGGGAACACAGACTTTGCATGGGTCTCAGAGGACATTTTGACAGATTTATGTGACAATAAACTCGGAGCTACACCACACCTTCCAACACATTTCCCACAAGGAAAAAACAAAATCCCACACCCTGCCGAGATCCTGACAGATGAGTGCGAACTTGCCTGTGGGCTTGGAGACCTTATCTCGAAAGACATTCAAGAAACATCCACCCTAATGCCGTTCATCTATAAATATTTCGTGACGGTTGTCAGCAACGCCTTTCTCTGCGGAGCATTAAAATTCTGCTGGTATTTCTTCCTTTACACCCTGGTTAATCTCGCCTAAAAATACGTGCCATCCCAGCATGCTGAAGTCCCAGTTATCCCCTCCGTACTTTTCCTCCTGAACCTCACTGTGAGTGACCTCGGACCGAGATAAGAATTTTGCATATGCTTCCACTCAGAGCTTGGCGATGCCAAGATGTGAGGGTCATGCATGCCAGTAAAACCAGAGGGGGAGACACATCCCTGTGACCCCTGTTTTGAGCAGGGCTACGGAGGAGGGCTGTGTACGAGGCCCCTGTCTCCAAGGGAGAATGCTCCACTAATTCACAACACCCAAATCCAAGTAAGCCCCTGCCCAGCACGGCAGGGGCAGACCGCTCCGGTGTGAGTCACAGCTCAGCTGCAAGCCCTGATATCTCAGAAGGGGCCTGTGGTCTGTCTCCGGCTCTGGGCTGATGGCTACACCTCGGTCTGTCCAGCGGAGGTGACGTAAGCTTGTCTGGAAAGCGCCGGCCCAGCCGACCGCTGGGGAGATAAACAGGGGCTCTGTCTGCGGAAAGTTGGGCCGAGATCTTAGCCCCTGTACCAGCATTATCTGTGACCTCTCCTTCCCAGGCCCCTCCCCAGGGGCGTCTGCATTGTCCACGCAAGATCTCTGAACGTCACCCCCTCAAGGAGAGAAAGCTGGAGTCTGTTGACAAATGTTCTTTGCGAATGCATGCTTTCCTTAAGAAGGACTCTTGGAGGCAAAAGAGGGTCTCCTCCGGAGTCCAGATTTACACATTTCTCTAGGATAAAAATAAAAAAAAAAAAAACCCTGGGAGAGATCAAAGGGAACCTCAGTAACCTCCCCAAAGGGACCCTTGGAGGATTCGGCACACATGAGTGGGTGGCAGCTGTGGTTAGGACACCTGCCACCCAGCTACGTGAGACAATAGAAGGGACAGCCCTGGATGACCGGTGGGGACAGCCTGCTGAGGAAATCGTTTACCTCCATGTCTTGCCTTTGCCGAGGTCGGCGTCCCTTGCTGCCTAACGGCTTTTCCTTCGCAGTGACAAGCAGCAGAGGTAACGGTGGCATGAAAGTTCCCTCAGACGCAGCTGGCTGGGTAGCCGACGGCACCCAAGAATTCCTGGGGAGAAAGGAATACAGCTACATCTTGCGTTTTCCACTGGGGAGGTGCGTCCCCTTGGCTGGGAAAATGCTTTCAAACGTTAGCGCTGACTTCTTGGCTATGACTCCAAAAACAGAGGGGAGAGAAGGAAACCTAAGTAAACGGGGCCTCCTCCGAGCTAAAAACGTCTGCACCTCCAAGGGCCCTCTCAAAAGAGTGAAAAAGACAGCTTGCAGAATGGGGGAAACTGTTTGCAAATCATATATCTTGTACGGAATCAGTAGCCAGCACACAGCAGCCGCTCCCACAACGCAGCGAGCGAGCCGTCTCAACATACACCCAGGACCTAAACAGATGCTTCTGCAAAAAAGGGTTCATAGCGCATTCTGAGATGTCGAACACTGACGTCAGGAGGGAATGCAAATCCAAACCACTGGGAGACACTCGGCAAAATGATAAGAATGATAATAATAATAATGATGATGTGTTGCTGAGGACGGGGAGAAATCAGGACTCTTGTGCACGACTGGTACGCATGTCACATGCTGCAGTCACTAGGGGAGACCGTGCAGCATTTCCTCCATGTGTTACACGGGCCCATACGCCCCAGCCTTCCCCATGGCTTGTACACAGCCAAAAGAATTTAGAGCAAGCAGTTGAAGAGAGATTTTTGACATCCATAGTTACAGCATGAGTCACGGTAGCCAAAAAGTGGACGTAACGCAGGTGTCCATGAACAGATAAACAGGTACACACACTGGGGTCCAGCCACACCGTGGAATAGTACGCAGCCAGGAACAGGAGCGAGGCTCTGACTCAGGCTGCAGCGGGGACGGACCTTGAACACACGATCCTCCGTGAGACATGCCAGACACACGAGGCCCCATGGTGTGGATTCCGTGTGTGGGAAACGACCAGAGCAGGCAAGCCCACAGACACGGAAAGGGGGTCAGTGGTTGTCCGAGGAGCTATGGGAATGAAAGGGGATGACTGTTTCTGGGGATGGTCTCCTTGGAGTGATGAGAATGTTCTGGAACCAGACAGAGGTGGTGGTTGCAGCACCTGGGAAAGGCACAAATGTCCCCAATTGCACATTAAGAAAAGGTCACACTGATATGAATTTCACCTCAATTCTAAAAAGTTTACCGTGACCTAAATGTTCCCTCCCACACCCACTAAGCAGAACGACAACCCACCGTCAGCAAACACTCAGTGAATAAAATCACAGGCTTCTCACTGCTTTGCATTCTCACACCGGGAAACAAAACTGCAAAGCAGACTTGGCCCCTGCTCATCCCACAGAGTTCCTCTCACGGGAGTTTTCTTCTAGCTCCCAGGACAACCCGAAAATCCCCGGCACCTGAGCAGGTGCCGGCTGATGTCAGCCCTTCCCTGACGACGTGGGCCTGTGTTTTCCCCGCCGTAATTAAACAGGACCGGTGACAAAGGCCGTCTGTTGCCTTGTCTGAACCCCTGCACAGGGCCATGGTAGCTCAGCCGCCGAGGTAACTCGAGATGCCTTCTAGAATCACAAAGGGCTCCATTCACACGGACATGGGGTGTTTCTGACGTCCAGGCAAGTCTCGACATCTGGAGACGTCTTACCATCATCCTGCACGAGAGACATCGCTCAGACGGGCGTCCCTGTTTTCAAACACGGCCCGACAATGCTGGTGGCGGGACTCCAGCACGAAACGGAGCGGTGGGTTTTGTTGTGACACCGAGCGTCGGGGACTTGGGTTCGTCCACAGGGAGGTGCGGCATTTCAGGGAGCAGACTACACCCCTTCTCGTGCAGACAGGACAACTCACCGTGTGGGCCACGGAAGAAACACCACCCGTGAGTTTTGGGGGGCAGGTGGCACCCCCAGAGGATGTCTATTGGCTTCCTGGGCACGAGTGAAGAACTGGTTTTCCTAGCGTGGAGGTTCCCCTAAAAAGTTAAGCATAGTTACCGCAGAAGCCAGCAATGCAGCCCCCCCAATTTGAAAATGTGTGTGCACAAAGATACCGCGGCATTCTGCACGGTGGCCCAGACGTGGAGACAACCCAAGGGCCCTTCGAGAGAAGGCCGGCTAAAGAAGTCGTGGTGCATACACACTGCAACGGCCACACGGGGCTCAGAAAAGCCGAAATACTGCCACTTCCAAC
Source organism: Desmodus rotundus (assembly GCF_022682495.2). Taxonomy (NCBI): domain Eukaryota; kingdom Metazoa; phylum Chordata; class Mammalia; order Chiroptera; family Phyllostomidae; genus Desmodus; species Desmodus rotundus. The sequence continues at coordinate 2,360,813 of NC_092332.1, read as the reverse complement.
ATGGACGGACCTGGAGAACATCGGCTGAGCAAAATAGATCAGACAGAAAAAAAGTCAAGAACCACGTGATTTTGGTCCTACGTCGCAGGTAAAGATGGAAGTGAACAAACCGGAAAAACGGACAGGAACTCAGACACACGGAGGACAGTGTGGGGATGAGCAGAGGGGAGGGGGTGGGGGAGGAAGAGGAGGGTGAAGGGGGGTAAATGGTGATGGAAGGGGACTCGACTTGGGGTGCTGAACACACAATGCAATATGTAGAGAACGCCGTCTAGTGTAGAATGGTACACCAGAAACCCCAACAATCTTATTAAGCAGTGTCCCTCAAAGAAATTTAATAGAATAGAATTTAAAAATATTCGTTTTCTTGGCAGAAAATATACAATATCTGCAGCTTTTCCTGATCTGTGTGGCGTGCCAGCCTCAGAAAATGATACAGCACCTTCCCCCACTGGCGACCGGGAAGGAATTCAGAAAAAGGGGACGAGCCAGCAGGCCCCCAGCATCCTGCTAATTCTCTTCAGGGAAAGCAAAGCCCCGGAATGAATCCACAGTGACGTCGGTAGTCCGCGCAGATGTGGTACAAGGTGGTCACAATTCCCTTCAGGCCTCACCCCAAAACGTCACGACCTTAGCCTTGGGGCCATCACGGGAGAACCCAGGGACCTTGGAGGAAAGAAGGGCAGGCCAGACCAGAATCCGCCAGGGGCTGTGAACATGGACCGCCAGGCCCCAGAGTTTGTGGCCCACCGCGTCCTCGTGCGGACGTGAGGTTCTGCAAGATTCTAACACGGTCATGGGGGTGCTCCCGTGGGGGGTGCAGGGGGCACCTCCAGCTTAGGGCCCCCACTCTGCTCTGTGTACAGCAATGAACACCCACATGTACCTGGTACATGGGTGGTCACTCGCGTGGTGGGGTCGCTTATTAAAATGAAATAAAAACAAGCAAGAACTCTTTCGATACTTGTGAGGAGCCCGAGTTATGCAATCGCAACCACGCTTTGCAGGCAGACGCATGCAAGCTGAAGTCGGAGCTCACACATGGACCTGCAGGGAGAGAAAGCCATCGGGGCCGAGCCACCATGGCCCGGGCCAGACCCACAAGTGACAGCCGGTCACGGCTTTAGGGTTTGGAGGTTCTGTCAGCTACCTCCCGACCCTCCCTGCAAGGCCCCTGGCCAGCTGGCCACAAGGGGGAAGGGATCTTCAAGCATTCGGTTCCTTCGGGGCTTTCCGATTTATTTTCTATTCCTTACGTCTCTGTCGTAACTAGGTGGTTGCTATTCTGTGCAGATTTCCGGTGCTCCCTCGTGGTCTGCAGATGTGGCACAATCACAGAAGGTGGCAGAAGGCACGGGCACACGGGGGTGACATCAGGAAGTCCCACAGACGCTGTCTCTTCTGCCTGTGGGTAAGTCAGTCTCCCCAGAGACGCAAGGCAGGGACGCCAGAGATACGCTGGGAATGCAGACAAGAATGCTGCCTGCACACGGGGCGGCAGAGAAAAGCATGATGTTGGCCTTGGACACAGCGAGCACCAAGGTGCTGTGTCTACCCCCGGGCTGAGCCCCGGGCTGAGCCGCGGGCGGTCTCAGGCCGGCCAAGTCGGCACAGCCGAACACCGAAGGACTGAGCCCAGATGTTCTTACCGTCTCCCCCAATTAGGAGTCCATGGACCTGTGTGTGCACAGCTGGTGGAAATGTGAGCAGGAAGTGTGACCGTCACAATTGATAAAGGGCTGTGTTCATGGGCTGGGGCTGCCATAGTAAACGCCATAGGCTGAGCGGCTTACACAGCAGACATTTCTTCCTCCCCGCCCTGCAGGCTGGAGCCTGAGACACAGGGGTGGGCAGGGCTGGCTCCCCCTGAGGCCTCTCTCCTGGGCCTGTGGGCGGCCGTCGTCCTCACACTGGCATCCCTCTGGGGTGTCTGTGTCCCCATCCCCTCTTCTTATAAGGACCCCAGTTCTACGGGATCAGGGCCCCCCTGGTGACCTCATTTCACCTTAATCTCCTCTTTAAAGAGTTATCTCTATATGCAGCCCCTTTTCGGAGAACCTGAGGAACAAGACTTCAACCTGCAAATTTGGGGGGGATGATGCCATGGAGCCCATGACAGGAGATGGGGGTGTGGTGGGTATTTTCCCTTGTGCAAACCTGCCCTGTGCATGGGGGGCTCAGGCCTGTGACCGACACCCTGAAACGGGCATTGTTCATGGATGTCTCCGTCAAACAATGCAGACGACACCTGTCTCCTCGTGGCCATTCCGGGCAGCAGACAGATCACGGGAGACCAGAAACACGCTTGCCTTTTTCTGTCTCAGCCCTTCTGACAACGCGTTGTTTGGTAAAGGGAGAAGCACAGGAAAAAGTAAGTCGGCGGGTGGGGGACCTCATGAATCCCCCTGCCCGGGCATGGGTCTCCTCACGCTGCTCTTTTTCCAGGGCTGTGCAGATGCCCGTCATTCACTGGGACGAACTTGGGGACACGCGTCTCCTCATGCTGGTGACAATGGCATCAAACGGGTAAGATGCGGGGTGCACACAATCAGACATTAATGAGGCTGTGAGCTAAAAGGCGAAACGTCAAATCGCCTGCCCCAGCGGCGTGGGTCCGGGGCACTCGGGGCTCCATTTCCACATTCCAGGAGACCGTGGCCGTTCACGTGGTGTGCTTTTATTAAAGACGTTTATTAAAATGAAATGACAACCTCTCTCTCCTGGGGGGCACGGTGCGCTGAGTCCCACAGGTCCCCAACCAGCAGAGTTCAATGACATTCTATATGTTTCCCATCTGCTGGCATGTTGCAGAGCAAACCACCTCCCGCTTCTCTCCTGTCCTTCCCCATGGGGACAAGCAGGGACCGGACCCTCACCTGTGACCCAGCACCTGTGGGCTGTTTGCACATGCCTTCCTTCCCTCTTCTCCCCCAGCGAAGAGCAAAGCTTTCTCCAAATTCCAGGAACACCACGGCTTTGTTCTCCTCTCACCTGACACCCCTTTGTCAGCTGCAGCTCACATGTCCCGCACACCGTAACAAAGGAAGCATTTCAGAAATCCCTTTGTTTCAAAGAAATCCCTTGTCTCGGTTTTAACGGAACCATCTGCCCCGGGGCATTTGTGAGCTTCCGTGCAGAAAAAAAAGGTGACGGCTTCTCACAGGGTCCTCACACCTGCACTGAATATTTACGAGGTTCCGAAAATTCTAGGAGGGCTCTGTCATCCATGGCAAATCCCAGGTAGCACCATGTAGGGTCACCCCCGTGTTGGGGAAGTGACGCTTGGTTGGGATGCTGTTTCCTAGGCTGGTTCCATCAAAGGTGGGATGGCAGGGGGAGGGTTGACCAGAACAAGAAGTGGCTGGTGGGGCCTACCTGCAGCTCTGCAGAGAGGGGGGCTCCCCGTTAAGCCTTGCTGAGCACCCCGTGACTTTGGAAGGGAGGCAAGCGTTTCCCATGCCAGCAGACTTTCTGGTCCTGCTGAGAAGTATTTATTTATTTTAACTTTCCAATTACAGTTGCACTTAATATTATTTTATGCTAGTTTCAGGCTACGCATTTGTATGATTTACAAAGTGATTCCCCAGTAAGTCTAGTACCCACCTGGCACCATGCTAATAGGTATTACAATAGTAGTGACTATAAGCCAACGTACTTTACGTCCCCACGACTGTTCTGTAACTGCCAGTGTGTGCTTCTTTTTCATTTAGCTTTTATTGAATTTACTGGCGTGGCACTGGTTAATAAAATTATATAGGTTTCAGGTGTGCGATTCTATAAACCGTCATCTGTATATTGTATGTTGTGCTCTCCAGCCCAAGTCAAGTCCCCTTCCATTACCATTTATTCCCCTTTATCCTCCTCTTCCTCCCCCACCCCCTTTTTCTGCTGGTGAAAGGATTAAGCAAAACACAAACAAAAACCAAAACCTTAGAGACCCAGACAGAACCTGTGCTTCTCAATCCCTTCCGGGCTTCCACCCAGTCCCCCGCCTCCTCTCATCTGACAATCGTCAGTCTGCTCTCTGTGCCTGGGAGTCAGTTCTGTTTGTGAGTTTCTTTTATTCATTAGATTCCACCTATAAGTGAGATCATATGGTATTTGTGTTTCTCTGACTGGCTTATTTCCCTTAGCATAATGCTCTCCCGGTCCAGCCACGCTGTCGAACATGCCAAGGTTTCATTTTTCATGGTCACGTAATATTCCACATTCCATGTATATATCATGTATATAGATTCCACAACATTCCATATATATGTGTATATATATAAAATCACATCTTCTTTAGCCACTTATGTATTGATGGTCCTGCAGAATATATTTACTGAAATCAATCTTTTAATAACACTTTATATAGGTTATACCACCTGCAGCAACTTGGCTCCCAAAGAGCCGGTTGCTGTCATAACCACCGAGTTTGTTTAGGAGGAAAGAAAAATTAAACTACACTGGTTGGGTCAAAATGCATATGCCTTCGTTTATGGGGAAAAGAGTCCAGAGACTAAATTTTCATCATTCCCTGCTATGCTGTTTTTAGCTTTTGGCTTGACTTCACCTTTTTTTCCCCCCATTTAGTTCTGAAGGTGCGTCCAAAAAGCACACACACCAAATAATTTAGTGAGTTTTCTCTTCTCAGAGTGTTTTTGTAATCCAAGGTGCCAGTGCCGTATTCCAGAATTTATACAGTTTTTCAGAGGGGGAAAAAAATGTACCTTCTAAGAGGCACATGAAGATATACTTAGAATCAAATGATAAAGTGAACCAACTCACATGCCAGAGGAATGAAGAAAACAGATTCTTTTCTCTCCGGTAACTTCGAAATGCGTCCAGTGGTTTTTACGGCTTTCTTGAGCCAACTTCACAAGACGCCTTGCAAGTGATATTCCCGCTGGGCAATGAGAAATCTAATATCTTTGAACTCTGCAGAACTCAGGCGTCACGACACTCGGTTGCCTTTGACCTGGTGAAGCCCACCTGCTCTTGCCCTTCACCTCTGCCCAAGGTGCCTCTGGAGGTCACGCCAAGGGAGCTAGTGGCTTCCACATGTCCACCATCACAAACACCATCTTGGCCTCCACTCCATGGACAGATCCCCTTTTATCCAGCTCTTAGATGCAATTTCCTGGTCACAAACACCCTTAGCTCCAGGCTGCTCTGTGTGATGTCCACCCTGGTCCCCTGCCCCCGGAGCTGGCTGGGTGGGGAGAAAAATCCCACATTTCTGTCGTATTTCCCCTCAGCCACCAGTCCATTTTCTCTCCTACTTTCCAAAATTACTGTCCATCTTTTTTCCTTGTCCTTAAAACTCCAATATGTCTTCCCCATCTGAACGAATGATCCTTCCTTAAACTTCAGAGGGGACAAATGTTCTCATCAGATGGGGCCTGCCCTCCACCAAGGTCACCGCCCATGCGGAGCAGGTGCACCCTGTGGGGGACAAGTCAAAAGTGACTTCCAACTCCAGTGGCAAGTATCACGTGGAGGCCATGTCCCATGTCAATGCCCGATGTCTCAGCACTTGGGTGAAAATCAGATTTTTTCAGTGTTGGTGACAGCAAATGGCGTCTTGGATTATTCACAACAACGGGGACGAGCATGGAGCAACGATGTCCCATCTCTGAGAGGACAGATGGGTATTCATTCTACAAGGGCGCTAAGAGGGTCCCCAGCTTCTCCTTGGCCACCTTATCTTTCTTCCCATCTCTCTTCCTCCAGCGCCTTGGGACAACCTCCCAAGTAAACGATGTTACCCGGGTCCCTGGCAAAAGCTGTGTTTTTCACGAAACTCAAGAGCTCCACTCCCCAGGAAACGCCTCATTCCCCGCCACGTTGAACAAAAACCCGCACCACTCGTCTGAGAGGAAGAAAAGGCTCATCTCGAAGCAGAAAGGCAAGAAAACTTTTTGTTGACTTGTAAAACGACTTGGTGGACACCATGTGATCCACGTTCATCCACGTCGTCCTTGCAACTGGCAGCGGTTCCTTCTTTTTCAGGGCTGAGTAGTATTTCATGGTGTGTACATCACCTTCCCCTTATCCACTCACCCATTTCCATACAGCTTGTTTCCACGTTGTGGCCGTTGTTCGATAATGATGCTATGACCTTGGGGGTGCAGGTATCTCTTAGAAGTCCTGTTATCACTCCCTTTGGGTGGGTAAGTATCCACAAGCAGAATCACTGGATCATATGGCAGTTCCGTGTTTAATTTTTCGAGGAACGGCCATACAGTCGTCCGCGGTGCCTGCCTCACGCTGCATTCCCACCAACAGAGCATGAGGTCCCCTTTTCTCCACGCCCTCACTGACACTAGTTATCTCTCCTCTTGCTGATGATGCTCACTCTGAGAGGTGTGCGGCGATGCCTCACTGTGCTTTCGATCTGCATTCCGTTATGATTAGGAACGCTGACCACCTTTTCGTGTATCTGTTGGCCATCTCTGTCTGTCCTCCTTGGGAAAAACGCCTGATTCATCCCTCTGTCCATTTCTTAATCAAATCGTTTCCTTGCCGCTGTTGAGTTCATCTCATCTTTCTGCGGACAGTGTGAGTTTGAGCAACAAGAAGTTAAATAGGCTCTGGCTGGGGTGGCTCAGTGGATCGAGTGCCGCCCTGCAAACCAAAGGGTCGCCAGTTCGATTCCCAGTCAGGGCACATGCCTGGGTTGTGGGCCAGGTCCCCAGCAGGGGGCGTGCAAGAGGCAACCACACATGGACGCTTCTCTCCTTCTCCCTCCCTTCCGTCTCTCTCTAAAAATAAAAACAAATAAAAAACCTTTTTTAAAAAAAGAAGGTAAATAGTTTTCAGATGAACTCTCTTCGGGGGGGCTGACAGGATATAGCATGAATGCCAAATGATGGGGATCCACGGCTCAAGCACTCACAGCTGACAGTTGTGCCCCGGGGCGCCTGGGATTTCCAACAGAGAATCCCAGCCAGCTGGGCAGCAGGGCCCTGGTGGAGTAACTGATCCTAAGTGTTTACTTAGCTGCGTTCTGAGACACCACGAAAAACTGACAAGTCACCCAGATGCCGCAACGGAGACCTTCAGCAAAGCTGTGCGTCTAACACGTCACCTCAAACTCACAGAGAAAAGGACTGAGGGATTCCTGAGTTTACAAAATAATCCCCACAAAGAATTGTAGGTGGACACCAATGTGCACAGGCTTGTTGCAGCCTTAACAATGAGCATGTTGATAAACACTGATTTGCTGGGTTAATTCATTCTTAATGTATTCACTGGCCATTTCAACTCCTGATGACTCTAGTCACCACATTCACTGGTCCCATGGGCCCATCTTTTATTCAGCCCTTTGGGCCATCAAGAAAAATTCTCTACGACAACCCTGAAAATCAAAAATAAACAAACCGTGCCTCGCCTTCAAAGCAAGCTGCGTGCTCCAAAAACGGCTGATTTTCATGGTTTCGTGTACGGGTGGAAACAGGAATCCCCGTCTGACAAAGATAAAGCGGTTTGGCCCCTGCCCGCCTCACCCAGAAGGAGGGAAAAGATATTTCTGCAAGAGCAGGCACGCAGGCTCCTGGGAGCTGTCAGTAGAAATTGTGGTTGAAAAATCGCACTTGAAACAAGCTCCCGTTCTTTATATACACAAGGTTGACGTTTCCTTGTAATGTGGAAAACATATCAAGCATGTACGATGCCAAGAACAGACACGCATGCATATAAGAATACACACGCATGAGTGTAAATCTCTCCTTGACACTGTTTTTATCTCCATGCAATAGAAGCCCAGTAAGTCCATCCTGCCCGGGAAGCTTGGGTCATGTGGCTTTTTAGGTTGAACAAGGACAAAAGGCACAGCATGGTGGTGACCTCTGCCCCGTACCTTCTAAGGAACGGACTGTTACCCCACGGGAAGAACCAGTTACAGGGGATTGGAGAGGAATGTTGGGTGATGGGGGTGTTGGTGCCAATCTCCCCGTCTGTAGGATGTGAATTAAAACTGGCCCTGGGCCTTGGTCTGGTTGCTCAGTGGGCTCGAGCATCGTCCCGTGAACCAGAAAAGTTGAGAGTTCGATTCCCAGTCACGGCGCTTGCCTGGGTTGCAGGTTAGGTCCCTGGTCGGGGCATGTATGGGAGGCAGCCGACTGAGGTTTCTCTCTCTCTTTCTCTCTCTCTCTCTGTCTCTCATTTTCTGTCTGCCTTCCACTCTTTCTAAAATCAATTAAAAATACCTTCAGGTGAAGATTAAAAAAAAAAAAAAAAACAGCCCTTGTCATCTGACCTCACCCTGAGGCCACCCAGCCAGACTAGGGCCTTTCAATTGTCCCTCTGGTGGCTCCTTTGCCTGCTTTTTTCTATCTGCTGGAAGGATCCAAGTCATTCTGTGTTCCAAATTCCCTGGAGACCTCACACCAGTCACACTCAATGCAGGCAGCGTTTGCCCCTGTCTGTGGTATCGATTGTCTTTGCACAGCTGAGCCGAGCCGTCTGTGAGTTCATGTGCTGCCTCCCACACACCAGCGCTCCGTGAGAAACAGGACTTGGGTTGGTCTTGCTCATCCGTCTTTCTGCAACCTAAGGGCTCCCAAACTTGCCTAAACAGAAGCAGCACAGGAGGGCCTCTCCAAGCTGCCCATGCCCAGTCTGCGCCCCAGATCAATGAAGTGTCTTGTCTGGCGTGTGTCTTCGCAACCAGTATCTGTAAAGATTTTCCCATGATTCCAATGTTCAGTAAGGTTTAGAAGCCTCTGATCCGGGGATTGAACCATTGATTACGTAAGGAAAAGATTTTTTACTCGCCTGCCGTTGCCTACTCTGGTGTGTCTGAATTTTCACAGACACACTTGAGACCATCATCCTGAAAGGTTTTTATAAAGCGTGTTGCCCCACACCCCTGAAATCATCCTCGGGCTCCCCCAGGACAGCATCCCAGGCTAAAGGCAGACCGGTGTGCCTGGGGACCCAAACTGGATCTGGTGCTTTATGTCAGTTCCCATGTGAGCTTGTTAAAATTGGTTTAAAAACTTATTTTTTTAAATTAAAAAGGTAATTGGGGGTGGACCCCTGTCATTTACATTTGTCCGAACCCGCAGGATGTTCAACACCAAGACTGAGCCCAAGGTCAACTGTCATAACATCTGTGATACGTGTTCCGCGCCGCTGGGGAGGTTGGTAATTCGGGAAAACCTGTCTGTGTGTGTGGGAGCCAGGAGGTGCGTGGGGAATCTCTGTGTCTTCCTCTCATTTTCGCTGTGAACCTACACCTGCTGCAAAAAATAACGTAAAAAACCAGAAAGGCTAATTTACCTTATGCAGATGAAAATGTTTTCTCCATTGGTAATGGCCTTAGCAGTGGGAGAAAGCATTGAGCTTCTCAATGACTTTATTTTGAAGCTTCAATCTTTCCACTCAGCTGAGTAAGTTCCCGGGTACTGGGTCCCCGATGTCCCCTGCCCTTGTGTGGGTCAATAGTCCAAATGTCTCCCCATTCCCATTCTGCCCACCAGAGACCAAGTAGGGACCAGGGACGGCCTCCTTAACGCCCACACGTCTAGCAAGGACGTGCAACCTGCTTGTGTTCAATTCTTGATCAATTTTTTTTTTAAAAAAACCATCTTTCTGGGGCTTTGGACAATAAGATGCTGGACACCAAGGACTCACCTGCAGGTCTGCATATAAATTTTCCTCATAGGTGTGTTTCCTAAGGTGTGAGATGCAGCCCAGGCTCCGTACCCTGAGTCGATTCTGTGGACATGGAGTTCGACTCCATGGTGTGGAGTATCCACACCAAGCAGAGACACACAAATCTCTCCTAGAGTCGCTGGAATTCCATGAGCCAGTATTCATCGACACACCACCTCTTTTTTTTATGTCCTCTGTCCCCAAAACACTACCATTGCCACAATGGAAAAAAAAAAGGAGGAACACGTGACTTAGGGGTACACCATAGTTTGCCCGTATAATGAAAACTTTGTGCATTATAAGTGCATGTGTAATGCACACTTTTTTGCCCACATTTCTGAGGGAGAAATAAGGAAGCACATTATACACGGGTAATCCCTGAAATACCTTGTATCTGTTCTTGTGTCTTGTAATTATTTGGCACATGAAATTTCTTGTACCATAATACGTTCAAAAATAAACGCTAAAATTCCTTTGCCATACCAACCCCCCCAAGTATGTCAATATAAATAAATACAGATCAAAGTAAAAATTAAAACAAAAGATTGTTTTCCTGAAACTTGGGGCCAACCACATGGGTGGGTATCAGGGACGGGAGCGAGTTACCCACGGCCAAATACGGTTGGTTGATGCCAGTGTCTGCCTACTAATTATTTTTTCCAAGGGTCCAGAAAGAATGCTACTTTGTATCCATGAAGTAAGCCCTGGCAGCTTGAGAAAACAGATCCTGACGTGCTTTATGGCACCCCGGTAACTGCATAAACACATCACTAGGATTGCTGGGATTTCAGCCCATGGGGAAGAGTCCTCCGGTATTTTAGACGTGAAACGAACCTGTTTGGAGAACCATTATTCAGTAACTTTTGTTCCCATGGGCTACCCACGAGACCATGTTAGCCGTGGGGACAGGCTGTGCTGGAGGAGCGACCCCAGGCCACACTTGCCTTTCCAGGAGCCAGAAGCACTTCTCCTGAGGTATACAGTTTCCTGGTTAGCTTTCTCGTTAAAGACAAGCTGGCCCGTAGTGATTTCTTTAAACACCCCAGCCGGGCAGAACCATCTCTGCTGGTTCACGGAGTGGGGGGCAGGGGGTGCAGGCTGCCAGCTCAATGCCAGACACGTGTTAGGTGCCGGAGATTTAGGAGTGAAGACACGCAGACAAGCGTGCCCGTGGAATTCACAGTCTGGTAGAGGCAGACGGTAATAAAACATCAGACAAATAGCTGTACAGTTACAGACTGTGTTAGGCGCGAGGGTGGAGAGGAAACCCACACAGAGAGAATGTGGAGCAGGGGAAATGGGTCGGTCCTGGAGGTCAGAGATGGGGGCCCTGCGGTTCAGGGTCTGCCTGGAAGACGCCGTATGTCTACACGGAGTCCGGCAGATGGAGGTGGAAGTGGGGCAAAGCCGTGAGTGCGGGACGGCACATGGAAAAGAGAGAGGGGTAACAAAGAAAGTCAGTCCCTGGCTGGTGTGGTTTCTTGGTTGGGGTGTTGCCCTCTGCGCCAGCAATCGGGGGCTTCGATTCCTGATCAGGGCACATGCCTAGGTTGCAGTTTCGATCCCCCAGTTGCGGTGTGTACAGGAATCAAACTCTCTCTCTCTATCTACCTCTCTCTCTCTCTCTTTAAAAGGCAATGAAAACATGTCAGGCAGGGCTGGAAATACTCAGAAATAGAGTCTTATGGACCATGCTAGGGATATCATAGTTTGTAAGAGCAAAGGTAAGCACTCAAAGTGTTTAAGGCCTCAGGGCTTCCTTGAGTGTAGAGGAATTTTGCAAAGGTCCCCGTGGCTGCAGGTGGGAGAATATGGACTAGAGAATTCCTCAGTGTGGGCTTAGGGAGCAGATGAGGGGTCCCGGGGAAAGATGGTGGCTATTGTCCACCACATTGACGGTGCCGGAGATGGTTGCATGCATAGAAGTGACCGCCACCCACCTGGGCGGGTGATGGATTAAGACCCAAGGGGATATAGGCAGCAGCATTCCTGGCTTCCAAAACAACCCTGCAAAGCCGGGTCAGAAGTTTGCTTTTTGGTCTTGAGGAGTTTCATGACCTTGAAGGTATCAGAGAGAAAATGTGGGAGACAGAATTCAGCAAAGACACCTGGAGAGTGTAGACAACAGCTGTCTGGCAACGTCAGTGTGGAATGACCGGTCTGGAGCTGGACCAAGGACATCAGAGCAGAACACGTCACCACAACGGGGGTAATAAGGGAACATAGTCTAGGGGGCGACCCTGAGGTCCTGCGACCTTCAAGTGTCTGGCGAAGGTCAAAACACGTCCTTTGAGCTACACGATGCTCACGGAGTTGGGAGCTTCCTGCCGGGCACGAGGCGTGCCGGCATGTGGAAATTCGACGTTATCTCTGAGGATGAAGGGCGTAAAGAAATAGGACTGTAAGTACCAACGGCTCAAAGAACAATGTTCACGACGATGATGTAGGTTGACACATGTTGTGTTATATTATCTACAGGCGGTGTTACAACATCTATCGTTAGGAAGAAATTATGTGTTTCCTGTTATTTCCCTCAGCGCTTTGTCCAAAGGGTTTCAATTCAGCAAGCGCTTGTGAACACTATTTTACTGATGAAATTGTTCAGAGGGAGGCACTTCTGTTTTTCTGGACGGAACTGCCTCCCTCAGCAAATCTCGGCGCGTGGGCTCAGCTGCAAATGGGATTTCCTCTCCGAGCCTGCTGACGAGGCTCAGCTGCTGCAAAGCACCTCCTGGCCAGAGGCTGCGGGCCGCCCTCCTGGGTGGTCACTGTGTGGTCAGTGGCCAGTCCCGCTGTGGAGAAAGGAGGCAGACAGTGTAGACCAGAGAGCAGAGAGCGAGCGTCAGCCTCCATCAACAGCCAGGAGCTCCCCAGGAAGGGGGTGACCTACTATTGTTCCCAGAAGAAGAACCCAGTGAGGATGAAATTATGACGTCATGGTCTCCCAGCCTGCTGGAGGCCACAGGAAATGGTGCGGGTGAAACTGGCTGCTGCAGGAAGGAGCAAGTTCCTGGAAGGCGGGAGGGGCCTCCTATGCTGGGGGCTCAAGCGTGGAACAGAGAAAATCAGGAGCTCCAGGGATGGGCTGTGGAAACAGGACAATTCTGGCTGAAGGGACAGAAATGTGGGAGTGGGACTCACTGCATAGCTCCTCTGTGGCTCCGCGTCCCTTCTCACGCCTGCCTGCTCTGCTCGGTGACCCCTACTGTCCCTTTTTCTCCCCTCCTCCCACTGCCCACAGCCCCCGTGGATGTTTCTTTCCTTTCCACCCATGCTCCACGCTCGGACAAGAACGCTGCGTCCACCTAACACGCATCTCGTTCTATTTCAGTCCTTTGTCTCTTCCGGGGCACATTCCCTTTGAACAAAGAGAGAAACTCAAAAATGTCAGGATTTCCCCCGTGAAGTTACACGACATGACGATTGAGGACAGAGACTGTTGACACAGAGAAATATATCATCGGGCCAGAGAGCCCGTCCCCCAGGTCCCGCAGATCCCAGCCAGCTCCGTGAGATGCCGACTAACTTGGGCTTGTTTTCCTGCGGTGCTGTCTGTACAGGCTTCTGCTGGTAGGTGGAAGGTTAACAGGATTAAAGGAGGAAGAGGAAGCCACACCAAGCGATTGTCACAGCTCCAGCAGCTCAACTTCTCCAGCAAAGATCGAAGTGCCTAGAACGCAGGTCTGAAATCCAGCTTCTATGGGTATCAGTTTACCCGACGCGGAGGCTGGAGGCTGAGACCCACAGCTGGGCGGGCTGGCTCCTCCCGAGGCCTCTCTGTGGGGCGTGTGGGCGGCCGTCGTCCCCCTGTGTCCTCACATGGCCGTCCCTCTGTGTGTGTGTGTGTCTGTTCCCTAATTTCCTCAGACCGTTGCAGCAATTGGGATAATCACGGCAGCTTCCACCAAAGCATGGGTTCACTTTTTTCCCACTTGAGGCTGAGATATGTCATCTCTGACGTGTGTCAAAGCTGATTTCTAAACACAGATGGCTTATACAGTTTTTGTTTTTAATTTCATTGTTGTTCAAGTACAGTTTTCTGCCTTTTTCCCCCACCCCAGTGCAACCCCCAGCTCTCCCCACCTCCCTCCCATTTCCACCCCACCCCCGTTATTGTCCACATGTCCTTTGTAATTGCTCCTACAAACCCTTCACCCTTTTCCCCTGAAATTCCCTCCCCTCTCCCCACTGGCTTATACAGATTTGAAAGCTTAGCACAGAGAGTCTCTGGAAATGAGGTTTGACTTTTCGAGACTGATCTATTTTGTGTATCTCTGTCCCCTTTTGCAATAAAGACTGCCATTCCTTAATCACTTGTAAGAAATACTGATTGAACCAACTATAGTTATAGCAAACACGCAGTTGCCTAAAGGGTTCTAGAATGCTTCATGCACACGGAACAGGAAAGATGGCCCCTTTGATTCGGGTTGCAGAAACTCGTAAGTCTTGCGTCCTTTTGACACACAGGAAAAGGTCGTATTTTGAGAGCCTCCCTCAAAGAAAGTGCAGTGTCTCCTTAGAGTTCAACCGCTGCCTGCGCTCACTTTGTCTTTGCAAATACTCCCTGAGAGCGAGACCCAGCGAAGGGCTTTGCAACACCAGAACAGCAGAGCAAGCCCTACAGGCACTCGGCACAAAGCCTGTGGAGGCGAGCCTTGTGAGATCCTACGGGAAATATCACCGCAATGGAATAGTGCTCTTTGCTCCGAAGGAAGCCACCCACAGTGCGTTTGCTGGAGGTGAGATAGGGCAGGCACAGTTGGGTGCCTTCCGTGTGTGGCTGGCCTCTCGGCAAAGATCCCACACTTGGGTCTAATCAGGAAATTATCTGCCTGTCTAGACAGGGAGCGGGACCTGGCAAGGGGTCAGCCGTGCTCTTGCAGATGGAGTGGCCTGGAGTAATCTCCTGCGAACCTTTGACACCTCTGTGGTCGGACAACGAGGAGAATGACTCCCGTGGCACGAACTGCCTTTTCCAATCGCACAGGAGACGCTGAATGCATTCGACTCAGAGCCTCCTACACATTGTTCGCCTACAAGGCAGACGCCTACTTGCTGACGTCACTTTTGGCAAGAGCTGGAGATTATCGATGCTCATTACTTCCTACTCTTCACATTGCTGGTATTTTTTTTTTTTTGCATGTTCCCAAGAAATATTTTCCCATCCTAATGGCCCCACTTCCTCTTGCACGTAAAGGTGAAATTATCTCGTGCCTTTACCTCTCATCTGTAGGCAACGAGCCTGGAATAGTAGGAACTCAAAGAAAGAACAAATTGCCCAATGGGAGAGAAATAAATATATAATAACAACAATGAGTCGACCTCTCCAGTGGAAACAAAAGTATGTACAATCATCCTGATAAAATGTATGAAAGGCTTCCTGTCTGCTCGGTATTTCGCAGGCATTATCTTTCCGAAAGCAGTGAGTCAGGGTTCTTGTGGTGCCCCGAGGGGGAGCTGGCCGCAGGACGGATGACTTGGCTTGTGTCTCCGAGCCCTTAACCAGCAGCCTACAAGACAGCGCATTTCGGGGCTCGGCATCTCCCTCATTTGTGGGTTTTCCTTCTTCTGTTCATATCAGGGTCTTGGAGCTCTTTCAACATCTAAATACATGGAGACTTCTGTGAAACAGAAACTTGGCTAAAAAATTTTTTTTTCTTGATTTTTTTTTAATTCCAATTAAAAAAAATTTTTTTTTGCCTCCTTCTGAAGAGACGAATATAACGCAAGGAAAGTGGCAAGCCCATGGAAGAAGGAATAGCTTCTTAGGGGCGAGGAGATACCAAGAACGCTTGTGACTTTGTTCTAACACCAGTCAGGCTGTGTAGCATTAAGGGGTTCCAGAGCTGAGCTCCCCACTCCATTCTGGATCCAGGACACAACGTGAGGTATGTTTTACTGGTGCTTCCTAGCAGGGGCCAAATATTATTTCTCCATGTGGCATTTCTCTCCAGCACAAACTCTACAAATCTCTTTCTCATCTTCCTCCAAGCCCTCAAAACTGTGAGAAAAAATCCTTTGTTTCCAGAAGTACAGAGTTTTGGACGGCCCGGCGCCACTGAGTTATAAAGAGGCAACAGGGGCTGGAGCGCGGGCTGCCTTCTCACCACTCCTGGCTCTTTTAGGCTCCTGCAACTCAGACTGCGGAGAAATGGTGGGTCTCCTGGAGCTCCTCCGAGAAGGAAGAAACCTTCAGCCTGGTCTTACTGTGTGGTGGCTGCCAGGACAATTTCAGCCAGGTTCTCATGGCGCTTCAGGAAATTCCTTTAGAAAAAAAGAACATATTTTGATGAAGTGGAGTGGGTGTATCGGAAGCGGGCATGTTGCATCCTTCTTCCAGAGAACACAACAGTTTAAGAGTGTCTCTTGTGGGGGCGGGTACTCAGTGTATCTCCGCCCAAAAGGTCACGTTGTCGCCGTCTGTGTGTCTGTCTGCTTTCTCTCCTCCACGCTCCCCATTGCCTCCAACGTCCATCAAGGATGAAAAGTGGCCTCTTCTTGTTTGGCACAATACATCAACCCCAAGCACGAAGTGGTGATGGCATTTTCCACACTCTCGCATTGGCCCCTAATTGCTTAAATCCATCACACCCCGTAGGATCGAGGTGGCGAAGAGCCAGAACCCAAGACCTGGAGACTGGCGGGGTGGGGCAGGTTGAGGTTCCCATGATTTCACTCAGCAGCAACGCGAGCTGCAGGTTCTAAGTCCCAAGACCCCCGCCATGGACGTCTGCTCTTGGAGAAACCCGGACGCCCGTGGAGAGCTGGGCGTGTTTGATTCTGACGGCTCACTAGCATTACCTAGAGAGCTTAAGGACATGTCCAGTACCAGGTTCCTCCCTTGCAGTGTCCAGCCCAGTGGTCTTCCTCCTCAAAGGGTGGTCCGTGAGTATACACCATGAACATCCCCAGTGTTTTGGACCCCACCACGGAGCTCCTGAACCACAACTGCATTGTAACAAGACCCTGGGTGAGCCCTGGCTGGTGTGGCTCAGTAGATTGAGCACTGGACTGAGAACCAAAGGGTCACCAGTTCGATTCCCAGTGTAGGACACACGCCTGGGCTGCGGGCCAGGTCCCCAGTGGGGGGCACGTGAGAGGCAACCACACACTGATGTTTCTCTCCCTCTCTTTCTCCTTCCCCTCTCTCTAAAAATAAATAAAATCTTTTTTAAAAAAAAAGACCCTGAGTGATTAATGCACATCAACCTCTAGAAGCGCTGGTCTATGAGGGCTTCTCAGATCCTTGTATTATGGCATTTCTTTATTTTTTAAAAAATATTTTTTATTGTTGTTCAAGTACAGTTGTCCCCATGTCCCCCCCACCCCAGCCCTCCCCTCCTCCCACCCTCATATTACGGTCTTTCTTACTGCAACATATCACGCATATTGCCATGCGTGCTAAAATTAGAAGGTACCAATTTTATATTAAGAAGCCCTTAGCTGGTAGTCCATCCTTGCAACGCATTCACCCCAGAACACTCTTCGCATTCGCAGACAGTGTATCTACACTTTTCATGGGGTTTTTTTTTTTAGATTTCTTTAATAGATACTTACTTTCCCAACCCTGTAATTTAATGCGGGAGAAGTCACGAGCCAAAAAGGAACCTTAAACTTCTTTCAAAGTAAACAGTATTGAGAAAGACGCCTTTGATGGGTCATCACTTTTTTTTTTTTTATCCGAAACTGAAGCTAAACCCCAGAAGAGTGTCTATTCCAATCCCAGGGCACCATGTGGAATTGCAGAAACAAATTATATGTTAACAATTTGCAGCCACAAGTTCCCCAATCATCAGTCTCTGGCCGAGTAGGCACAACTTACCAAAAAAAAAATTTTTTTTTTTTTCAAAAAGGACACATTCTTCCGGCTAAGGCCTTATTTTTTAATTTGGAAATTGGCTTCCTTTCGGCATTTGTCTTCCAGGATGTGGAGCAAGTTAACGAATGGCTACTGGCCACCTGCTTCATTCCATTTAAAACTCCTCTGATTATATTATTTTTAAAGCCGGCACTTTTTCCCTCCTTTAAAACTACCTGCTTAGTGACAGTAAAAATGTGCCTTAGCCCTAAACGGCTGCTATTTTCATAGTCGTGGCCACAATGATATAAGTAGATACAGTTGCTTCCTTCTATTAAATTCTGGAATAATTATTTTTGTTACAGCCCACTTTACCATCCTTTCCAAAATCTGTCTTCTGCTTGTAATCAATATTCATCATTTGTGTCATTTTAGTGGAAATCTATTATGTTTTGCATTTATGATATATTTTATTACAGTAAAAATCAGTGAAGATTTCTTTCCTGTGCTGCGCTCTTTGTAAGAACCACTCAAATAAAAATTTCTAAAACTGTCCTTTTTTTCCCCTTTGGGATGTAGCTGGGTTCACATTCCAAAGGGTTTCTATATCATCAAAGGTTACCCCAGACTCCAGTGCCAACGCAGAGAAGAAGGAGTCCTTTGAACTGATGTCATTTTTATTTTCCGAGGGCTTGCCACATAATAGTTTGCAAATGCCCAGAGCACATTTGCAAAGCACCCAGAAGGCACGAGGCTGGAAATGATCAAAGAAAGATAGGATGCCTATTTCAGTATCGCAGATGGAGATGGAGCTTCAAAATGCATTTGGTCCGCATTTCTGCTTTCAAAGAGAAGCCTTGGCTTCCTGTCGGTTCAATGGTGTGGCTTGCTCTGTCAGCACCAAGGTCTCGAGAAGGGGGATGGAAGTGCTGATGAATACGCCGTGGGGCAACCAGGCTTGACCTTGGGTGGGTATGAGAGGCAGATGGGACGTTGTGCCACCAAAAGAAATCATCACCACCATCATCATATATCATCACCATCAGCATCATCAGCATCAGCACCACCATCAGCATCAGCATCACTATCACCATCATCACCATCAGCATCATCAGCATCATCAGCATCAGCACCACCATCAGATCAGCACCACCATCAGCATCAGCATCACTATCGCCACCATCAGCATCAGCATCATCAGCACCACCATCAGCACCACCATCAGCATCAGCACCACCATCAGCATCAGTATCACTATCACCATCATCACCATCAGCATCATCAGCATCAGCACCACCATCAGCATCAGCACCACCATCAGCATCAGCATCACTATCACCATCAGCATCAGCATCACTATCACCATCATCACCATCAGCAGCATCATCACCATCGTCATCACCCTATTGATGCTACAGAGTCATTGGCTCAAATATCAACCCACTTATCCTGTCCAGTGTCCAGATGCAAATGGCCAGTGGCATGAGCAGCAGATTTAGCGAATAAACAATTCAGCGTCCGAGAAAGAGGTGTCTAGGCTGAGAGGGCAGCCTGTGCAAAGGGCCTGGGGTGCATTCTCCTTGTCCTGCACGACCCTGTTTAAGTGGGTTCTTCTCCTAGGGCCACTGGATCGCCGTGCACTTACCGGCTTAGAGCCACACACTGATTTTCTTACCGTTCTGACCATCACAACCCTAAACTGAAGGTGTGAGTGACTTGTGATCCTTGGCTCATGGTCCCTCCTCCTCACCTCACTCCACCTTCTGTGTCTCTGGACACATTTCCTATTTCTACCGTCAAGCCCCTCACCTCCCTTTTATAAGGATGCTGTCTGTGCCTGGTGGGCAGAGATTAGTGAGTGCCTCGGAAACCTTTGTCAAATAATGGACTCAATGGGAATTGGTCATGAGACAGACCTGCCCCCATGAAGCAGGTCATGGCTTCCGCATCTGCCCACCCTTTCCCCGCGCCAACGTCATACTCCTTATTGCAACAGTATTGTTACTTGCAATTAATGTAGCCCCTTCTAGTACACACCCACAGTATCGTTCCCACATGTGTGGAACATATGTAACTTGTATCCGTATCCCTTCAAAAAAGGAGAAAAGAAGAAGACACTGTAGCTTTCCAGGTGTTGAATCGGTAATCTGGCCCCAGGCTTACTGTTGATGTAGGAACATGTTACTTGGGTTTAACTGACTCAAAAGTCCTGAAAGGTTTCGTCGCTCTTGGAATCTGTTGCATAACATAACCACATGGCGTGTCACACAAGAATACAGAATATTTGGCCAATAAAGTAAGGCAGCTCCTCGTAGATCCGGTGCACAGCACGCGAGCACACTGTGGGTGCTCCCTCTACAAGGTCGGTCTCATAGTTTACGATGCTCATTCAAGGGCACTTTCCACTTTTTTTTTCCCCTGGGACTTGCAGAAACATGGGCTCAGATTATGTTGTCAAATTATCTTTTTTTTAGTCCGGTTACGCAATCTAATTTGCAGTCAAGGCTTTCGTAAGCACTTTTTTTTTTTTTTTTAGAAAGAAGGAAGTTTGATGGCACAGTCCCTAACTGGGGACTAGGTCAGTTAGATTTAGGCTGCCCCATGGACCAGGTGACCCTCAGCTTAGAAGTAGCACTTGGGCGTCATCACTAGCGTTGAAAATCGGGGGTGATGAAATTAGACGGGGAGAAGGTAACACAGGGCAAACTCGTCACAAGAACTGTGGTGGCCTGGTCATTCTCAGATGTCATGTCGGTCACACCCACAGGTGGTCACTTCCTGACTTGCACCAACCGTGACTCTTGCATAGGGTCAAAGCAAAGCCTGAGACCTTTGCCTATTTTATAAAAATCAGTATACTCAAATTTGCCCAGCCGCCCGTGGGTGGACAAACAAACAGAAGGGGGTCCATCCATGCTGTGGAATAGTACGCAGCCGTGAACAAGAATGGGGCTCTGACTCAGGCTGCACTGTGGATGGGCCTTGAACACAGGATGCTCAGCGAAAAAAAGCCAGACACAACAGCGCATGTTGTATGATTCCATGTATATAAAATGTGGCAAACAGGTGAGTCCACGGACACAGAACACGCATTAGTGGGCGGCCTGTCAGGGGAGGAAAGAATGAGAATAATGGCAAGTGACTTCTAAACGGGTCTCCTTTGGGGAATGATGGAAATGTTCTGGAATTAGAACATGAGGAAGGGGTGTGGACGTGTTCCCTGGGGGTGCAGATGAGAGGATCATGCACATTCCGGACGTGCCATATACTCATAGCAGCGTTGAGACCCAACGTGGTTCAAGAAGAGCCTGCTGTGAGCTTAGTTCATGCTGCTCTAACAAACATTATGGATTCAACAACACAGACTTGGCTCTGATCGTCCTGCAGGTCCGATCTGGGAAAGGGGTGTCGTGGGGTTCAGATGGCATGGCCGGGGTGGGGGGGCGGTGTAGGCTTCATCACACACATGCTAGTTCAGAAGCAGCCAGACAGCACGCCGCTCCTGGGGTGAGGTGTTCCTGACAGGAGGCCCCCCTTGACTGCTGGCGAAAGGTGAGTGTGTGGGACAGAAGGAAGGACCAAGGTGTTTGGCATTGAATTTAGTCCCCCAAAAGCTATATAGAAGCCTAACTCACAGGGCCTGTGCATCGGAACTTTTTGGAAAACAGGGTCTTTGCAGATGAGACTCAGTGAAGGACCTGAGAGGAGGTTGTCCTGGGTCAGGGGGGCCCTGCCTCCAATGACAGTGTCCTGAGAAGAGACAGAAGAGGAGACGAAGACCCAGAGGAGAAGCCATGTGGAGACAGAGGCAGAGACGGGAGGGATGTGACTTCTGGCTCAGGGACGCCTGGAGCCCTTGGAGCTGGAAGAGACGGGAAGGCCCCTCCCTGGAGCCTGTGGACGGAGCGGGGCCCCGGGATGCCTGGACCTCAGACACCTGCTCCCCAGGATGGGGGAGGGTGAATTTGTGATGTTGCCATTTGTTACTGGAACCCCAGGGCACTGATTCAGATAATATCGAGATGTGAAGGCAGTTTCTATTTCACCTTTTCTTTGTTATTTCTTCCTCGTAAGACACACAATGCAAGCTCTAGGAGCTTTATGGTCTCCTCCACTTTTGCCATCCGTCTTCAGGCATGTGTCCCTCCTTCTTCATCCACACAGAAGTCATATCCGCCTGTTTAAACAGCACAGGCCACAGTGCTCGGGTACAGCTTTGAGTGGAGTTTCGGCGGACGGGTGCGCCCTTCTGAATCGAGTCTCTGCTTACAAACACGCACCTGTATTTACAGAGGGAGAAATCCTGTTTCTTTTTCCCCAGAAGCAGGGAAAGTTCAAGGTCACAACACACAAGAATTTATCGCCTCCGGTCTCTTTTCAGAACGACTTAAACTCTCTTCATAAGTCCTCTTTTCTCTGTCCATGAGGCAGCTCCTTGCAATTCATGAGCGAGGCTTGTCCTTAGAGTATGAGTCACGTTACCAGGGGTCCACAGGTCAGAGAGATGCCCCGGGGAACGTCCTTATGAGACCCGCTGACCAGCTACGTCTCAGCAGCCTTTAGGGCTGAAACGTAGTCTTCCGTGACAAGCTTGCATTCCAGCCCCCGGGTTGCTTTCCTTGGGACAGCCCCTAGAAGCCGCTCAGACTTTATTCCTGCAGACAGCTTGCTTGTAGGAAGTGCAGCCAGCAGGAATACAGAGCAAACTGCACTGGCAGGCACAACAGCCTTCACCCTGTGCAGGCTGTTGAACAGACATCCCTGAAGGGACGGCTTTCTGAAGCCGATCTTTTCACGTCCATCTAGAGACGGCGCGCAATTTTTATTTTGAAAAGCAAGACAGGTCTCGCAGTGTGCCAAGTCACCCTCCAGAGTTGACGACTTTGACGGGACGTGTCTGAGGGTGGACGTCACCCGGCCCCCGCTGTCTGCCCGTCACTGGCCTGCGTGGTACACCGGGACCTGCCTTCGGTTTTGTACCCGGAATAAAGCGGAGACAGAGCATGACCACGTCTCTCTGACTTTCCTTGTGACAGATCCTTCCGGCTCAGAGAAAAGGCGGTGAGGGATAAATCGCTTCCATCTTGCCCAGGAATGCCTTTGAGCTTGTCCCCACGATGGGTCACACGGAGTTCACGTCTCTCTAGGACAGCCTTTCCTTAGGCTGCTGAGCGAGGCATTCTGCACCCTATTTTGCAGAAATAATTCAACTGTGCTTGGCAGATTGGGAGAGTTCCCCAACATGTATCTATTATTATTATTATTATTATTATTATTATTATTATTATTATTATTATTTTCACGCTGTTGCATTTCAAGCTATGCTGTGGAGACAATCTGGAAGCATTTTAGCACAGGCAACGGAGCAAGAGGCACCTCCTGACCACGGTATGCACAAACAAACCAAAACAAAAGTTCCCCCTCGTTTTCCTAGACAGGGCCAGTAGCCTGCATGGTCATTTAACCGCAGCCCCGGGGGCAAGTCTCAGTTGCTGTGTTCCTAAAGTCTGCTTCTGCTCAGACAGAGATGCACCCCCGCTCGGCAGGCAGCGCTCCGCTCCTGGGAGTTTCCAGCCATAGTGGGGGGGAGTTTCCAGCTTTTAGAAAAGTAGACATTTCCTGTGTTGACCTCTTTTTTTGCTTGTGTGTCTCCATTGATTCTGGAATTTTGAGGGGCAGCCCTTTCCCCATCACACAAGCTGGGCAACAGTCGGGCATACCGGGGTCACAGGTCTCAGCAGTGATTATCGACAACCCCCATGAAGCGAGGAGCCACGCAATTCCGTGGTCACCCACCACGTCGCTGAGAATATTCAGCGCTCTCGCAGAACCGCCAGAATGCCTGAGACCTGCAGCTGGTGGGAGAAACAGGCAATACATTCTGAGAGATCCTGCCTCGGTGTAAAATTTGATTAAGAAAATTGAAGGACACAAGTATTCAGGAAAAATCCCTCCCTGTTGGTTCCTCAGGTCCTGTCTGTTAGCTGCAGGTAATGTAGGTCCTCTGCTCATTCTCTGCATCCACCTGCATCTTGATGGCACGGCAGCTCTGCAGAGGGGGAGGAGAGGAGGAGGAAGAGGGTGGGGAGGAGGTGGCAGGAACAGGCAAAGGAGAAAGAGAGGAAGAACAGGAAGGGGGAGAAGGAGGAGGAGAAGAAGAAGAAAGGAGGAGGTGGACAGAGGTACAGAAAGTGAAGAAGGATGAACCTCCTGTTATTTCTTCAAAGCCCAGCATGTCTACAGATTAGATATCGCGGGGGTGGCCTGGGAAGACTGTGGCACATTGTACGCCACCCAAGGACAACTTCAGAGCCTCTTTCGGGGATGCCAGCAATGCTCCGAGCTCTGGGGAGCCACGGGAGGCTGAGTAACGAGGTGGTAGAGGAAGGGCCTGGCAGAAGCCGAGACGCAGGCACCCCCACTAAGGCAGTGAGGAAGGAGGAGGCTGTGGGTCCTGCGATTCTTTTCCTAGGAGTCATAGCCCACTCAACGGGTCCCCCGTTGGCGTGAAGGCCCGAAAGGACAGGCACGCAGCAGGGGATGACTGGACTCACCAGTCTAGGTCAGTACCGGCCTGTCAAGGTCGTGTACAAGGGTAAGAACATATCCTGGGGGCAGCTTTTTAAAAAATTAGTCAATGGCTGCTGGGCATCCCCAGAAAGAGGATGCCTAAAACGAGGTTCTGGAAGTCACGTGAACCCAGGCTACTGGAAAAGAAGCCTATAGAAGTGAATTGGCTGACTTAAGAACCCAGACCTATTGCTGGTGGAAAGACGGCCCTGCGGATGGGGCAGGGAGGACTTCCTGGACCCTTCCAGAGGCTGCGGAGGTAGGTGATGCTTCACCCTGAGAAAGAAGGGAATCCCAGGGTTCATTTCTGCCACGTCTCTGGCCCCTGGCCCAGTCTTGGGCTCACAGCAGGTCCTGTCCTGGGTGGTGCTGCTTGGGTACCTCTTCACACTGGCTTTGTCCTTCAGTCCCACGTGGGCGCTGCTGATGACTGTCCCCACT
The DNA here is from genome assembly GCF_022682495.2 of Desmodus rotundus. NCBI lineage: Eukaryota > Metazoa > Chordata > Mammalia > Chiroptera > Phyllostomidae > Desmodus > Desmodus rotundus. The sequence goes on along the minus strand of NC_092332.1, from coordinate 2,336,362 downwards.
GAGCCCCTCCCCACCGTCCTCAGGTCTCCCTCTCCCTGGAAGCCGGGGGACCTCCTCCTCCTCCCTCCCCTTTGGGGTTAGCAGCGCGCCCCATCCTCTGCAGCCTCTTTTCTCCCCCTATCCCCACGTCCTTCCCGCTGCCCCCAGCTCGTCCCACCAGGCTCCCCCAAGCTCCCAAGGCTGGCCCTGCCCCCGCAAGCTCTCCAAGCTGAAGGAAGAAAGAAGTTCCACCTTTTTGGAAGGAGGACTCTGGCAGCCGGGGGTGGGGGTTGGGGGGGGGGCGGCGGGAAGCAGGCAGCCAGGAGCCACGGGAAAGGCGGGAGGGCGTGGCGTGGGTCTCACGTTGCAGCCGGGCCTGCAGCCCGGGGGGACGCTGGCTGGTGGGGCGCAGCCGGCTCCCGCCCGCACTGGGGTTCCGAGAAGCGGCCAGAGGCAGCTTCGTTCCTCCCGCAGGAGTGCAAACCCTGCTGCTTTTCTCTTCCACGAAAGGAAGGAGACCCTCTCCAGGGCTGCCGGGAAGAGCGCTCGGGGCACAGGCACTGCGGCGGCTCTCAGCGCTCCCTGCGTCCCCCCCCCCCTCCACCCGGGTCCCAGGAATTTCTCTCCGAGCAGGAATAGCCCTCCCCAAAGCCGCGCCTTGGGCGCCTGCCCTTCTTCCAGCGGGAGTGGGAGAGGCGTGCCCACCCGGGACCAGGAGCGATGAAGAGGCGAGAGGAGGGCTGAGCGCAGGGCGGCGCGGCCAGGGTCCCTTGGCTCGCGCCCGCGCCCGGCTCCCTGGGGTGGGGCAGGGTGGGGGTGGGCCGAGGCGTGGACTCAGAAGACTGTCGGCGAAGGGAATAAAAGGGCGTCGGCTCGCCTTGCCGCGTTGGGAATCGGTGTCACCTCGCCCCCAGCCCCGGGAAGGGCACGGCTTCGGCGGACTCCGGGCGTTGACTCCCGCGCTCCGGCCCCGTGCACACTCAGGGCGCACCGCTCTCGTGGGTCGCGGCCTCCGAAGGACAGGTGAGGTCCGAGAGCAACCTGGGCTCCCGGTGGCGGGACACTGTCACTTTCTGCAAGGGGTGCAGAGAATTCGGGGGTAGCCAAGGGAAAGACGGGGAGGAGGGGCCTGAAGGCCAAGAGGCATATTCCACTGTTCCTGCGCTATTTTAAGGGACTGGGAGCCAGTTGCCAGTCAGGGGTGAAGCCGATGGTGTCTGGCAGGAGGGCGGGCTGACTAGGTCTGATGAAATCCGACCCTTCTCAGTTCCTCCTCCCCGCTTCCTCTTGGAGACCCCTAACCTCTCCACCCCTGGTTTCCAGGAAACGACCCATGGGATCCCCCAGGGAAACCGATTGCACCCCTGCGTCGGTGGGGGAAGCTCAGCAAGCGGGGCCTCCTCCCCAACAACTCCGTCTCCAGGCGCTCAAAGTCTCCTCCTCCTCTCTTTCCCTGGATACGCGGAGACCCGCGGCCCGCCGGGGACTGAGCCACGCAGGGGCTGCAGAACTCATCAGCTGGGGGAGGCGGCTTTTGGTGTCCAGCTCCCAGGGGACCCAAGGGGAAACCCGAGCCACGTTCCCGGAAGCTCCTATTTCTCCGCGCCGCCGGCGGGGCGCGTCGAATTGGGCTCTGGAAGCGGGCCAAGGTGTCAGGGCTGCGCGCCTGGCCGCTCCAGGCTCTGCGCCCCGGGCGTGTGCACAGCAGTTTTCCGAGGCTTTGTAGCCGGCACCCGGCGGCCTTGCAGGCTCCGGGCGGTTTCCCTCGCGGACAGGGGACTAGGGTCCCCTGCGGCGCGTGCCTTCGGTCCCACGGGAGGACCCGGGAGGAAGGCAGAGGGACGCCCAAGCCAGGTCCGCCTGCAGACACAGGGCGTGAGCCGGCATGCCCTTGGCACAAGCCCGGGGCCCAAGTCCAGTGCGCAGGCGGGGCCGGGGAGCCCTGGGCTCAGGCCAGCCAGGAAACTCCTCTTTGCAGAGCCGAGCGTTTGGTTCCAGAGCACAGAGGTGGAGCCTGGGCTTGCTCTCTGCAAAGCTGCCTGCAGCGTCGGCTCCTTAGCAGCGGCTGCGAGGCCGGCCGAGCAGGGGCTTAGGAGGCTGTGTGCGGAGGCCAGGCAAGGGGCGCAAACGCTAGGCATGTGGGCTGTTCTCTAACGTGCACGAGCGGGTGTTGAGTTTGTTGTCAGCCGCGGGCGCTGGCCCAGAGCAGGGGCGAACGGAGAGGAGAGGATTCCGTCTGCTGCCTTTTACGTTCCATGGGGATTACTGTTTTTATATAAACTCCATTGGAGAGGTGACAGAAACGGGAGGTAACATGCCCAGGGCGGGAAAATAGAATCGCTGACGTTGTGAAGAAGGTAACCGGTGCCTTATAATGTGCAGTTGGAATTCCCTTCTCTCCTCTCCTCTGCTCCCCTTTCCTTCCTTCCTTCCTTCCTTCCTTCCTTCCTCCCTCCCTCCCTCCCTCCCTTCTCTCTCTCTCTCTCTCTCTCACTTTACTACTTTCTTCCTTCGTTACTTTTTTATTTTGACCTCACTCATCCTTTCCTGCCGTGGATGTTGCCCTAAATACACGTCATCAGCTATTCTTTCCCTCTTTACGTCACGGCACATTTTACACAGGTTTCCCCAAAGTTCCTCTTTCAAGGAAAAAAAAAAAAAAAAGGATGCAGCCTCATGACAGCCCTGTAGCTTTTCCCAGAAAAATAAAAACTAAGGATGCTAGCCAACCCAGAAAGGACAGAAGGGATTTCGCTGTGATGGATGCCTCTTCGAGCGCTTTTAAGATAAAACTAAAACTGTAACGCATGTCGCTGGAGGAAAGAAATCCTCCTCGTAATGATGACCTTGTAGGTGAGTTTTATTTAAATGCGTAACAGTGTAGAATGACTCGGTGTGAACGCAAAAGGCGGACACATAACACCCTCTCTCTTCCTCTCTCTCTCTCTCCTTCTCTCTCTCTCTCTCCTATACCCTCACCCACACTGTAGTGACATTTCCAAATTGCACTACCAGAGTTAGAAATGAAGCTTATGTTCTACATCAAGGACGAACCTTAACGACCAAAAAAAAAAAAAATACGTTTCAGCTTTTTGAGTCAAATATTTGAAGCGTCGCGAACCATGAGGCCGGATTCTAACATTTGCTGAAGCCGAGGACAGGGCTCCCTGACCATCCGCGCATTTGGGTTTGTGGTTGCCCCTCCCCCCGCAGGTTTCCCGGGACCACGCACCCCGACAAGATGCCACCGTGGGCGCCCTGGCGAGCACTGTCCGTGGTGCTGATTGTGGCCTGGGCGCGCCCTCCAGCCGCGCGCGCCTGCCCGCGCCCTTGCGCCTGCTACGTCCCCAGCGAAGTGCACTGCACGTTCCGCTCCTTGGCGTCCGTGCCCGCCGGCATCTCTCCGCACGTGGAAAGAATCAATCTCGGGTTTGTAGCACGTTCTGCCTGAGCCCGCTCGCCTTCCGGCCCGCGGGTTTCTCTGGTGGTGCATGTATGTGTGTGCGCCTCTGCACGTGTATGTTCCTTCACGTGGAGCTCTTTCTAGACGCATTTTTTAACTACTAAAACTATTGCATTTGGGCAATTATCTCAATGTCTCCATCAGCTGCCGCCACGGTGATAAAGCTCACGAGCAAAGCACCGTGACAACTTCACCTGCAAAGACCATTTCCCTGACAACCATTTCCTGGCATGTTCTCCATACCAAGCTCACCACCCATGCGTAAAATATAAGAATATTATGTAAGTAGCCTTCAGAAACGATTAAGGAATGATAAAAAAAAAAACAATAACAGACGTAGATGAGGCAAGTGTGTGTGCCAGGAAATAAAAGAATTCTTTAAGATTTTGCCTATTTCAAATATTAATCGATTGAAGAGATATTTTCATGATGCATTCCAGGTAGAATCTTTATAGTTTAAAATTTTATTTTATTCCCCCAATTTCAAGGTGTATTATATCCATAAGTGGTAGCTGCTATGAGTTACGGGTGCTTTGCGTACAATTTTCACTGTAAAGAACCATTTGGATTTACTACTTTTGATCATCTAGAAATCAAGAAAACTAAGTCACGGTTTGCTGAATATCCCCTGTGGAGACATTTTAATGAAATGAAGAAGTCAAACTTGAATCCATGAATACAGGGTTTACACCTTGATGTACAGAATTTTTTAAAAAATCTTCTTGCTTTCTTTTTACTTTAAAGATTAAAAAAAATATTTTTAGACAGGAAGGGAGAGAGAGAGAGGGAGAGAAATATCAGTGTGTAGTTGCCTTTTGCATGCCCCTCACTGGGGACCTGGCCCGCAACTCAGGCATGTGCCCTGACTGGGAATCAAACCAGTGACCCTTTATTTCATAGGCTGCCGCTCAATCCACTGAGCCACACCAGCCAGGGCCTTTCTTTCTTTCTTTCTTTTTTTTTTACTTCAAAGTCCAGAAGTAGAATAAAATAATGGGAAGTTAATACAATAAGACAGAAACTTCCTTAACCCAAGGCAACAGGCCACTAAGTCGTTATTCAATAAAATCTTGGGAAATCTGATTATTTGACTGTCTGAAAACCCAGCCACAAAGATAATAGCTCTTTGGGGGAAACAATAAGAAGTTTGCCAGAAGCAGGAATATTAATATCTAAACCAGTTTCCCTTATACAACCATACAGTTTTTTTTAGGACCCAGTTTAGCATTTTAATCCTCGAGATGCTTTTCCGGGACATTAAAAAGAAAAGAAAAAAAAATAACTAAGGAATAGCTTCACTGCACATACGTGGAATATGTTATTTCCATTGGGCTTGCTTTGTAACATGAACCCACGTACCCCATTTTCGAGTTACATCTATAATCTCACAGCCCTTCCCCACACACAGATGTTCTTAGAATCCCCAGTCAGGATTTAGAAAGAGATTTGCTCTTTCCTGTTTGGATAGCCCTAAAGCTTCCCCCCGCCCCCCAGCCAAAATTTTTACTTTCCAAGCCTTTTTCGAGCAAACAAAATAAAAACACCCACTGAGAGTCTAATTCATATAGCTTTACATGTTTCCCCCTTGATTAAAACTGATTCTGACAACGTCTTTTTGAAATTTCCGAAATACGCAGAGCGCTCTCCTAGTTTTAATTTTTAATTTTTAATTTTGCTCTGTGATACTACCTGGTATCCCTGCAGCAGGTTCGCACATATTTCCGAGGCGAGAGAAAACGTTTCACTTAGTCCGTTCCGTAGCCAGGAGCTGCCGGTCAGCAGCCGAGAAGGACACTTGGTATGGCTGCTGGTTTGTAGATGGACGTGGTCACCATTCACGCCCACCTGCTGTGTGTCTGAGACACTTCTCCCCATCTGAAGCTCTCTGGTGACTGCTAAAAACAAGTACAAAAAGGAGGTACAGTAGAACAGGCTCCTGAGCTCACAGGGCATCTACTTTGGGGAGACTGAGCCCTTGGCTTGCACCTCCTCCGTCTGCACACCTTCCCCCTTCTGGCCTCTGTCCCCATCTTTACTCCTGGTGTCTTGCAGATGACCTGTACGCCCAGGGCTTTCCTCTGTGAGTCCGTTGGCCGTTGTCAGCTGAATGTGCTCATTTGGGTGTCTGTCCCGCTGTTGGGTACCACCCTCACCCTGGAGTGCCACGAACCTCTTCAACAGAACACCACGGCGAATGTCATTTTCAGCCGCCCACCGCCCACACACACCTGTCTGGCTCAGCCTGGTCTGTCTGTGTGCGTGCTCACAGCCGGGTGGAAGCGGTCCCTGCAGTGTGCTCCTGATTCGCAAGTCCCTCGCTTAGCCCTCCTCGTTGCTTCTTCCCTCCAGCACTTCTGGAAGGTCTCTACCCGCCTTTCTCTGCTGTGTCCCTCGTCATGGCCATCTCCTGCCTGCTTTCCTGGCTGTCTCTGGCCCCTTCCCCACACAAGGGCCAGCTAAGTTGCCTTCACACATGACTCTGCTCACATCCCTCCCTTCCTTAAAACTCTCCAACGCTTCTCGGGGGAATCAGCACAAAGGAAACTCTCTCTTTCTCGTGACCTTCCAGCTCCCTGCGCACCAGCTCCCTGCCAACCCCACCTCCTCACCTGATACCGCGGCCTTCCTTACTGTTTGAACGCAAGCATCAAACTCCAAAAACGGGAGAAAATTTTAGATGTTGTTCTGCATTTCCTTTCTGCGCTCCCCATCCAACACAGATGGCCTTGCACAATCCGAAAGAAGGAGAACAAAAATCAGGCACTGTGTTAACCCACAAGACGACCTTATATTGTACCTCCAACATAATGAAAGTATAAATTTTAAAAATAATCTAAAACAGATTTAAAAGAGAGTTTATAGCTGAAACGTGCTTACTAAGGCTCTTACAGTTAGGAACGATCCAGCTGTCGACTCTAAGATAGCGGTGAGTTTGGGCACGCAGGTGCTTACGAGAAGATTTGGCACGGGCAGCATTTCCTGCGTTCACCTACGAGCTCTTCGTGTGACTTCTCTACACACTCCTTCCCTTGTATTGAGGGGACAAGAGGACGTAATAAAGTTGGGCTAGATATGCTCTGTTTCAGGAGAAACACTCACACAGCGTAACTGACCTCCCACAGCGTGAGGTACATAGTCCTCCATTCGTTTTAATGTGTTTAGTCCTCACCCGAGGGCACGTTTATTGATGTGAGACAGAGAGGGACACGTTGATGTGAGGGAATCGTGAATCGGTAGCCTGCGTTATGTGCTCTCAGAATGGAACCTGCACGCTAGCCATCTTCCCTGGCCGGGAATCGAACCCGTGACCCTGCGGTGCACACAGGGTGATGTTGCAACCAGCCGAGCCACCCGGCCAGGGCCCTGTTCATTTCATAATGGGCTCTTCAGGGATTAACCTTGGGGATTCCTTGTGTCATTGCAACGTAACGATGAGGATTTCCCAGTCCAGGAACCATCTTTACTCTTTTTCAGCCAAAACCAAAACCCAAAACACACTAGAGTATGTACCAATAACATAGATAACCTACCAGAAGTGGCAGCTTGTTCTTGTGAAATTAGGGTGTCCGTGTTTGGCTCTGAGTGTTATAATTTGGTCCTTTACTTTGCTGGTTTTTTAAAAATATGTTTTGTTGTTGACCCCACTGTGGATGTTCCCCATCGTTCCCCCTTTGCTCCCTCCCCCTGGCCCCCGCCCCCATCCCCCGTCCGTGTGTCTGCACCACACTGCTATCTATGTCCACGGGTCAGCTCCTCCTGTCCCCTTCGTTCGTCCATCCTCCTCCCCTCCCCTGTGACAGCTGTCCATCTGTCCGTCTGTCTGTGCCTCTGTTTCCATTTTGGTTGTCAGCTTATTGTGTTTAGTAGCTTCCACATCTGAGTGAGCTCATGTGGTACGTGTCTCTCTCTGACTGGGTTACTTCACTTGTAATGCACTCCAGGTCCATCCTTGCTGTCGCAAAGGGTAAGACTTCCCTTTTCTTTCTTTCTTTCTTTTTCTTTTCTTTTCTTTTTGGTCCTTTAGCTCAGAGTGCTTTCTTACTACATGCACAGCTACTTCCGGTACTGCTCCTTCTCTCCATTCCTGGGGCCCATGTGTCTTTCATCGTTGTGGTGTTTCCAACGAGGGGCCGTTTGAACTGCCTTCTTCTAAAAGTCTAAATCCTGAGTATCTCCCCAGACAGCCTCTGACCACATTCACACATTCTGACACCATTCCCAGCAGACCGGCCTGAACCGACCGAGGGCGAGGGCACAGAAGTGCTGGGCACCCAACAAAGGGACAAGGACACACAACATGCTTGGGCTTTGGGAACAGCGTCCGTAAGACCTCAGAACCCATGGTTTTTGCTGAGCTGTTTCTTGCAAGGTGGGGCGATCGTGTCCGTGTGGGATGGGTGAGTCTCGAGTCTCATTGCCCTTGTGTTTCGTTTAGGTTCAATAGTATACAGGCTTTGTCAGAAGCCTCCTTCGCGGGACTCACCAAGCTGGAGCTACTGATGCTTCATGGAAACAACATCCCCACTATTCCCGATGGCGTGTTGAGAGACCTCGGCTCCCTCCAGGTACAGCCGGGTGTTCTGTAACCTCTCTAAATGAAGCTTGTGGGACCGGCCACGACTAGGAACACACTACAGTGCTCCCTAGTAATTTATAACACAGTGCCTTTGACCTAAAAAGAAGCATGCTGACTTGATTTCTTTAGTGTAATTAGTGTTCAGATTTTCTGTTTCTCCTTTGACTCAGCTTTAGAAGGGGGTATGGCCATTGCAGCATTATTTACAACAGCCAAGATTTGGAAGCAACTCAGGAGTCGAGTTGGGAGAGGAGGGAAGGAAGAAGATGCGGTGTACGCACACGATGGAATGTCAGTCAGCCACGAGAAAGTAGGAAGTCTTACCACTGGGGACAACGCGGGCGGACCCGCAGGGTATTACGCTCAGTAAAACAAGTCAGACAAAGACAAATGTCGTAGGATTTCATGTGCATGCGGAACAAAATAAACAAACAAGATAGAAGTAGAAGCATGCAACAGACGGACGTTTGCCAGAGGGGATGGGGGTTGCGGGGCTGGTGAAAAAGGTGAGGCGATTAAAAAGTACAGGGTAGCAGGTACGGAAGAGCCCCAGGATGTAAAGTCCAGCAGCACAGGGAACAGTCAGTTATATCGTAATAACTACGGATGGAGCCAGGTGGGTACCAGACTTGAACAACCCACAAGCTTCACGCTGTCCCCTCCCTGCCCTGTGCTCTGTGTTCTGTTTCCTCGCTGTGGCTTTCGCAATGGTGCACGGGACCTGGCACCACTGTCTCGCCCCTGTCTCGGCAGGTATTCAAGTTCAGCTACAACAAGCTGCGTGTGATCACCGCGCGGACCCTGCAGGGGCTCCGCAGCTTGGTGCGGCTGCACGTGGACCACAACGAGCTCGAGTTCCTCCACCCACAAGCCTTCCAGGGCTTGACGTCCCTGCGGCTGCTGCACCTGGAGGGCAACCTGCTGCAGAGGCTGCACCCCGGGACCTTCTCTACCTTCTCCTTCCTGGGCTACTTCCTCCTCTCCAGCATCCGGCACCTGTACCTGGCGGAGAACAGGATCCGCAGCCTCCCCGACGGGATGCTGCAGAGCATGCCGCTGCTGGAGAACCTCTACCTGCAGGGGAACCCCTGGGCCTGCGACTGCACCATGCGGTGGTTTGTGCAGTGGGAGGCCAAGTCCAAAGGTGAGGGGGAAAGGCGGTCCGTGCCTCTGCTCACCTGTCCGCAGAAGCGGCTTCCTCCCGCCTGCGGGTGCCGCTGTAGCTCGCATGGGGTGAAATCACAGCAGCAGCTGAGGGAGGCAGGAAACGTACCTGAGAATGAGTGTCAGGAGACATCTCTTCCATCATTCCAGTGCATTATTATGGTTTAAAAAATAGCTCACTTATTTATCTATTTATTTTGTAATCGTCACTCAGGGATATGTTTATGGATCTTAGAGAGAGAGGAAGGGAGAGGCACAGAGACAGAGAGAAACGTCGATGTGAGAGAGAAACATTGATTGATTGCCTCCCATACGCACCCCGATGGGGGACTGAACCCACAACCTGGGCGTGTGCCCCGACTGGGACTTGAACCCACAACCTTATTATGCATCATGAGATGATGCTCCAACCCACCAAGCCACCAGGCCACGGCGACAGTCGTGACCATTTAGTCAGTTGCATACAGTTGACGATGCAGCTCATAGCGTGAGCAAGGGGAGAGGGTGTCTCACCTGCACTGCAGCTGGGTGTGGGCTGTTTGTGTATCATGTCCTGTGAGGAAGAACGCAACGGGGGCTTGGAGAAGGGCAGGGTGGGGTGCCTGTGGGCTCATTCACTTATGGATGGCGGGGAGGAGAGAGGTGTTCTGTATTGATCCAGAGACCAAACAGCTTCAGGACCCAAGTCAAGTGCTAAGAATGTAGATTTTGATTCCACATAAGGAAGGTTTTTTTCCTTTTCCTTTCTTTACATCCTTCCCCATAACCCCCTGCCCCCAACCCCTGGCCCTTGGATTCCATTCTCAGGGGCCATTAGCTTCCCGCACCCTGAGTCTCTTTGCTTGTGTCCCTCGTCACAGCTACCAGCCAGAGCCTCTGTTTCCGTGTCTGGGAGGACAGTGGAGTGTCCCGGCTGGGTTCTCCCTTCTTCTCCAGTCCACCGTTCTACCATTATTAGAACAAGTTGTTGCACCAAGAACCAGCTCACACTTAAATGCTCTACTGCTTTCCCATGGTTTTTAGGATAAAACCCATGCTCCTGGCAGGTAGTTCCTACACAGAGGTCAGTCCACCTACCTACCACTCACCCTACTGTGGCATGCTGGTCTCACTGTGCACCCTAGTTACCCTGCGCCAGTCACTCCAAACTGGCATCCAACGCAACACCATTTCGCTTGCTCAACCTTCTGCCAAGCTACGTGTCTGGGAGACCTGCAAGGGGCCAGCTTCTTCCCCCGCAGTCACATGTTTGACAAAAGCTCGCGTCTGGGAGAGGCCTCACCGTCTGCAGTTCCCACCTCGCCTCTCAGCCCGGGCCCATCCAGGGACTTCCAGCACAGCCAGCTGATGTTGCCACTTCTTGTGGCTGCTTCCGGTGGCAGGTGGCCTTCTTCCGTGCCTTGCGGGAGGAGCCAGGTGCTCCTATGTGTGGGCCCACCTTGCACTTGGAGCTAACGCTCCTTCATCAGACAATCAGAGGGGAAAGACAGAGGCACCTCTGCTTCTTAGCCCTTTTAATGACGAAATACACATGGTACCTCCATGCCTACGTCCTTGGTGGGAGCTAGTCCCCCAGTGTGGGGTGCAAAGCAGGGGACTGGAACTCCACTTGGTTCATCAATACTGGCCCGTGGAAGGAGGCACAGGGCCACCTCGGCATGCCTTCACATGTGCCTGTGCAGGCATGCGTGTCTGTGTCTGCGTGTGTTCATGTGTGCCCCTGTGTGGATGGACGGTGGTGTGTGCTGGGAAAGGTTTCGGAAATAATCGTATTTGCATTTTGAGGTGCTCACTCCAAAAGTCACATAGAAAACTGGGGTCAGGGAGGGAGAAGTAAATACCGCAGGACCACCGAGAAGGTTTACGTCATCTCATACCTGGCCAGGTGGCTTGGTTATTTGCAGCATCATTTCATGTACCAGAAGGTTGCGGGTTCGATCCCCATTAACGTACGTATAGGAGGCAACCCATCGATATTTCTCTCTCATTGATGTCTCTCTCTCTCTCTCTCCTTCTCTCTCTCTCTCCTTCTCTCTCTCTCTCCTTCTCTCTCTCTCTCCCTCTCTGTCTCCGTCTGTCTCTCTTTCTCCTTTTCTCTCTAAAAGACACAAAAAAAATGTCTCTGGGTAAGGATAAGAAGAAACATTAAAATTTAAAAATACACTAAAAACAGTACTCATTATTCATCGCCCATAGTCCTCAAACCCTGTGCAGTTAGCACACCCTACTCACCCAAGTTAGGATGAGAAGAGAAGACCCCGAGGCAAGGGGACTGAGGTGCTAAATCAGTACGGAAAGGCATGCAGGTGACAGCCTTGTGCCAATGAAGCTCCTTTATCCCACGGCTGTCGTCGGCTTCACTAACGTGTCACATGTCTGTTTGCTTCTCTGTCACAGGGATTCTGAAGTGCAAGAAAGACAAAGCCTACGAAGGCGGCCAGCTCTGTGCCACGTGTTTCAGCCCCAAGAAGCTGCACAAACAAGAGCTTCAGAAGCTGAGGGACATGGCCTGTGTGAAGCCTTCCATCGAGTCCCCACTGAGACACAACGCCAGCAGCAGCAGCAGCAGCGGCAGCAGCGAGGACGAGCAAGAGCAGGACACCGAGGATGACAGCCAGCTGTCCCCGGAGAGCCTGCACTTCCCGCCGTGGAACATCTCCTTGAACATGACCGACGAGCACGGGAACACCGTGAGCTTGGCCTGCGACATCAGGAAGCCGACGGACGCGTACAAGCTGCAGCTGAACCAAACGGACTCTCAGGAGATAGATATCAACGCAACCGTCGCCCTGGACTTTGAGTGCCCGATGACTCGGGACAAGTACGAGAAGCTGTGGAAACTGATCGCCTACTACAGTGAGGTGCCCGTGACATTGCACCAAGAAGTCACGGTCACCGAGGGCCCCGGGGACACCGTGCACTACCGGCAGGACGCCAACGAGGATGCCCTATACTATACGGGGGTCAGGGCCCACATTCTTGCAGAACCTGAGTGGGTCACACAGCCTTCCATACAGCTGCAACTCAACCGACGTCAGAGTACAGCCAAGAAGGTGCTGCTGTCCTACTACGCGCACTTCTCTTTAACCCTGTCCGGCAAAGACGCGGGGCAGGCTCGGGCCAGGAGCTGGGTCATGATCGAGCCCGCCGCAGCCGGGCAAGGAGCTCAGACTGTCTTGGAAGGGATGTCCTGTCAGCTGAGCTGCAACGTGAAGGCTTCAGAGAGTCCGTCCATTTTCTGGGTGCTCCCAGATGGCTCTGTTCTCAAAGGTCCGATGGAGGACCCGGACGGCAAGTTCTCCATCCTCACCAGCGGGTGGCTGAGGATCAAGTCGACGGAGCGGTCAGACTCCGGTTTGTACCAATGCATTGCTCAGGTGAGGGACGAGATGGACCGCATAGTCTATCGGCTTCTCGTGGAGCCTCCTGCCGCTCAGCCCTCGGGTGGACCCACGGTGACAATCGAAAAGAACCCAGGGGAGTCCCTGCTGCTGCCGTGTAACACGCAGGCGGTGCCTGAAGCCCAGGTAAGCTGGATTCTCCCAAACAAAAGGATGGTGCATCACCTGGCCAACACATCGCAAGTCTACCTGTTGCCCAACGGAACGCTGTCCATCCCCAAGGTGCAAGTCAGTGACGGCGGGCTCTACCGATGTGTGGCTGTCAACCGACAAGGGGCTGACCGTTTCACAGTGGGGGTCACCGTGGCCAAGAAAGGATCTGGCAAGTCCTCCAAAAGAGGCAGACGCCCAGGTGGGAAGACTCTTCCGAGGCTCAGAGGAGACGTTGTGGAGGATGAAGGAGGCTCCGGCGCGGGCGACGACAATGAGAGCCCTCCGAGGAGACTTCTGCATCCAAAGGACCAAGAGACCTTCCTCAAAACCAAGGAGGACGCGGGAAAATCCAAGAAGGGGCGGAGAAAGCCGAAACCCTGGAAGAACTCGGAAAAAGAACCGGAGAGCAACATCGCAGAAGGTCGCAGGGTGTTTGAGTCCAGACGACGGATCAACATGGCCGGCAAGCAGATTAACCCCGAGCACTGGGCAGATATTCTCGCCAGGGTGCGTGGGAAGAACCTCCCTAAGGGAACCACAGGGCCCGAGGCCGTGAAAAGCGCAACTCCTCCATCACTGCTTCTAGAAGTCACCGCCGCCTTGCCTGTGGCTTCTCCTCCCTCCATCGCCCCGGGGCAGACCGCGGCCAGTGCCGAAGAATCCTCGGCGGATGCATCTTTATTCGGGGAGGAAGAGCAGGTTTCCGGTACCGTTTCCTCGAGCAGCTCGAGACTAGAACGAGGCCAGATGGGCGTGTCCCTAGCTGACGCCAAAGCGACAAGCCCAGACCTGGAAGAATTCACCGTCGAGGAGTTTTCAGAGAAGCCTGGGGATCTGATTCTGAGTGAAGTTGCCTCAATGTGGGCTGCAGCCACTACACTGGTTTCCTCTGTGCCTTCCAAGCCTTCTCCTGTTCCACAGACCTGGGATGCGACCTCCGAAGAGCCTGCTGCTGAAAATACCCCTGCAGAGGACCGGTCTGCAGGCGGCATTGCACCCATGCCAGCGCCTCCGTCCCATGAAGACCAGTCTTCTTTGGATGCCACCTCGCTGGCTGAGTCAGAGCTCGAGACATCCGTGGCTGAGTCAGAGCTCGAGACATCCATGGCTGAATCAGAGCTCGAGACATCCGTTTCCCCAGCACTGGAGATTAATTCACAACCAGATGCAGATAAGGTGAACGTGCAGGACTCCAGATACTTCACTCCAACCTCTACGTCCCCACTGGCTGAGTCCCAGATGCCTGAGCCTGCAGGGGAGCCGGATGTCCCAGTGCGAGGTCATCGGCAAGAAGAAACGGACAGCCCCCTGCTTGCGAAAGCTGGGGTAAGCACCCAAGGCAAGCCCCTGAGGAAAAAGGGCGCCGCGAAGAACTCTCTGATGCTCCAGGAGGGGGATATGGTGGAGAGACACCCCCCACGCTCCAGGGGGCCCGACGGGAGGAGTCAGCGCAAGCAGTCCAGCTCTCTGCTTGACTCCACACCGGGCGGCCAGCACGGCGTGGCTGCCTTTGAGGGCCCCAGGGAAGCCACGCTCGGTTCTCTGTTTGACAAGGACACCACCACCGTCGCTACGACCATGTCAACCCAGAAGGCCACTATGCCACCAGCACCCACCACCCACTCTCCTCGGAAAAGACCCAATGGGAGGAGGAGGTTACGGCCCCACAAACTCCGACATCGGCACAAACAGACCCCACCCACGACTTCTGCCGCAACGGAGACTTTCTCTACTCCACCAACCCAAGCGCCTGATGTGAAGACCCCCAAACACGTGGACGCTCTGCTGGTTCCTACATCTTGGGTGCAGACCACGGTTGGGACCCCCAAACATGTGGAAGTGGGGACACGGGCAGAGCAGGTAACCAAGGGAAGCCCGCGAAGGAAGCACGGGAAGAGGCCCAACAAGCATCGGTATAGTACATCCACGGTGAGCTCCACCGTGTTTGCGTCCAAGCCCAGTCCTTCTTCAGAAAATGAGCGTGCCAGCGTCACGACCCCCGGTGCAGAAACATCGCCTGTGTCTGCAACCGTCTCTCTGAGAGCCGGGGGGCCCCGGGAGACAACTAGAGTGGCAGATTATGGGAAAACCACCCTCAAAACGCCTGCCCCTCGTCACGCATTCCAAGACACCGTTCCAGCCACACGTCAGCCTGCATCCGATGACAAAGAGAAGGAGAATTATAGCGTCACAAACGTCGATGACGGTAAAAGGGACGGCTTAGTCCCTGAGGAGTCAGGCATGAATGTCGTATCCCCTTCAGGCTCCGAGGTCTTCGCCACGGGGGCACTTAAGGAAGAACCCCGTCTGTCTGGCTTTGCGGGACCTGGAGGCTGGGATCTGCCCAGCCCAGCGCAGCCTGGGACGCCACACACAGACACACCTTCCACCACATCTTCGGAAAACCTGATGGACTCGTCCCCCTTTTTGGAAGAGTCAGAGGGCACGGAGCTTCCCTCTGCAGTGTCCTCTTCTGCGGCAGTCTCGACAGTATTTCAACAGGAGGAAGCCGTTCCTTCAACCTCTCTCGCAAGCACCGAGGCAGACTCATCTTCACGTCAGGCACAAGCCACCCTGAGTGGTCAGGAATTTTATGAAACCACCGCAGCTCTTCCTCCTGCTGGGACTGGACCCGAAAATCCCCTCCGCCCTCCTGCCCCAGTGGAAGAACCAGCGTCCCCACCGCCACCCACAACTCTCGCGGCTGTAGTACAAACCAGCACGGAACCTGCACCTCTCACGCCAACAGCATCTCCAATGTCAACGGATTCCAAGGAAAATGTCTCCTTCAATTATGTGGGGATCCCACAGTCCAAAGCAACCCCAGGGAAAACGGAGGGGACAGAGCCTACATGGACAACAAATGAATTACCCACCCCCACTCCCAGGGAGGAAGGCGTTAAGTTAACTCCAAAGCAGGGGTTAGGAAAGGGAGCATCGGACGAGAGGTCCAAAAACATCCTTCCACGTGGCCCGGATCCTCACCACCAGGATGGGAGAGCCCACGTTTTCCGCCAACCGACCCCAGTCCCCCCAAGAGAGACCATGAGGCCACCTCATATGACCACACAGAGTCCCTTCCGACACGTGGTCACTTTGCAGCCCCCTCGTTATCTCACCAATAAACCGGGAATAACGGCATATCCTTTGAGGGTTTTGCCAGCGAATAAGCACTCTATGCCCCCCAAATTATCGGGTCCCGCCACTCCTGGCGGCCCGTGGCACAGTTCCAAGCCTCACAACCTGCCTGACCGAGGAGCTGAGCGACTCAGCGGCAACTCCAGAGTATTTGGAAGTAACAAGCTGCCCGATCTAAGAGACCCTGTGGGCAAGCTTCCGAATGCAAGGGTGCCTCATTACCCCGGTGGGAGGTTCCCTTTCTTCTTCAATAGGACTTTCTCTTTCCCACAGCTGGGAGTTACTGTCAGGCCCCCAACGGCAACCTCACCTCCCGCAGGGATGGCAGAGAGAAAAGTCAACCCGAGTCCCTCCAACGGGGTCCTTTCCCACAGCGTCAGCCACATGGACTTGGGTCCCCCGGCCCCTCCGCTGTTCCCCCGCCCCCGCACGGTGTCCCCACCTTCCACAAATATGCAGAACCTGCCCGTGGTCCACCCCACCCGGAGCTCCATGCCCTTCGTGACATCCGCGGGCCCTCCTTCCAGAAGCTTCCATCAGAGCAGCTCAAAGTTCTTCTCTGCCGCAGGACCGCCTGCCTCCAAATTCTGGACACTTGGGGAAAAGCCCCAGATTGTCACCAAAGCCCCTGAGACTGTGTCTGTCATGGCAGAGACCGATGTCGTGCTACCGTGTGAGGCAACAGGGAAACCCAAGCCTTTTGTCACCTGGACCAAGGTGTCTACAGGTAGGATGTTTAAGCGCCTGCATGTGAACTGGGACTTGCTGTCAGACGGGGTACTTCTCTCTGTGGCCTCAGGCACAAGCAGAGGCGGTGGGGGGTGTGGGGGGAGACCGGCTGATAGGGAAAGAGGGGGCATCACAGACCCCAGCTTCAAGCCTGTTGCTTTGTGGAGACAGGAAGTAAGGAACTAGGACACATGTGACAGGTTCTTTGGAGGGGAAATAATGTACGTTTAGGGATCATTCACAAAGGAACCTCTTAGCTTTCCCCCCAACCGAAGTCTTCTACCTGCCCTGTAAGGTGCAGTGTAGGTTTGGCAGGGGGGCAGGTAGAGTCCCCTGGGCCTTTCGGTGGCTTGTAAAGGTAAATGCGCATTGTTCTGAGGTCACGAGATGTTGCTTTGACTTGACTCTAGATACACAGTTGCATTTGTTGGCTACAGCTGCCGTAACAGACACTATACACGAGGCAGCTTTCACTGCGGATGTTTCTTCCTCCCCGTCCTGCAGGCTGGAGGCTGAGACCCAGGGCTGGGCAGGGCTGCCTCCCCCTGAGGCCTGTCTCCTGGGTATGGGGACGGCCGTCTCCCCGCTGTGTCCTCACACGGGCATCCCTCTGGGTGTGTCTGTGTCCCCATCTCCTCTTCTTATGAGGACCTCAGTCCTACAGGATCAGGGCCCCCAACTCACCGCACTTTTCCTTCGCCAGCTCTCTCGAAATGCATCCCCAAACACAGCCCCATTCTGAGGTTCCGGGGGTTAGGGCTTCAGCGTAAGACTTCCGGAGGCATGCAAGTCGGCAGAATCCCGCTTTGCACAAAGCGCTTTGCTCCACAGAAATGACACCTGCTTTCTCTAAACGCAGAGATGATTGCTAGCTGATGCAAGAAAGTGATGTCGGAGAAGCTACAGCTTCCGTGGAAGCTGCGCCTTTTCCCCGTTTTCTTTCCTTCTGTCTGGACGTGGCTGTGACCCTCAGGTCTGCATTCTCATCAGAGCTGTGGTATTTCCCTCGCCTTTTGGATTGTACCCCGGCGATTTATGCTAAGAGCCCCCAGGAGCGCCCTGCGTGTGCCTCCTTGTCTGCCGTGTGTGGCAGGCACGCCACACGTCAGGAGCTCAGAGTGTGAGGGAGACCAACCTGTTCAATCTTCCCCGCATTTGCTTTGCGTGTTTCCGCGTGATCCCTAAGCCAGTTTGCTGGAGGTGGCTCACGGCAACACCACGGGGTTGTCATTCTGCAAGGACTGAGCCTACGAGGGGAGACACCTTCTTCCCAGGCAGCTTGCGTTGGTCCATCGGGATGCACCCCGTTGCGTTTCTGAGCATCCCTGGGTTCGCAGACATTCACACGCATTCTCCCCATTTCCAGGAACCCCCTTCTGCTGGCCGGCTGCGTCTTGGTGAGCGAGCCCCAATTTGTAAGGAGACCTTCGTCATTGTGTGCCTGAGCGAATCCGTTCGAACTCACTGGGTGTTCACATGTATAGTCACAGCTCCTCTATTTCATTGAGCTTTTACTGCCGGAGCAACCAAATGAGCTCCTTTGTGGACACCAGCTTATACTAGCCCAGCCTGGCCAGCATCTTCCCTCCTGCCCCAGACTACATGCAATAGCCAAGTGTTCTTGTAGTTTCGAATCATGAAATTCAGCAGTGGGGGGTTGGATCCCGTGGTGGGGGCAGGTGGGCAGCAGGTAGCTTTCTATGCCCATGGCCACCTGTCATTGACAACGACTCAGGCACGAAGCAGGTTGACGTCTCCGCTGCATCACCTGGACGGCCAAGCCACACCTGGCCTGCGGAGGTCTGGGCCAACGCGTCTGCCCAGCAGCCCGGCTCTGCAGCGAGCCGCAGTGGGGTTGGCAGCTGCGGTAGGAGTGTCACAGCATTTGTGTGAGTCCCCTGGGGGAGCCATCCTGGGGGACACTGCAGGCACCTCAGGGGAAGTGTTACCTTGGCAAAGGACACGACCCAAACTCAGGGACGGGACTGGGGAGCACTTCCAGGATTCCAAGTCCCTCTCGAAAAGTAGGACTGTCGTCTTAGAATTAATAAAGCAACAGGCTGAGAAGAAAGTCACCATGAAAAACAAAACAAAACAAAACAAATAGCCCGTAGTATAAGCCAAGATCCAGGAACACAGCAAAGATGGCTTAAAAATGATGGTTTTCCAGGTTTTGAACATGGGATGGATAATTGCTCAGGTGTGGTGAGGCCAACAGACGAGCCACAGCTGCTACTGAGAACATAGCCGGTTCCTCGTTGTTCCCGAGAAGGGGACAGCCCCGCACACGCAGGGTGACGTGCGGCGGCAGCAGGCCGGGTCAGGGAGCAGAGAGACAGACGGGAGAACACACACAACAGACCATACTGCGGTTTCCCCAGGAAGGAACGCACAAAGCAGACTGAGCGGGCTCGGCTCAGCTGGCTCAATGATGCTGGTGGGAGTGAGGCACCCGGGAGTGTCCCTAGTTTATAAACCACGGGGACTGGAGAGAGGGGGGACAACGAGGAGCACAGGCCCCGTCCACTGTCGGGACAGGCCACCTGAAACCATCCCCTCATGCTCAGCGCCCCCAGACGGAGCCAGAAGGGCCGGCTGACGCTGGCTGAGCAGAGGTGGTGGCAAGTCTGGGCGTTCCCACAGCCCACCTGGGGACCTCAGGTGGGGCAGGTCTTTGCGTTCCTCGTCTCTGGTTCATGGCGCTTGTTTGCTCTTGATTGCAAAGGCGTGTATCTGGGGAAGCTGATTGTCCCTGTGTTTGACCCCCCAGGAGCCGTCATGACCCCCAACACCAGAGTCCAGCGCTTCGAGGTGCTGAAGAACGGCACCTTCGTCATCCGCAAGGCGCAGCCGCAGGACCGGGGCCAGTACCTGTGCACGGCCAAAAACCTGCACGGGGCCGACAGGACGGTGGTGCTGCTGGCCGTCACCACACAGCAGCCCCAGATCCTGGCCTCCCACTACCAGGACGTCACCGTCTACCTGGGGGACACCATCGCCATGGAGTGTCTGGCCAAGGGGACCCCGGCTCCCCAAATCTCCTGGATATTCCCCGACAGGAGGGTGTGGCAGAACGTGTCGCCGGTGGAAGGCAGGGTCACCCTGCACGAGAACCGCACCCTGTCCATCAAGGAGGCATCCTTCACAGACAGGGGCGTGTACAAGTGCGTGGCCAGCAACGCGGCGGGCGCCGACAGCCTGGCCATCCGCCTGCACGTGGCGGCGCTGCCCCCGGTCATCCACCAGGAGAAGCTGGAGAACATCTCCCTGCCCCCGGGGCTCAGCATCCACGTCCACTGCACCGCCAAGGCGGCGCCCCTGCCCAGCGTGCGCTGGGTGCTCTGGGACGGCACCCAGATCCGTCCTTCGCAGTTCCTCCACGGGAACCTGTTCGTCTTCCCCAACGGGACGCTCTACATCCGCAACCTGGCGCCCAAGGACAGCGGGCGCTACGAGTGTGTGGCGGCCAACCTGGTGGGCACGGCGCGCAGGACCGTGCAGCTGACGGTGCGGCGCGCGGCGGCCAACGCGCGCATCACGGGCACCTCCCCGCAGAGGACCAACGTGCACTACGGCGGGACCCTGCGGCTGGACTGCAGCGCCTCGGGGGACCCCTGGCCCCGCATCCTCTGGAGGCTGCCGTCCAAGCGGATGATCGACGCGCTGTTCAGGTACGCGCGCACCTCACTCGCGCTCGGCCACTGGGCTCCTGCGCGCGCCTCCCCTTCCCGCTCCAGGGAGTGTCCGTGTCCAGGATGGAGATTGTGCAGGTCTTGCTGTGTGTGTGCGCTGGCCTGGGAGCGAGTGTTTTCACACCAGGAAATCTGGTCCTCAGAGCCCAGCACCCCTGTTTTGCCACCCACACCCCCAAATGAACCAAAGAGTTTCTTCTTTTTTTACTTATTTATATTTTTAGAGAAAGGGGAAGGGAAGGAGAAAGAGAGGGACAGAAACATCAGTGTGTGGTTGCCTCTCGTGCGCCCCCTACTGGGGACCTGGCCAGCAACCCAGGCATGTGCCCTGACTGGGAATTGAACCAACAACCCTGTGGTTTGCAGGCCTGTGCTCAATCCACTGAGCCACACCCTCTAGGGCTGAATAGTTTGTTTTAAAGATTTTAGTTTTAACTGTATCTTCTATGATAACATTACATAAAAGCCACCTGCTTTAATATGTCATTTGTGCAAAATACATAGAAGCTTCACATGTATTTAAACGGCTTTAAGGAAAGGATGTAAAACAAACTATTGAAGGCACGACGTTTTTGCAGCCCCTGTTGCTTTATTTTTTTAATTTTTGATTTCTAAATTTACAGCTGACGTACAATATTGTATCAGGCTGAGGTGCACAGCACAGCGGTTAGACATTTATATGAGCTACAAAGTGACCCCTCTGAGCACTTTCCATCCTCCGACGATTCTGTGACCGACAGCCTGGGCGTCTCTGTCCCTTCACCTGAAGGCATTAGCACAGCAGCCCCGTGGCACGTGGGGGATTCAGGAATAAGATTTGTGCGGGAAGGAAACCGGCTTCTATGCCGCTGTCTTCAATTCCCAGACGTGTGGACCTAGAGCAGAGGGGACGATTTTGTCCCCCTGGGGACATTTGGCAGGGCCTGTGGGGGTTTTTGGCTGATGCGCCTCAGGGAAGGGAGGTGGCTCCTGGCACCTGGGGGGTGGAGACCAGGGAGGCTGCCGAGCACCTTCAAGCTCCCAGAGCGCCCCCTGTCTGGGAGTCTCGGTGCTGAAGTTCACAGTCTCTGTTGGCATAAGACTCCCTGTGCCTCTCATCCATCTACCTGGTCCCCCGTCTATGTCATCTGTGTGTCTCTAGTCTGTCATGTGACTTTATCATCTATCATGTGTCCATCTGCCCATTATCTATCATCCATCTGTCTAGCTACCTATCAATCTATCTATCATGTATTTATCTATGGCCGTGGTTTGCAACTACCTGGTTGTACCCCCAGGGGGCGCCCATCGATGCAGTCATTCTTGGCACCCCTGGGGGTGGGAGTTGCTCCTACCTCCCGGGGTGGAAACCGGAGATGCTGACGACGCCCCGCAGTGCATGGGACAGCCCGCCGCACAGGTTCCTTTAGCCCTGATGCGAGCGTGCACGCCTCTGTGAGAGCATTTTGAGGTCCAGAGGGAAGAAACTACAGTGCCCAGTGAATGCAGGGCGCATCTGTGGCTTCCGGTGCGTCTTCGGCATCCCCAGCGCACGTCAGCAGGCCTTCCTCCCCAGGGCCGGGAAGAGGCCAGCGAGCATGGGCTCAGCACAGCAGGGTCTCCCCAGCTCTTTCCGATGCCCAGAAGGGGCGAAGGTGCTTTCTCCTTCCCTCCGTGAACGTTGGAAGGCTGGGTGGTGCTTTGTGCACCTGGCTCAGTCAATTCAGAACGCGACGTAGCCAATTTTGCCTGGAACGTCTTCCAGCGAGGGTCTGCACTCCCACGGAGAGCCGTGTTTCGGGTTGCCTTTGGCCCCGCTGAGGCAGTATTAAGTGTCAAAGAATATCGTCCCGCACAACTTGAAACAGTTCTAGTGGCATCTCGCCATAAACCACAAACCATCCAGTGTGTCGCTCCATCAGTACTAAATTCTGCCCACGGATCGTCCTCGTTAGGTGTAATTAAACAGCCCCTGTGCCTCTTATAAATGCCTGCCCTCCCAGCTGTGCATCCACACTGGAACGATTGAAAGATAAGGAAGCTGGAAAACTCAGTGATGTGCGGGCCTGCTGCTTAGTGTCTCAGCTCATGCCGATAAGAGTCGGGGGGAGGAACCACTGTTCCTGAAGCTCGCAAATGTTCACAGGCATGTGCTACTCTACAGATTTGGGGGTTCAAACGCCAAGACCTGTTAAATGATCCTCATCTCCTCCTTATCCCAGCAAGTGAGGTTGACGTGGCTCTCATCGAAAGGCAACCAAATGCGTCCTTTAATGATTGTTAGCGGTCGCTTTCATAGACGACAATAACCTGGAGGTGGGGCTGACTGCAGTCCCAGGCAGGCTTCTCTCTTTCCAGGTATCTGCAAGGCAGTTTGAGGGGTAGATTTGTGCTTTCCTGAGAAAGTATTTAGGGGTTAAATGGAAGCCTTCCCCCCACCCCTAGTACTCCCACTGCTGTTACGATGTGCCTGTGACTGAGATTTTCAACCGGGACGGTTATAAAGTAAGAGCCTCCCAGATCTGCTCCTGCTGTTATTTGACATTAGCTCTCACTTGCTCGAGGAACCAACAATATTCATAAGCATGTCTCGGGCCCAGGGAAGATCTTTTGAACATGTTCCGTGTTGTCCCGTTGAAACAAAAGCCTTTTCTACATATTTGCTCACAGGTGTGTGAGCTTGGGTTCAACGTAAACATTCTTTAAACGGATCTTGAGGGAGAGAGAGGAAGGGAGACAGACAGAAAAGTCGTTTTGCTGTTCCACTTACTGGTGCCTTCACTGGTTGAGGCCTATATGTGCTGTGACTGGGGATCGACCCCACAACCTTGGTGTATTGGGAGGAGGCTCTAACCAACGCAGCTACCCGGCCAGCACTGAGTTGAACATTCACCATTGCATGATGACCTAGCGGGATCCAATATCAATTTTAAAAATCCTTGAGACTAAAAACAGGCTCTACAGCACTTTTTCCACCAAGAACTTCATCTCTCTCTTTTTAAAAAGATTTCATTTATTTATGTTTAGAGAGGGGGGAGGGAGGGAGAAAGAGAAGGAGAAAAACAGCAATGTGTGGTTGCCTCTCCCACACCCTCCACTGGGGACCTGGCCCACATCCCAGGCATGTGCCCTGACTGGGAATCGAACCGGCGACCCTGTGGCTTGCAGGCCAGCGCTCAATCCACTGAGCCACACCAGCCAGGGCAGAACTTCATCTCTTTATGAGATTAACTCACATTCATTCTACCTGACTGGATCGTTAACATAAAGTGTGCGCTGGCCGCTAGGCAAATGCTCGACGGACACATTGCCACCCTAACAGGGCTGCTGTCTTTGACTGCATTTCACATTCTCTAATCAGCAGCCAGGCCACCAAAAGGTCAGACTCAAGGGGGACGTCTTGTTGGCTGTAAATACATAATTTCTGTATTTGGACGCAGTGCCGTCCAGGCTGCAAAGATGAGCTGACTTCCTTCAGGAGTGGTCAGTCGTGTGAGCTTATAGTTAGTTCTCAGACCCATGTGGTTCTGCTGCATTCCAAGGACCCCCAGCCCAGGTGTAGCATCTGGGATTCTGACGTCTTCTCTCTTGTCTTTCTCTCCGGCAGCTTTGACCCCAGAGTCACGGTGTTCGACAACGGGACGCTGGTGGTGAAGTCCGTCACCGACAAGGACGCGGGGGACTACCTGTGCGTTGCCCGGAATAAGGTCGGGGATGACTTCGGGGTGCTCAAGGTCAACGTGGTCATGAAGCCGGCCAAGATCGAGCACAAGGAGGAGAACGACCACAGGGTCTTCTACGGCGGGGACCTCAAAGTGGACTGCGTGGCCTCGGGCCTTCCCAACCCCGAGATCTCCTGGAGCCTCCCGGACGGCAGCCTGGTCAGCTCCTTCATGCAGTCCGATGACAGCGGCGGGCGCACCAAGCGCTACGTGGTCTTCAACAACGGCACCCTCTACTTCAACGAGGTGGGCATGCGCGAAGAAGGGGACTACACCTGCTTCGCCGAAAACCAGGTTGGCAAAGATGAGATGACGGTGCGCGTCAAGGTGGTGACCGAGCCGGCCGCCATCCGGAACAAGACGTACTCGGTGGTCCACGTCCCCTACGGGGACGTGGTCACCGTGGCCTGCGAGGCGAAAGGGGAGCCCACGCCCAGGGTGATGTGGCTTTCTCCCACGAACAGGCTGATCCCCACCTCCTCCGACAAGTACCAGATCTATCAGGATGGGACCCTCCTCATCCAGAAAGCCCAGCGCGCGGACAGCGGCAACTACACCTGCGTGGTCAGGAACAGCGCTGGCGAGGACCGGAAAATCGTCTGGATCCGCGTGGACGTGCAGTCGCCCAAGATCAACGGGAACCCCAACGCCATCACCACCGTGCGGGAGATAGCCGCCGGAGGGAGCCGGAAACTCATCCACTGCCAGGCAGAAGGCGTCCCCACCCCGAAAGTCTTATGGGCTTTCCCGGAAGGCGTGGTTCTGCCAGCGCCCTACTACGGGAACCGGGTCACTATCCACCGGAACGGCACGCTGGACATCAAGAGTCTCCGGAAGAGCGACTCGGTGCAGCTCACGTGCATCGGGCGCAACGAAGGCGGGGAAGCGCGGCTGATCGTCCAGCTCACCGTCTTGGAGCCCATGGAGAAGCCCGTCTTCCACGACCCGGTCAACGAGAAGATCACCGCCACGGCCGGCCACACCATCAGCCTCAACTGCTCAGCCGCGGGGACCCCGGCACCCACTCTCACGTGGGTGCTTCCCAACGGGACCGAGCTGCAGAGCGGCCGGCAGCTGGCCCGCTTCTACCACAAGAGTGACGGCATGCTCCACGTGAGCGGCCTGTCCTCGGGGGACGCTGGGGCGTACCGCTGCGTGGCCCGGAACTCCGCCGGCCACACGGAGAGGCTGGTCTCGCTGAAGGTGGGGCTGAAGCCCGAGCCGAACAAGCAGTACCACAACCTGGTCAGCATCATCAACGGAGAGACCCTGCACCTGCAATGCCTGTCCCCCGGCGGCAGGCCGGCTCGATTCTCCTGGACGCTCCCCAACGGCGTGGCTCTGCAGGGACCCCAAACCCGGGGGCGCTTCTCCCTGTGGGAGAACGGCACGCTGACCGTGCGCGAGGCGTCCGTGTTTGACAGGGGCACCTACGCGTGCAAGGCGGAGAGCGAGCGCGGCCCGTCCGTCACGAGCTTCCCCGTCATCGTCATCGCCTACCCTCCCAGGATCACCAGCGAGCCCACGCCGGTCATCTACACCCGGCCCGGCAGCACCGTGAAGATGAACTGCATGGCCATGGGGATCCCCAAGGCCGAGATCACGTGGGAGCTCCCCGACAAGTCCCGCCTGACCGCCGGGACGCAGGCCCGTGCGCACGGCCACAGGTTCCTGCACCCGCAGGGCTCGCTGACCATCCAGCAGGCCACCCAGAGAGACGCCGGCTTCTACAAGTGCACTGCCAAGAACATCCTGGGCACGGACACCAAAACAACGTACGTCCACGTGTACTAAAGCCCCACCCCCGAGGGTGGCCCCCAGGCTTTGCTCAGCCGCTGGGAACAAAGCCCCGTTTGTAAGGAAAGCCCGGGGGTGGTCAGCAAGAGCAAGGAAAGGATTCGTCCCGGGGCACAGGGCTCCCCCTGCGCGTCCCCTCCCTGCCCGCACCGTTGGAGTTTGAGTTCATGTTGACTTTGACCTGGGCTGTTTGGCAAAAGGAAGCCGCTCAGACAGGAAAGGGGGAAAGGAGGAACTCCGCTCTCCAGGGGCTGCCCTTCCTGTTCACGGACGCCCCGGGCTGTGTCACCGGATCTGGGCGAAAACCGCGGTTCCTGCGTTGCACACGGCCCACCACCGTGTTCACTAGGCTCCCTCTCTGCGGCGTTTCTGAGAAGCATTCTCTGAAAAGGAAGCATCCACACTGACCGTGCCTTATTATCTCACCTAGTTAACCCGCTTAGTTCTAGGACAGAACATTCTAGAATCACTGCCCATCTTTCAGTCACCCCTCTGTCACTGCCAACCTCCAGTTTGACCAATTAGGGCTTAGAACCAGAGTGATCCAATTTTTTTTTTTTTTTTAATGTACAAGTTTTCCACAACACAGCTACCCTTTTATATGAAAGAACTCTTGCTCCCTGGAACTCCTTTTTTATATAAATATATATATATATATTTTTTCTTTCTAATCAGACGATGAGCATAGAAAGAGAAAGAAATGCTTTCTGTCTCATTAAAAATAATAAATTATTGGTCTTTACAAGACTTGGATCCATTAAGGCAGGTATGGAAATGCTATTAAAAAGTCTTCTACGCGCCATTCTTCAAATGCAGTTGTCGTTATTATTTGGCCTTTGCAGGCAACCCTGCCAGGGGGAGGAGGGGGTATCGGGTTTCCTAGTTTATGAAGTTTATCTTAAGACCTCGAGGGGCGGGTGGTGCCAGGGGTGGGGGGTGTGGTGGAGAGAAAGGAGGGAGCGAACACGTGACCCCACAGAACACACCGAGAGCCTCTCCGGAAAGCCCAGAAAGGGCTCCCCTACGAACGTGTGCCTCCAGGCATCAGGAAACCGCCTCTTTCCGCGGCTGCTTTACTGTGTGTTTAAGCTCAATGCCATGTACATCGGGTAATAAAAGGCTATTTTCCGAATAAGCGAGCACTGGTGACGGTGGTGTTTTCCAGCACAGAAGCACCCTCCTGAGAATCGGGGTTTAAATCGCAGGGGTCGGCAGGCTGCTTGTACCCATCCCATTGGTAATGTGCTATGTCCTCCGCAAGTGTTTGCCGGGCAAGGAAACTGAGTCACAGGTGGTGGCTGGAAAACCTGACAGACCAGGAGTCAGGGCGGGGCCCGTCCCTGCTCCGCGGCGACACTTCTGGTGCGAAGAGACAGTTTGAGACCATCTTCAGGACACTTTCTACGGGAACAAAACAGCTCGGGTATGCGAAGCGGCGTTTCTGGAGCAAGAAACACTGCCCTTCTTTGGCTTTCTTTCAAAGGAAGACAAACTAGGCACCTTGCATAAATACCTCAGACGAGTGTGACCGTCGTGCCTGAGACAACCACGCCGCCAAAGAAGGCCACTCATTGAAACAAAACGGCGTTTAGCTCTTCGCAGCTCTGGGGGGGCCTCCGCGGCTCTGTCACTCCGGAACGCACTTGTCGGCTCACTGTGAGCTGGTACCAGGACAGGCCTGGGGACACGCAGGTGTGGAGGGGACATCCTGCTAGAACAATGCACGCTCCTCGAGCTTGCGTTGCAGCCAGTGCCGGTGTCCCGGCATCTGCACCAGGGACGTTAGCAGGGGACGGTGCTCTGTGGTGAGCGCTGCCCCGGGCACGGCAGGGCGCGGGGCGGCATGCTTGGGGTCTGCCTGCTCGCTGCCCACAGCACCCCGCGCTCCGGGTGTGACAACCAAAAGTGGACGCAGATTTTGTCATAGGTCCCCTTTGGTGGCGGGGGGTAGAATTACTCCTAGCGAAGAAGCCCTGCGTTAGCTGATGGATGGATGGAAGGAAAGAAGGAAGGAAGGGAAGGAGGAAGGATTTATAGATGGATGGATGGATGGAAGGAAAGAAGGAGGGAAGGGAAGGAGGAAGGATTTATAGATGGATGGATGGATGGAAGGAAAGAAGGAAGGAAGGGAAGGAGGAAGGATTTATAGATGGATGGATGGATGGAAGGAAAGAAGGAAGGAAGGGAAGGAGGAAGGATTTATAGATGGATGGATGGATGGATGGATGGATGGATGGATGGATGGATTGAAAGGATACATGATAGATAGATAGATAAATAATAGACTTTCCTGCTAGGGCAGCATGGAGGGAGTGAGGCCCTGGGACACCTGGACCTCAGGCGCCTGCTCTCCAGGATGGGGGGAGGGTGAATGCCTGCAGTTTAAGTCCCCGGTTGGGGGCAGTTCGTTCTAGCAGCCCTGAAAAGCTAACACAAATAGTCCTTATTAAAATTTGCCAGCAGAGAGAGTCGTGACGGGAGATCCTTACGCACTTTGTGGCCGAGTTCCAGGAAGGGACGTCTGAGCCTGTAAACCCACAATAAAGAGCTGTGTGATGTGACATCATTAATTAGAATCACACACGGCTCTGTTATGCTCTGCAACACCACGCTCGCTGGAGAGACTCTCCTCCTCAACGGCCCGCTCAACATCTGGTGGGCACGCTCCTAAACCTCCAGAATCTTAAGCTAGCCATCAGCTGTCACTCTTTGGCTGCTCCCAGGCCCCTGCCCCGCAAAAGAAAACTGAAACCAGGCCTGTGCCTGCACCGCCCAGTCTGTCCTCCCGAGCACAGCACCTGCAGATGAGAGGGGGCGGGATTCCGCCTGCGGTGCCCATGTCTCCACCCTCCTCCTGCATTGAACCTGCAAGATGCTCAGCCCCCAGGGGAGCTTTTCCCAAGCGTTTTATGCTGTAAGACCAGCCTGGCCACGAGCAGTGGGGTGAGTTCGCGGCCGGCAGCGGGACCTGAGGTTCTTGGAGTAGGAGGGGCAGCGGGGAGAGCTCCGAGTCATTGGAACACCATCCGCAGCACCTGGCTCACTAGCCTTCTTCCTGGTGAAGACTTTTTTTATTTTGACCGTGTTTCCCACACAACGGGGAGGCAGTGGGGCTCATTCTTGGCGTCATGTTGTCATCACTTGGGGAGATTAAAAATTCCTCTTGTCTAGGTGTGCTTATTTCCCGGGACTGCCATGACAAGTGGCCACACAGTGAGCATTTTAGAACCACAGGAATCCACCCTGCCCCGTCCTGGAGACGGGACGTCTGAGACCCAGGGGTCCCAAGGCTGCGCTCCCTCCACAGGCTCCAGGGAGGGTCATTACTGCCTCTTCCAGCTCCGGGGGCCCCAGGCGTCCCTAGGCTGGTGACCGCATCCTTCCTGTCTCTGCCTCCGTCTCCACATGGCTTCTCCTCTGGGTCTGCGTCTCCTCTTCTGTCCCTTCTCAGGACACTGTCATTGGACGCAGGGCCCCCCTGACCCAGGACGACCTCCTCTGAGATCCTCCCCTCATCCCACCTGCAAAGGCCCTAGTGATGACCCTGCAGTATCCGCCTATCTGTGCGTTGCTTGTTCAAAGCCACACAGCCTGTCCCGGGCTGGTGCTGCTGGATCCCTCTCCACCACAAGGCTGCTTAGAACGTGGCAGGGGAGACGAGGATTTGCATACGAGACCTGGACTTGAACTCAGGTCCTGAGCCTTAACCCGTGTGGGTACCTGTGTATCACCTACGTGAGCTTCCACTGGTGGAGGCGTCCGATGATGCTCCACAGAATTATTGAGAAACTCCTGAGAGAGCACACAGACGGTGGAACAAAGGCCAAAACTCCTTTTTTTTTTAAAATGCTGCCATTTTGCTCCACCCCTAGTGAGGTAGCCTGCATCGTCCAAGAGAGAAACACCCATCTTCGTTTTCGAAAACTCTCTACGGCCCTCGTTCATCACGTGAAGGGAAGATGCTGATGTACAGGCGTTGGGGGAACCCAGGGCCTGGAGAAAGGCGGTGTGAACTTCTCCGACGCCTGGTGAGAAGCCGAGAGGTGAGGTGCAGGTGATGAAAGACCAGAAGAAGGAGGTAAATAGCTGCCCCCGGCGGAGGTGGTCCCCTCTCTCCAAGCCTCAGGCATCCCTGCTATCTCGAAGTTTGTTGGTGGTGCGGAGCTTCCCCGGCAGAAACTACATTTCCCAGGCTCCCTTGCTGTCAGGTAGGGCCATGTGACTAATTCTTACCAGGGAGGAGTGCTCTTTCCAGACTGGTGATGAAGAAGGAGAAATGCCTTTTATGGCTCTTCTCCGCTCCCCTGCTGAATAAAGTGATGAGGAGACACCTGTCATGAGCTGCCACTTATCCCGTGGGTCTCCATCACCTCTCATCTTTCCTCCAACAGCCACCGTAGCCCCCCCAAACCCCTTCTGCTCTTGAAAGTAACGCTAACTACTTCACGATGCTTATTGTTGCAATCTGAGATTTATAACACTCACGGCTCAATCCCACATGTGACATTACGTCATTTATTTTATCCACAGCAAAGTCCCATGTAAGACACTAAACCGTAAAAACGTTGATATTTGAAGGAGAGGGTCCCTGTGAAGAGCGTCCCATGGAAATGTCAAAAAGCAGTTATTAGTTCTCGTTTATCGGCATCGTCGTCTTCATGGAAAGGTAGTGCCGCTCCAATTCGTGGATGAGCTGTAATTTTTGACCGCCGTGTAAAACACACCCCCGGACTGTAATCAGAGTATTCCTTCTTTATCATCGGTCGAGTTAACGGGAGCTGATGGGATGCCATTGCCGCCCCAGCTCTCTGAACTGCGACTGGCAGAGAGGCATCACCTGCAGTCCGAGCCAATGCTTTCACTGGATTCCAGAACGTGGCACAGGTTAAAAATATTTGTAAATGCTCCGGCAAAGATGTTCAGACTCTCACACCCTGTTTATTACCTAAGAGACAGAAACAGCAAAGTATGTCTTAAGTTTGAGAAAGTCAGAAGCCGGTTTGGGAGCAGCAACGGGTTATTAGGAAATACGCAATTCTACTTTCTGTTGTTCAAAAGGAAGTGTCAACATACTGCTTTTGAAAATAAAAAGTGAGCCTGGTTTTCACTCACGCCTGTCAACACAGAATTAACAATCGCCAAGATACGGAAGCAGCCCGAGTGCCCATCAGGAGACAAGCGGGTGGAGAAAAACTGGTGCGTTTATACCGGGAATATGACTGAGGGAAAAGGATGAAGTCTTACCATTTGCAACAGCACGGGTGGGCCTGGGGGGCGTTCTGCTCAGTGAAACGAGCCAGTCAGAGAGAGACCAATACCCTCTGATTCCACGTATGCGTGGAATCTAATAAACAATATGAATGAACAAACAAAACAAAAACAGACTCACAGACACAGAGAGCAGACTGATGGTTGACAGAGGGGAGGGGGTGGGGGGCTGGGTGAAAAAAATGGAGGGATGGAGAAGGACAGACTGACGGTTACAGAATAGCCGCAGGGGTGTGAAATCCAGCCCAGGGAATTTCGTCAATAATATTGTAGTAACTATGGATTCGTCCCAGGTGGATACTTGGAATATCCAGACAGCCCTTTGTAGAGGATATGATTTTGTAACCACGATGTTGCAGACCAGCAACTGATACAAAATAACACTCTATGTCCACTGCAATGAACAAAATAAAAAATCCATAAATTCGAACATATTAAATGGAACAAAAACAGAAAATACAGAAGACCTAAAAGATTCCATGCGTGACAGCTCATGCCGTGCTAGCTCTTATTTTGTACCGTGTAAGCTTGTGTAAAATACACCAGAACAATTGAACGATACGTTTTCTGGGCTCGGATGAGACGTTGGAATTGGGAGCCTTCCTGAGGCGCTGGCTGCGAATGATTATTAAAATAGATTATGTGGGAAAGGTTTCTTCCCACTTCTCTTTCCGGACGATGCTAGGAGACGGAGCTGTGTTAAATAAATAGTTGAAAGAGCAGATTCAAAACAAATTCGGGGAGGATCTGGGATTCACTGGGGCTTCATTTCCTTACTGTTGATTCTGCAAAAAGAGACTTTTCTCAAGCCAGGGTTTACATGAATAATAAAACCGCTGAGATTTTTTTTTTTCCCCTACAGAGAAGCCTGCACCGAGTGCATTTCACAATGGGGAGAAAGGGGGAAAGAATCTTTTTTGACAGGATTTCAGCAGAAACCGGAGAAGTGCACTGTGAGGTCACCCTGCCTCGGGGAGGTGGGGGGGCTGGTGGGGGGGCAGAAGGAGTTTCCCCCAGGAAAAGTGGATCAGCAAGTACTCAGGAGAGCAAGACCAAGTTGTTAATGTTGTCACCCGGAAACCTTGTGCCAGGCTGTTTTTGTAACAACCTTTATCTCTTAGCGTGACAGTTACAAAGAACAAAATGTGGAAGTCTAGGGAAACAATGCAAATAGATGGAAAGTATTTTCAAGCCCATTACTCCGAGAAAAGCGCTCTAGAATTGTCAGATTTGGGTGTTTCTACAAACTTGTACAATATGTTGCGGTTCAGTTCAGTTTATTAACCAAACCACGTGCTTCAATGCTTATTTATGTTCTATAGAACGATGTAATTTGCATATGCCAACGTCCAATTTGCATGCGGTTGCATAACAATATGTGATTTGCATAATGCCCTTTGGGGGTGGGGCTTTCCCCTTATTATGTGGACACCTCGCTGTAAAATGTTTGATTCTCTGCACGTTGGCATCACGATATTTTTTCACACTTTTTGACTCTCTCTGCAAAGAACCTCCCATAAATCTCGGATATTCTGAGATTCTGAATTGCCGCGGCGAAGGGTGTGGACATGCTGAAGGGTTTTGCCAAGCATTTGGAAAGTGTTCTTCAGAAAGAGCATCCAATTTCTGGCGCCACAGACGGGCCTGGCCTGTGAGAGCCCTGTTTCTCCACAGTTTATGCCCAAGAATTGCTACCGTTGCAAAAACTCCTAATTTGTGAACTTCATGTTCTTTCTGCCTCCGTTGTTCAGTTAGTAGCCAAACTGCATACATATTTTTGGCCCTTTCGTGAAAGAATTTCGTTTAGAACTTGTCCCCACATTTCTGTGGGGCTGTTTAGAATTTGCTTTCTGAGTAACAAGAAGAGTTTACATAATAACACATTCACATGTTGCAAATACAGCAACGAAATGCACGACAGGGCACGAATCCTTGCCCTAAATGTAGCAAACGCCTTTTTATTCGCAGTCATCATTTTCCTCCAAGTTTGTTTGCACGGCTGCCTTTTTTGGAAGTACAAAAGTCTTTCCATTTTTGCTAGCTGTATGTCTCTCTCTTTCCTTTTTATCGCCTTTTCTCCCATTGAGAAAGACATGTTCATTCTGAGATTAGATATTCCTCTGTACGCTTTATAATATTTTTTATTTTTAAATATTAAAATGTGCAATATTTGAGCTTCAGCGTAGGGTGTAAGGTGAAGACTTAACTTTCTTTGCCCTGAATATTGAACTCTAATATCCTGTCTTAAAGTATTTTTGTCATGAATATCCAATGTTCCACTTACATCAAAAATGCACGAGGTTTCTACTCTGGCCCATTGAACGAGATTTTACAACACGTCTCACTCCGAGAGCATGAGTGCGTTAACATTTTCCCTGTTACCACACGTATTCTTACATCAACAAGTCGTGGAGATGTCAATTCTGCACAGGAAACCTCTATCATTTTCTTAACCAGTGTCATCCCAGTAAAGCCAATGAAAAAGCAAACAAACAAACAAATAAATAAATGTCGGTACACACAGAAACACATAAAAAATAAAAAGACAGGAATTTATAAAAATACATGAGTTAGTTTTGCAGCATTTCTGTCTCATACTAGCGTGTGTCTTCCCCTGTGACGACCTGAGTGTCCTGTATTCACAAGTTTGTGTACCGGTCAGAAATGATCAGATCTTGTCTTCACTGCACCTGTTGCTAATTCTTTTCATGGAGTTTTTTTATATTGATACCATTTTTCATTCATCATAATGACTGAATAAGTATAGCTTTACGAAAGGAGAAAAACTATAGCTTTTTTTCCTCTTCTCCAGTTGCATCTCTTATTTATTTATTTTTCTTATTTTATTCTACCGACTACAGGCTTCCGATCAACAGCTGGGAATGGGTATGATTCTTCCAGGAGAGAAACCCAGATTGGGGGCAGCCGCTGGGAAAATAGAATGAAGTTTCCTCGAAAAATTAAAAATGGGCTTGCCTTACGAGCCAAGCGATTCCACTTCTGGAAATATGAACGAAGAAACCCCAGACACTCATTGGAAAGAACATAAGCACCCCTATGTTCATTGCAGCGTTATTTACAATCGCCAAGATTCGGGGACAGCCCAGTGGATGCCGTCAGTGAACGAGTGGATAAAAAAGCTGTGGACGTTTGCAGAGTTGAAGATTACCCATGCCTAAAAAAGAAGGAGATCTTACCCTTTGTGACAGCATGGAGGGACCGACCCAGAGAACGTTACGCTAAGTGAAATAAGCCAGGCAGAGAAAAACATGTACCCCACGATCTCACTCGCATGTGGAATCTAATGAGCAACGCAAACTAACAAATAAAATAGAGGCAGACTCACAGACACAGAGAACAGACCGGCAGCTGTCAGAGGGGAGGGGGCTGGAGGGCTGGATGAAAAAAGTGAAGGATTCAGGAAAGAAAAGAAAAATAACAAACTCAAAGACACAGACAGCAGTGTGGTAATTGCCAGAGGGAAAGGGGGTGGGGGAGGTAGAGGAGGGTAAAGGGGGGTGATTAGTGATGGAAGGAGACTTGACTTGGGCTGGTGAACACACCAGGAGAGAGAGAGAGAGAAAGAGGGGGAAGAAGTTTCGAGAGCCAGTCTGCTTAGCACACTGCTCATTATATACATAATATCCTTCACACACTAATGTAGTAAATACTTACATATTGTGTCAAACCGTGAGAAAACAGCATCATAAAAATTCGACGAGGGCCGTACAAATTAAATGAGTGAGCACACAGTAATCAGTTCATAAACACAATTAGGATGTGTCTCATTACAAAAAAAAACAAAAAACAAAATACAATCAGTTTGTAAACTAACCAGTCTCTGGGGTTTGAAGACTTCCCTGAAGAGGTGATGGACCAGCCTGACCTTGCCCGTTCCCAGGACTCTGCATAAATATTCTCTACAACTGTTTGCTACACCAAATACAGAGAGTCCACTTTAAAAAAAAAAGGCAATAAGGAACTTTCTTCAATCAGCACATGCAAGCCCCAGAATTCAATACAAGAATTCGCTCACAGGAGACAGATGAGATTGGAAAAAACAGGCGAGGGCATTTATACTAGAATATACGGGAGAGCTTATGAACGCACCATCCCGTCCGAGAGACTCCTTCTTGAGGCTTCCTGGTTCCCTTTCCCGAAAGTCACCCCCTCACCAAAGTGGGTCCTTTGGTTTCCAGAGAAATCATTGTCCCTGCGGGGCCCAGGGCTGCACCCAGAAGACAAAGAACGCATGCGCACGGTTTGAAAAGAAGCACGAGAAACATGTAACTTGGCGGAGTTCACCTTCTCTCCCTTCTCACCCAAATTCTGCGTGTGTGTGTGTGTGTGTGTGTGTGTTTAGATTCTTCCAAACTCTCCTGCCCGACACTGTCTTGTATTTATAAGCAGCCCAAGGTGGCCACAGGTCTTGTCAAGCAAGTGTTGTTTTTGTTAGATTTATTGGGCACAAGTGCCATTTTCACTGTGTTTCCTGCTAAAATGTCGGACGCAAGACCTCGGGAAATGCTCACGAATCACGTCTCCTTGTGAGATCCGGCTCTCAGTCTCCGCCACAGCATCCCAAAGACGGTCAACTTGGCCACGAATTCTGCACAGAGAGCAATTTGATTATTCAGTGTGGCTACGTGTTATTTTTACTCCGTCCATTCATGCCTTTCTATATTTAGTAAAGACCCGTTTCTGAAAAGGTCCTCGGCAGGCAGGGTCGCTATCAGGCCCCTGGTGTTGAATCTGGTCCCGTGTGGGTCCCGGGAGGCTCCGTTTGACGGTGACGCCCACCTAGCTGACTGATGTTTGCACCTGTGAGACGTGGGTGTGGCCTGCCTCAGTGGGGTACAGCATCGTCCCCTTACGCCGAGGCTGTGGGTTCAAATCCTGGGCGGGGCACATGCAAGAATTAACCAATGAGGCATCATTAAGTCCAACCACAGATTCGTCTTTCTCTCTCTCTTCCCTTCCCCTTTCTCTCTAAAATCATTTAAATATATATATAAGCCACAAATTATTTCATTTTGGTTTCTCTAGCTATTAAGGACTCTCGATTTCCTGGGAAAGTACTCTCTCTCTCTCTCTCTCTCTCTCTCCCCCTGCCCTCATTAAATATTAGGCCAACTTCTCAGAGCAACCTCACTCTCTGCCCATGAATATTGTCATTAATTATGAAAAATGTACCAGCACTGAAATATTTACTGGCCGTCCTGGAGACCCAGGCACACACACATTTCTTTCATTTATTGCTTTATTTATTTACTTACTTACTGGTTTCATTACTTTATTACAATAACGTTACTTAATTGTTGTTCAGTTACAGGTGTCTGCATTTTCTCCCCACCACTCCCGCCCCACCCCATCCAGGCCTCAGCTCCCTGTCCCCAGGTTGCCTTTTCTCTCAGGAGAGAGGTGAGTTCCTGTCACTTGCAACTGCACAAGTCCCCACATGCTCAGCTGCTCTGCCTTTTTTCTCCCATCCGATGTAACCTCTGCTTTGACTCAAACTCTGAACAGCGGGCTAATTCAGAAAGATCACGGGGCTGGACGGCTTCCACACGCAGGGCCCTTCCAAGTCAGTCCCGAGACCGGCCCTCTTGAAGGGGATTTGGGTCGGCCTTGCATTCGGGGCAGCTACAGACACGCAGATGGAAGACAGAAGGCCCTCTAGAAATGAAAGTCCCTTCAGGAATCAAAGGGGGCACGGGGTGGTGGAGAAGAGCGTTGGCAGATGGAACGAGTCACCATTCGCTCGGGCATCTGCTTGCCATAGCTCAAACATCATGCTAACGGGAAGGACTCAGCACTCCCCTGGCAAAGCCAGGGAGGCCGTAAATCTAAGATGTGGCACGGACCCTGGAAAAAGCAAGGAGGAGAAGCAAATCTCTCGGCGAGAAGGAAGTCTGCGGGCAAGATTCTGGCTGTACCCACCTCCCACGCTCACTTCCCCAATGGGTTTGTTATGCCTCTGGAATTCGTCTTGGGGCTTTACTGTGTTACTCAGGCGAGCCACAAGCGACAAGGACAATTCACTGTCACGGCAAATGGGAACCCTGTGGGATTTGGCCATAAGTCCGGGATGAAGTCAAGGGCAAAGAGCAATAGGCACGACCCAAAGACCCCGCTAAAGTGCAGTTCCCACTGTACGGTGCTGGGTGCTGGCGTTGCGGAGAGTGAGGAAGGCTTTGGAAGGACACAGCTCCTGTGAGCTCTCTTCACTAACACGACGGCATGGTGGTATCACTTGTCACTGCACAATCTCAAGCCTTCTGCCTGGTCTGCGAGTTTGCCGGCCGCAGATGAGGTACCCTGGTGAGTTATTCAATCTGCGCATTTGGTTTTGGGCACGAGACTCAGCTCAGTACTGAAGCATCACGGCAAGTACGGAAGGCCACAACAGGACTGGGTTCTACCGAGTCCCTTGCCTTCCACATGTCTGTGCTGTGTGTTGCTGATGTCGCTGAGGACAAAGACCCGATGGGGAGCACTCCGGTGCCCTCCAGGGTCCCTAAGCACAAGGAAGCGGCCTTCAGGGGAACACACGCGTGTTACGTGATCTTCGTTTGAGAGAAAATGGCAATGCTGTGAGCCCCAAGAGCTGTGGGAATGAGCTGCAGTGTAGACCTAATAACGTGTCTTTAACCAGAAACACCTTAAAACAAGGTTATGTTGATGGAAATGTGTGTGACCGGAGTCTCACAAGAACCTAAGCCTGTATTTCCCTGGGTGGTGATGGTCTGGTGTTTAGGAATTCAGAGTTTGTGGAAACTCCATAGCACATAACTACTGCGAATAACGAGAAAGCATGTGGCTAATACACATTCACATTCCCATCCTCATCTATATTTTATTGTATATTTCCTACATATTTTCTCATGTACACTCTCATATATACTTGTATATATTCTATATCTGTTCTCATAGGTATTTCTATATATTTAATATATTTGTCCCAAATATAATTCTCACATATTCTCATGTATATTCTTACGCATTTTCTCACAAATGTTCTTATATATTTTTCTCTTATATTCTTATATGTGATGTCATATATAATTCTTGTATTTTCTCATGTGTATTCCCATGTGTATTTTCATATACATTTATGTATGTATTTTCCCATATACATGCCCATGTATATTTTCTCATATATATGCTCACATATTGATATATAGTTCTTACGTACATGTTGTCATATATTTTCTTATATACTTTATATACGTTTCTTACACATATAGTCACGTGTATTTTCATAAAATTTTTTCTTCGATGCTTTTCACATATTTTTTCTCATCTATTTCATATCTCTTCCCTTGTGTATATTTCTATATGAATTTATAGTTTCGGGTACAGATAAGTGGCTCGCGTTTTGCAGGATGAAATGAGAACTGCGGGTTACTCAAGGGTGCGACCACACTTAGCAGGAAGATACTGGGCATTGAAAAGTGGTTGAGACGGTATGTGTATTTCTGTGTGTGTTTTACCACAATTTTTAAAATATATACTGCTAAGAGTCAGGGCACATTTCAAAACAAGCAAAAGCCCTCTCTCTCTCTAATAATAGGTGATTATACTTACACATGCCTCTCAGGATAATAGCAGACACACACATGTTGTTAGCAGCATTTTGTTCTAAAAGTCACTTGCCAGGTAGCTCACCAAATGCTTTAAGTCCTTTTCTTCAATGAGAAGAAAGATTCAAAGAAGATTCAGCGAGAAGCAGAGAGAAGAAACCCGTGCACCTCCCTGAGCTGAAGAGGAGCTGATAACGGCAAATTCCCATCCTGGTTCAGACCACGCGGAAAAGGGCACCTGGGTCTCATTTACCTGCCCACCGAGATGCGGTCACCAGAGACTCCAGGGGAAAGTCCATTTGCAGAAACCGTATTCGTTTCCTTCAGCCCCGCCTTGTTATGTCCTTTCCCATAACAAGGCTTTAAAATACCTAATACCTGCCCCCCAGGCAAACAAATGTTTTTAATCTGGCGGCACTGGCCAATGGGAACGCAGCCTTCTCAATGTGAAAAGCTATAATGGGGCTCCATCTGACTTCCAGTTCAGGGTGCTGGACTCACTAGCTCCCAGTCACGTACACGGGACATGTGTCGTCGGAATTCAAACCCATGTACCTTGTGTCCAGAGGGCCTAAGCGTCAATCGACCCCACACATGTGGAGGCAACCCGGAAATATGGACTCACGATGCATTGTGATGATGTCGAAATTGGTACAAGGGTGGGTGACACGGTCGCCCCAGTGCCGATGGCACTCGGTTGGGGAAGATGAGACACCTGTGGACAGGTAACGACATAGACACCGGTGGACAGGTAACCCGCACACGGCAGTTTAGCGAGTGCAGT
Organism: Desmodus rotundus; assembly: GCF_022682495.2. Lineage (NCBI taxonomy): Eukaryota > Metazoa > Chordata > Mammalia > Chiroptera > Phyllostomidae > Desmodus > Desmodus rotundus. Next base: position 2,296,934 of record NC_092332.1, on the reverse strand, counting down.
ATTGCATGGGAGTGAAGCATCCGGAGGGGAAAGGGAAGAGGAGTTTCATTTCAGGGGTAGGAACTCGGCAGAGGTTGAGCTAAGACTCCCACTGTACGTGTCTGGCAGAGAGAGCGTGGGAGGGACGGGCAGAAGAGAGGGTTAGTGTTGCTCAGGGAGAGCGGAGAAGTGGGACAGATGAAATGGACCAAAACAAATTGCAGGAGTGACACGGAAGGAGCAGCAACCCGGACACACGGACAGAGAACACCGACCTTTCTACACCTAATAACAGCTTCGGTGTTTGTCTGCCCTGGGAGTGAGTGTCGCGTCTGAGCGTGGGCACATTTCTCAATTCCTTCAAGTCCCATCTATAAAAAATTGCAAACCTCCATACGGACCGTTTCAGAGAGGTTTGTGTGGACTAAGATTTTTTTAAAAGCGGGTGAAATTGGCTCCCCACATTGGCTGTCGTGGAACACGAAATAACAAAACTCCGTAGGTATATCATTGACTAACAGCAGCGCGTTCGTGATAAGTAGTTAAAAAAGCTTATGAACCTGTGCTTTGTGGGCCATCTGTGGCTGCACTGAAAGCCCAGTTAACCCTCATCATTCACAGGTTCCGTGTTCCCCAAACACGCATGTGCTAAAGTGGACTCGTCATGCCCAAGTCAATACTCTCTGTTCTTGGCTGTTTTAAACGGTCCCCAACGCCATGTAAGAGAAGAAGACTAGAGGTGTCTGGTGTTCCTAAGCGTTTCCTCACAGAGAAAAGCATGTTGCGCGAGGGCTGTTCCGGCCCAAGTTACAGTCAACTGGTCTGTGAGTTCAGCACGAGTAACTCACCTGTTCAGTAAGGTGTCTTTACCCGGAGCCCCAGAACACGAGGTTATGCATGATGTTCAGACACGGAGAAAGTCAAAGACAAGATTGACAGCAATCCTACTTTTTATTTCTCCTGGGCAATGACCTCCATCCACCCAGAACCCACTGGCTTTGCTCCTGTCTAGGCTGTCGGTGCCCAGCCCAACACTGGCTTCATAATAACTGTCTGAGGAACATCGGATCAATACGCCCAATTCATAATCTACTGTTATTAATGCTGACTTTGCCCCCTTGTCTGCTTCGGACAGAACAATGGTTGACACAGTGCTCCTGAATGAACTTCCGTAGAATCCGTGGCATTTGGCACAAGCAAAGGTGTGCAAACACCTCCTGGATTAGTTTCCCGGGGCTGTTATAACCCATGATCACAGCACGGATGGGTTAAGACGGCAGGAATTTATGCTCCCACAGTTCTTGAAACCACAAGTCCCAAATCAAGGTTAGCGGCAGGAACACACATCTCCTGGAGACTAGAAGGGAGACCCCACCGTCTGCCTGTCGCCATGTCTGATGCCTGCTGGCACTCCTGGGGTTGGGGCTGCCTCGCTGCAGTATCTATTTTCACGGCAGGGAGCATCCTTTCCTTCTGTCTCTCTTGTCCCGTGTGTGCTTTTGGACCAGAACCCCTGGCCCTGGACTCAAAGGCACCAGCACACTCTGTGGAGATGCCTTCAACGCAAGCTTCTCAAGCTAATGATACCGTAATGTAGACTTCTCTGTCATAGACAGGCTCATTCACAGCTTCCCACATTTACAATCTGAACATACCTCTCCAGGGCCATGATTCAACCCACTAGAGCCCCATACAGAGAACCACAGGTGGACAGGAAATTAACACACGACCTGTCTTTTTCTATGGAGACATAATGGGCACGTAACATTGTATTAATTTCAGGTGTACGGCATAAGGGGTTCATGTTCATCCATGCAACGGCATTTCTGATTCTGCACGAGAGTACGAAGGAGAGCCACGGAAATGTCCAGAGAAGCAAAACGAACCAAACCCAAATTAGTCCAGCAGGCACCTGGGGAGAAGTAGAATACAGTCAGGTACCAAATTCCAGTTCCCCGCATTTAGCTGAAATGACACTAATGGCAGAAAGCTCACTCAATGCCATTTTGTTTCAGAGAAAAGGCAGAGGGGAGGGGAATATAAAGATTCGCATTCAGCCGAAACTTTATGAAAACCAGATGTGGGGATTCCTCTTACCCTCTCTGCTTCGCAACTGTGGCTGACAGGCAGGAAATAGAGAACACATCATTTTTGTCGAAGCCCATCCACGCAGAAGCGCAGCTAACACCCACTGAAGACAAGGCAGGAGGCCCGAGAAGGAGAAACACAGGAACATTTGGCCTGGTCCTCCCCTGCAGAAAGGAGGAAGTACGTGTGGAAAGGTTGTGTGCTTAGCAGGTGCCCGCGGTTTCTTTCTGGCAAAGAACACGTTTACATGTCTGGCTGACATGAAATGACAGCGAACACCGGCTTTGGAGCGCCGTAGGAAGCGTGATGCCCAGAACTATTCGGTGGATGGGGCGCCAGACGCGATCTCTCTGGCAGCGGTTGAGTCGTTGAATGGACCTCCGTGCACATCAGGGACATGCCAGGGTCACGCCGGGCGATGCTCACAGCCACAGAATAAATAAGGTGAACCAACTCCGTGCTTGGCTCCCCCAAGTCTTGATGCTGTGCCCCACCAAGGCTGTGTGGGTCCCCTTACGTTCTGTCTTCCAGAAAATCGCTGAGGGTACAGTCGTTACTGACAACAGACCATGCAAAATCCCCCGAGACAATGCGCCCAAAAACACATCTGCTCAGGCCAGGGGGCCCAGTCCCACATCGGCATTTTCTGGGTGATAATCCTCCACGGAAAAGTGTCAGGATTTGCCAAAGTTCCTCCCTCCCTTCCCCCCGCCCCCTTGGGACTCCTGATGGGGTGGGAACAATTTCAAAGCTCTCAAATTTGGATCCATGTCCATTATGTCATTTAGATGCACGGTCATTCGGTTGAACTGTGATATTCTGGGACACTGTGCAGTGTCACCAATGTGTGGAACTTGAATGAAGTGTTTTATCGACCCGTTGGTTACCTCCTAGCGGCCGTAGGAGAATGAGTACGGAAAGTGAGGAATCCGTTCTGGATACAGGGGGTCGAAGTCCAGCTGGTGTTTCCCCGTGACTTCTGCTGTCGTTCCTGTTGTATGTTTCGAATATAAGGGGCATTCGGTGGTGACATAATTGAGTATGACAACGTTGGAAATTCTTCTGGGGCCATGAGCAGTGTTCGAGGCCTCCCAGCCTGAGAAAGAGGAAAGGAAATATAAATAGAATGATTCCAAGGCTTTCAAACATGTCTTGGAATAACATAAAAGGACAGAGCCCAGAAGGCGCTAAATTCTGTGGCGTGGACAGATCTCTGAACAGAAAGACACCCTTTTCTCCCCCAACCCATTCGAGCTGAGGACAGTGTGGTTCCCGTGGGAACTCCATGCCGGCCCGCATCCTCACTGGCCATTTCAATGGTGGACTCAGACAGGTACACCCACATCTTTACCCCTGGTACTCGTGAAGGAGAATTAATTGAGAAACAAAGTCTGTGCAGGTGCCTAGGGTTTACAGATCTGCACATGAGCCCGTGCTGGATTAGGCTGGCTTTGAATCCAGTGACAGATGACCTTATAAAAGACAAAAGAGGAGGAGCACAGAAATCAAAGCAAAACCATGGGAAAATGGGGAGCAAGCTTCCAACGGCGGCCACCAGCCAAAGTTTGCCTGCAGAAAAAAAAAAAAAACACAATTAAAAATGTTGCAATATATAAACACAGTCATATATGTAAAAGCACTTTTTTCCAGCACTTCAATATGACATACTGAAGATAATACCCAGAGAAAAAAAATCCTGCAATGCTCATTGCGTGAGACACTCACCCCCACTCACCGTCAGAGTGTGGCCATTCTGTCCCCATCGCTCCCCAGCGCTGTGAGCCAGCCCGTCCTCACAGCCAGACTTCCCTTCTCGCCCCTCGTCTTAGCGGAGGCTGCGACACACGCACTGTGTAGGCAGCTTCCGCAGCGGTGAGCGGGTCCAAGTCTCAGCCTTGGGTACAACCCTCGGCCGCGAGCATCTGTGCGTTTGTGGCCAGCTAAACACAATGCCACTCTCTGGGTGACAACGATTATTTCACTTTACGCATACTTTACCATCTGTCAGGGATGAGGCAATCCGAGGCCGTCAGGGAAGGACACCTCAGCCCAGAGTGTAACCGTGTAGCTGAAGAATCTGTACTTTACCCTCAGGAAGCAAAGACACAGTAGCTCCAATGTGTCGCCCTGCCGCTCAGCTTTGCTACGTTGTAGGTATGCCCTGCATTATTATATTGACACACTAAATACGTTTATTATCTTATACACTTACATTGATATCTACAGCTATACCTGTATGTGTAATATGTATCCACATGTAATGTAGTCACATATTTTATGTATATTTCCACATGTGTAAAACGCACGTATTTCTGTGTACCTCTAAACACGTTACAGTTCCCGTCAGTTCCAGTTCATATAGCAATTTGTCTTTCTGGAGAAAACTCTGAGATACTCTCCTCAGGAAAGACGAGCAGCTGTAAATAATCAGAACGCGGCCACAGCAGGGGGACAGCTCTGTGAGATACCTTCGGGCTGTCCGCCGCGTTCAAAGAGATGGAATAAGCTTTTCACACACGCTGCCCCGAAGAAGGAAAAATGGACACAACCTTGTCATTTGTAACCGAATCTTAACCCCTTATGGTGGCTTGGTTTTCTCTGCCGGAATCCGATTTCCAGATTTGTCTCTGAAATCGCTCCTGCACACCTGGCCACATGCTCTTCCTGGCGGCTGGGAGTGGCGGTGGAGAAAATGTGGCTTGCATTTGGACACGAGCCCGGGCTCTGGACGAGAGCCAACCTGCACGATTTCAGTCTCTTTCTACCGCCAAACAAGCCAAATGAGCTTCATGATGTCAGCTCAGGGCTTTTTGTATTTCCCGGAATGTTCCGGTGTCTGGAGGTGACCTTCTGTGATTATCTTACCGTGGTACAGCAGGACTTCATACAAGGGGTATTTCCCTTGGCTCTTCGTCAAGAGATTTATTTATCGAAATGTCAAAACAAGATCCTGGGAGGTTCCTTCCCTTGCAAGGCAAGCCCAGAACCAGTCACGAGGAGCTGATACCCGAGGCAGCTCCACCGCACGAAGCTGCGGTTTCTCTCCAGCTGGGAAGGAGGCCCATGTCCCGGGCACGTGGGTGACAATGTTACCCACCTGCCCGCCAAGTCCATTGTCATGACATCATAATTGCACAAGAGGCACCCTAATGAATGTCCTATTTGTGGTTACATGTGTCTCCAACTTGCAGATAACCGTGCCTGCACGCCCCGTTCCGGGAAGGACGGAAAGCAGATGCGGGTCTTGGGGTGTTGGTCAGTGGAAGCGGCGGGGGGCCGCCGCCCAAACACAACCACTTACTCCGTGAATTGTACACGCCCCATCCACACGCCATCACTCCGTGGTCTCTGGCCGACTCAGCTGGGGAAGCATGACCCTTCGATTGCCTCCAGAAACTAACAGACGACCCAGGAAACGGATGGACAAGTGACCTAAGTCACGCGAGCCCTGGCCGAGACGCTCAGTGGCTTGGGCCTTGTCCTGTGCACCAAAAAGTCAAGGTATTACCTGCACCCCATACATAGTTAACAATGTTCTTGACTATATTTTCTATGCTGTTTTACATCCTGTGACTTTTTTTTTCTTCTAACCCTCACCCGGACTTTAGCGAGAGAGGAAGGGAAAGAAAAACATCGACGTAAGAGAGAAACATCGGTCGGTTGCTTCCTGTACGCAGCCTGGCTGGGCATCCAACCTACATCCGGGCTATGTGCCCTCACCAGGAATCAAACCCATAAGCTTTTGGCACATGGGACGTTGCTCCACCCCACGGAGCCTCCCGGCCAGGACCCCGTGACTGGTTTTACAACCGGCCATTTGTAATTCTCAGTGACTTCCCTTTTCCTCCCCGTCCCCCAAGTCCCCTTTCCTGTGCTGCCCACCCACATGTTTACATGTTTTCTCTCTCTGTGGCAGGGGGCCCGTCCTGTGCTTCGGACGACGTGGAGCAGCTCCCCTGGCTCCATCCTTGTAGGGCCAGTTTGCAGGTTTTGTGCCCCTTGTCCTAACCCACACCTGTCCCCAGACTTGGCCACATGTCTCCCAGGAGGCCAGCATGCCCTTGGGTATAAAACACTGCCACGGACAGACACACAGAAAGATAGACGAAATTTAATTTTAGCAACCAATGTCACCCCACTAAATTCAGCAGAAGAGTAATGAGCTAAAGAAATACGGAAGCTAGATAGATAGCAAATTAACAAGAGTGTCTCGTGCTATGTCAAGGTCTTTCAGCCTCACACCGCAACATCGGGGCTGGGGGACTCTCTGATGGGGAACACCCTGGGCCCGGGAGGGGCCAGAGCAGCCTCCCTGGTCCCCCCTCAGCCAGTAAGGACAACCAAAGATGTCTCCAGATATTACCAAGTGTCCCCTGGGGCAGGGGCAGGATTTTCCTCAATGGCAAGCCATTGCTGTCCATACATAGACAGAGCATCGATGAGCAGACAGATATGGATACACAGATCAATAGACAGAGAATAGGTAGATAGCTAGATGATTGGTGGATAGATATGTAGGTAGATGATAGGTTAATAGACAGACAGGTAATAGATAGTGGGTAGATGATAAACAATAAAGAGATGATAGATACCTGATAGATAGATAACAGGTAGATAAATATATAGGTGCGTGATAGATAGACAGATAGATAATAGATTGATAGATTGATAATAGGTGCTTGATCTCATGCTAAAGCAGACTCTCTCAACCTCAGCACTCTTCCCTGTTCGCCCTGGAGGACTCTCTGATGCGGGGCGTCCTGGACACTGTGGGATGTTCAGTAGTCCCTCTGGTCTCCCCCTCCAACCAGATTCCCCCAGCACCCCCACTTCCCAGTGTCACAACCCAAATGTCCCCGGACATTTCTAAGGGTCCTTGGGGGGCCAGGACCACTGCTGGTCGGGACTTGCTCTGATGACCCTCCCAGAACGCTCTACCCATAGTCAGTATCAGCTTGGCCATTTCTACTCGGCTCCTCAAATGTGCAACCGGAATCATTTCAAGGCTCCTGCTCGAGTTGGGGTTGGAGACATTCTCAAGGATTTCAAATGACCTTGAGGAGGACACTGGGTGGCCTCCCACCTTTCCTCCGCGTCCTCCACGTCCCCGAGCGGGACTCCGAGTGTTCTGAACTCGGCTAGCCTCTACATGTGTGCCGAGGAGGGGATGGAAAGCTGGTCACCCACCACCTTTCACAAAGCCCACAAACATCACACAGCTGGGCAGCGTGATCAAAGTTCCTCGAGATTTTTCAGACTAATTACACATATCCCCTCTCTGCACGCCAAAGAGCAGGCTTCCAGGAGAGCTGCTGCTCAGCCCGGGTCCAGATGTGACCCTCCACGCCGGAATCGAACTAATTTCTGCCGGGAAGAAGAAAGCCCGCTGAGTCGGCCTGAATCCCACCGTTACACTCACGTGGCCATATCTGTGCCAGAGGCTCGGGCACACTGAATGCTTCCTTTGAGCGTGAATTACTTGTGGTATGATGTGCCCCCAGTGTAGCTAATTCAGTCAAACTCAATGGAATAGCTCTCGGGGCCTAAGGGGTAACAGAAAAGTTGTCATGTGTGCAGACGGTTTAAGTTCTTGACACGTTGCAATGTTAGCTTCCTCTGGGCTATACTAACCCTATGACGTATGATTAAAATATCATTCTGCCTCTTTCTTTTCTGCCTTAATAGGTTCCTCAGGTGGCTAATACCCACCCGGCATCGGGGAGAGGCGGGCAACCAACCTGCCCGGCTGTCGCCGGAATAATCTCATCAAAACACCAATCCCGTTCCCTTAATTACCCCCCACCGCCGACATGAAGACACAGCTACACAGGCCGTCATTCAAACCCCACAATCGTGTGACGGAAGTTATATTCTTCGAGTGATCCTCAGTTTCTTCTTCAACAAAGGCGGCCTCAGGCAGGACACCTGGCCTCCCAATGACCGGCTGCCTCCAGACCTTGAAACCAGGCCAACAAGCTCAACCTCTCTCTTGCTCACACGTAAGCTAAATGGGCTCCGTTTCGTCCTTGAAAGACTCCCTTTTCGGTCAAGTTTCCAGGAATGCACCTGGATTTCTCTGACTATCTCACCACGGCCCAGCAGAATTTAATATCGGGGGTATTTTCATTGGCTCCCCGTCAACAGGGTTTATTTACCCAAGCGTCAGAGACATTTCCTGCAAGGTTATTTCAGCTGTTAAGGCAAGTCTGCTGGGTGTAGCCGTGTTGTCGCTTCTCTGCGGAGGCTGGACCGGGCCAGGAGGTGGGGACGTGCTGTGACGACCCAAGGAGTGTGGGACAGATGCGGTGACGTGAGCGAGGAGCGAGTTGCTGCAGGGGTCACGAAGGCAAACGACGGTCACTATCACCACGTCAGCTCAACCACAGGTTCAAATCCCAATGCTGTTGAATGTGGCAGCATCCTCGTGCAAACTGGGGGGTACAGCACACAGTATGACCAGAAAAACAAGGTTCCCACCAAAACCATTGCACCCAGGGACCGCCCGCAAACCCACAGCCTCAGGGGCAGTGTTAGGGACGGGACACTGGCCCAGGAGGTGGACAGCGTGTGTCAGGGTGACGGGTGTGTTAGTGGACACCATCAAGGCTTGGCCAGCTTTGCTCCTCACTCCCTGGCTGGACAAGTCGGAGCCATTAGCTTCTCTGCCCCAAGTGAGCTTGGGTCCTGCCAGCTCTGACCCCACTGCTCTGGGCGTACATAAGAAGTCACACATTTCCAGGGATGTGAACCACGCTAGTCACTTAGGGCCAAAACCACATGTGTCCCTGTCCTTCCTTCCTGCACATTTGACATGTGTCACCGTCTATGTTTCTTGAATCCACAGGCACCGGCTCGCCACGAGCGCCTCCGCTCGTGAAGCAGGAGCAGCCGGAGTGTGGTCATCTCCCAGGGGAGGAGACATTACATGTGGAAGAGGCTCCCGTGACCACCAGCTCTGAGGGCTTCCTGTTTCCCAGAGGAGGCTCAGCCGCCAGCCTCTCCTGACGTTGTGCGGACAGAGGGGACCCCAGAGAGTTCCCACAGAGATCCCAACGCCCAAGCTCTTACCCCACGCCGCTCTGCTCTGTTTGAGGTGCAGCGCAGGCCATGACGGGCCTGCTACTTCTCGAGGGCTCCTACGGGGGACGCAGGTGTATCTGCTGCGTTGGACAAGCGTGACTCACTGGGTGGAATCACAAAGCGATTTTATTTTGTCTCCTACCATCTCTTTGCAATGCATTCTGCAGAGGTGGGGCAAGTGAGGGGCTCTCTGCAACCCTCTGGAGATCACTGCCACACTCCTGACTTCCCTCTCTCTCTCTCTCCTCTTCCTCTTGCTTTCGCTCTCTTCCTCTCCTTATGCCCCTGCCTTCCTCTCTCTCTTCCTTTTCCTTTCTCATTCCCTCCCCTCCTTCTCTTTCTTTGTCTCCTCCTCTATCCTTGCCCCCCTCTCTTTACTCCTCCCTCCTCTTCTCTTGTGTCCCTCCCTCCCTGATTCTTTCCATGTGTCCCTGACTCTCTCTTACTTTCTTTTGTCTTTCTTCCTCCTCCTTGCTTTTCTTCCTCTCCCTTTTCCTCCTTGTCTTCCTTCTTCTTCCTCTTTTTCTCCTCCTCCTTCCCCTCCTTCCACTCCTCCTCCTCCTTCTTCTTTTCTCTCTCCCCTTTGTCTCCCTTACAATCTCTCTCTCTCTCTCTTTACCCCCCGCCCTCTGACCTCCAGGAGGAAGAGGCAGAGTCAGCTGTTCGAGGAAGGTGGCCTTGATCTGATCTATACCCAGTACAAGGAGGACATTTGGGGGACAAGGGGGGAAGTGCTTGGATTATCCAGCTGGAGAAGCAGTGGGCAGAAGCCTTTGTTCCTCTCTGACACCCATGTGGACTTTGCAATGGGCTCCCCTCCCGGGAAGGAGGGGTGTACATTAGTTGGCTTTTCGGTGGCCATGGGGCAGGATGTGTGAGACAGCACCTAAGGTGCTGGGGGACAAAAGACCATGCTGTGTTGCACGGCCCGGCTGTCTCCTCTGGCCAGGCCCAGGCTGCACAAAGTTCTGCCTCTCTGAGCCTATGACCTTGTACTTTGCAGCAGCTCACGATGGGGCTGGGGGTGTTTGGGGCAACTCCTCCCAACCTGCAATTGATGTCAGAAGTGACAGCGGTCAAGTGGGATGTCCCTTCCCCTCAGGGTCCACCTGCGTCCTTGACTCGCCAGCCTCAGTCACCTGTGCGTTGATGGTACATTCAGTTCTTCAGGGAGACAGGGGGGCTGTCATCATCGTTGGGGTCCAAATCTTTTCCTCCTATGCTGTGACCTTTGTGCAATAGTTGCCTAGGTCACCACCTGAGTTCTGTGCCTGTCACACCTGGCCAAGCCCGGACTTTCCTTCCAGGTCATTCTGGAAGCAATCACGCAGACAACTGCGGGGTGTGGGAAAGAGAAGTAAGTAACTGTCACTCTCTCTTCCTAATAGGAACAAAACCCACGTCCGCCCACGTACTTAGCACACCCAGAGACCGCACTTTGTTCAAAGAAACCATATCCACAATCTGACCCACACACAGTCTGAAGCCTTGTCTCGGACTCTTTAAATCTTCAAAAAACAACAAAAACGGGGTCTACACAGACATGCAATGGATCATTATTCCGCCAAAAACAAGCTATAAAGTACTGAGACGTGCCCAGCATGGGCGAGCCTTGAAACGTTCGGAACAGGCAAATCCATACAGGCAGCCAGCGGAGGAGTGGTTCCCGTGGTTCCCGGGGACGGGTGCAGAGGACAGAGGGACAATGTGGGGAAAGGTAAGGAATATAGGGTGTCCTGCTGGGCTGGTGGACACGCTATAAAATGCACAGTAAGTAACTGTTGTACGACTCCACGAATCCACGGAAAGTTATCAAATTGTATGCTTGAAAGGGGGGCATGTTATCTGGTGTGCTGATTATTTAGCTCCAAAATGGTGTTATAAAAAGACGACATAATTAGCTCTTACAGCTCACGTATCCACCCTGGTTCCTGAACCCACCTGTCTCCGCGCATCAGAGACTCTGTTTTCCTGCCTAGGGACTCCCACCAAACGAAAATCTCTTCCGCAAACCACAAAACTGCCTGTGTAGACAACCATGTGATCATTAAGACGTGATGTTCACCCCACCTCGTTCCACCTGCGATCAAAGGCTTATGAGAAGCTACACAGGCACCTGGTCGTTAAAAGAGACGGGAGGAAGGCAGGTTTGGGACTCAGAGACACAATTTACCGGCATCCCAGGAGACACAAATCTCAAGTTGTAAGGATTCTTCCCACAGTCTTTGGGCTCTGCCGATGTCATTTTTCTTGCGATGCTGGGTCCTCTTCATTGCACAGCCTGTGAAATGTGCCAGAGGCTGACGGGTATGTTTATTCACACAGTAGAAAATGATGAATGCTCTGTGCCCTGCTCTCCGACGCAACCTCCTTTTTCGGCCCCAACCCACCAACAGAGAGGAAAGCATTGGATGGAAACTGCTTTGCCATTAATTATAAATGCAAGGTTAGGCAAGGCATAGAGTGGCAGCTGTGTCTGCCGTGGAGCGGCCAACAAAGAAGACTTCTCGCTGGACGTTTGCCTCCTTCATTTGTGTGTGGCCGGTGAAAGCCATGGCCCAAGGGTGTCGTCCAGGCCTGCCTTTCATCGGGCTCTCCAATGTGGGGAGATCATCCCCACATTTTTGGACAAGGAAATTGACAAGGGCGAGATTTAAGGACACGGACTACAGAGATTGCCCCAAAGGACTGTGCAAGTAGACAGGAGATTTTTCTCCTGCTGATTCCCTGCTGACTTTTCACACCGGGGCATCGTGTTATAATGAGTGATACTCACACATATGAGAACCAGATCTGCTCTAAGGGACTGATGGAGATGTCGACTTTACGAATTTGGGGAACGCCAAAAAATATCAAGCACGCATTCCCATAGTAACAGGAAGCTCACACAATCTCTCCCACCGTGGAGGCATACAAAGGGATAATAAAAACCAGTGTGATGTAGTAGCTAATAAGCTCCTTCAAAGCCTTCCTTCTTGAAAAAAATCAAGTGGGTTCAAGTGTGTTAATTCTGGGAAATGTGGCGTTTCCTTTTTATAAGAACAGAACTAGAAATGTTTCTTGCGCATCGAAGATGTCTATGAAACAATATCTTTTTCTTTTTCTTTTAGGGAGGTATGATTGGCATATGCTTTTGTGTAAGTTGAATGTACAACATGATGACTTTGCACACACTGTGAGCAATATTTTGATGAGCTAATGATAAATGTAACAACATATGGATAAAGTACTCACTTATAAAATTTTAAGAGAAGTTGAGAGAAGCAGTCTTCTTGCAAAAATCTGCTTTCTCTTTGGCAAAAATGAAATGTTTGAGTATGTTGGGTTTACAGTAAAGAGCCAGACCTGATTTTCCCATTGGCTGGTTGATTTTATTTTCCAAGAAACACAAAAAATAATTTTACATAATCCAGGGTAGTGTTTTCCTAAAAAAAAAAAAAGAAGAAAAGAAAAGAAAAAAATTATGGGGCTGTGAGTTGGAAATTCACCTTTTATTGGAAACCTCTCATTCATACTTTTATTTAAGGTGTCTTCTAATATTACTTATTTGGTTACAGAAAATATTTGAATGGTGAAAACTAGCAGGAATATTTAAAAATCATGCAATTAATGAAACAGTCAAAAGGACCAGCCTCAAATATTAAATTTAGCCTTCATTGTCTTACTTTCAACATTTTTAACGTTAATGGACAGTTTTTTCTATTTTGAGCACACCCGATTCATGTGTCCAATTTATTTTCCTTCATCTCAAAAACAGCTCTTATTCCACTATTATTATTCCCAAACTTGGGTTCATGTCTTTTCTCAGCGGCCTCATTAGGCCTAGAAGATCCTTCACCCCAAATGACTGCCGAAATGTACCGAGTCAGCATCCGAGAGAAAACAGTTCCTGCAAATTTTTTCCACAACGCTTCAACGCTTTCAATTAAACATGGTTTTTATACAAGGAACACGGATGTCCTCATCGAAAAGTTGAAAAGAACCAGAAGATGAGGTGGTTGGTGAGTCTGCCGGGAAGCAGTCCCTTCCTTTGGAATGTTAAGTGTTGGGAGCAACCCCGCCTCCCTTCTTTCAAGTCAAAAATGCTTTGAAGAGCAGAACTCTAAGGAGGAGGGAGGACGGAGACCAGATAAGAGCGAGGGGGTGGGGACGCTGCTGTGGAGAAAGATGAGGCCCCTCACTTCCCTGCACCACACGGGTACAGGCAGAACACGCCTGCTTTACTGAGAGCACAGCCCTTTCTATGCAAGGCGAGCATTTTTTATTTTATTTTTATCTGCAGTTTCCATTCAACATGAGATTAGTTTCAGGTATACGGCATAATGATGAGACATTTATACAAATTACTAAGTGACCCCCCATATTCCCAGTACCCACCCCCTCCAGCACCATCCATATTATGGACTCAATCCTCTCTGGTGGACTTTACATCCTTCTGTTTTATAACTGTCCGTCTGTCTTTGAATGGACTCACTGCCTTCCTCTTTTTCAGCCAGCCCTTCAGACCCCTCCCATCTGCCAAGCGTTACTTTTTCCCCCTCCGTGTCTAAGTTTCTCCTGTCCCAATTATTTTGAGCAACAGGGGACCCAGAAACACCCTGTGGGCTGTCAAAAGAAACTTGAGCTTAGGTTCGTCTTGAGAAAATTTTCAGCTAGCAGCCTGGGGTGTGATAAGGTTATCACGAGAAATGGCTTTTGACTTGTCTACAGGGCAGAGAAAACGGATCGCTACTGGCCCTGGGCTCTCCGCCCGTGACCTGGTGAGCCTCCAAAGCCCCTGCCTCATCCGCGGCTCAGGGTGTCTGAACACCTCCACCTGAATCTGCCCTGCACCGGGTCTCTAACTCTTTTCCGTGTGTGCTGTTCCTGTGAGCACATTAAATCCGATTTCCCTTTGGCAGTCTGTTTCTGGGTGATTTGATTATCCAGCCAGCTAGAGAACTGCAGAAGGGAAAGAGGGATTTTTTTCTCTTGACCACACAATGAATCTTCTGCGCTGCCCAGATCCAAAGTAGTGAATCCGAGACAGGGATTCAGGCTGCTTCTCTGTATCAAGGTGAGAGCCTGGGATTTTCTTGTGCTTGCACCATCTGCTCCCCGCGGTGGTCCTCAGCCACAGGGGGACCCTCGCTTGGTTTGTGGGTGTCCGTGGCTGTGCTGTTTGGGGGGGGGATGGGTCCAACGGCCACAGCAACTCTGCGCTGCAGTCTGAACAGCTCAGGGTGGGGGAGACACCAGCAGGCTGGCAGCTAGACCCCAAAGCAAAAGGAAAAGCTGAGCGAGTCCCTAGGTTATAGCAACAGTTGCCAAGAGCTAAGGAAGAGACCCAGTATCCATCTTGAGAGAGAATGACTAGATGTCAGCGTGGACGTGGGAATCTTTTCCAGAAGCACCAGTGGGGAAACCGAATCCCTCTCTTATAAAGGCTTTTGGGGCATTAGCAGCATCTGCCTCCCCGATTTATGCTGCGTGAAAAGGAAAGTAGTCCTTTGTCAGAAATGCAAGTGGAAGCGTCTGAGAGTGAACAGTTTGGGAGGGAATTTGGAGGGCCCGTGTCTTCCATCATCAAGTCTGGCTTTACCGTTTGGAAGCTCATCCTGGGGTCCTACATTTAAAATTTTTTAAATATGTGTATCGATTTTTAGAGAAAGAGAGAGAAAGGTAGAAACATTCATGGGTTGCCTCTTGTACGTGACCCCAGCTGGGGATCGAACCCACGACATTTGGGTGCACAGGACGACTCTCCAACCAACTGAGCCAAACCACCCAGAGCTCCTTATGTCTGTTTAGAGAAAAAGCCTAAGGGGCTCAGACGGAGTCTTGGGCTCCTTAACTCAATACAATCGTCGAAGGCACATTGTGGCGTACGCCGGTCATTTTGTAAACTGTATATTAAAACGGCTGACTTTGTGAAAAATCACCCCGTTCCACTGTTGTACCACGTTGCTATCTCTGCTCGCCGTAGCTCTTCCCCCAGACGGCCCTTGTTTACTTCATGACCTCGCTGCGAGCCAACGGCACAGGGCTTCAGAACGGGTCTTCCACCAGCGAGGCTAACATGTCCTTGACACCCTGCCATCTCCCCTCTGCTTATCTCCTGCCAGGTTCTGACGAGGGGCATCCGAACACATTCACCTTCTTTTCATCCGCCCGCATGGCACGTTCGGCTGGGCATGGGCCTCTGAGCCCCCAGGCGAGAAGACGAAGCAGGTTGCCTTTCTGAGTTGCTCTGACGGCGCTGCAGTGACATGGGTTTACTGCCCGTATCACACACAGGTCCCGGTGACAGCCACGCTTCCTTGGTCATTGTGTTTCATAGAAACACCATCCTTTTGAACAGGCAGAGAGCTTAGGCCGTGACCGCGCTTTTAGGTCCTGGGCATAACGGTGGGGGTAAAATACCGTAAGACGGCACGGGGTGGAAACACTGAGGGAACACTTTCTCGGTTCGGGGACCAAGGCGCGGTTTCGCATAACCTAGAGCTGACGTGTGAAAGGAATGTGAAGTGAGAATCGCGTTCTGCCTCCAAAGATTCTGTCACTGAAAGCAATTAAGTGACCTAAGCTGTGAAGTATCCCATGAGCACATTTCAGAATCATTGACTCATGTGGAAACCTCGTCAGAGGACTCTACTTGTCTTTACAGTTAGTTAGCGAGGGAACGGGAGAGAGAAGCAAGGTGAATATGTGTTCGGCATCGTTCGCTCCGCACTCTGTGATCAAGCCCCGTGATGTCTTCCGTGTGTACAAGCACACTTTCCGCCTATAAAAACGCACGCCCTCTCTCCCGGCTCACACCCTTGGATTCTACAGATTCCAGACACCAGAAAACACCTTCCACATGGGCAATAAAATCCTGGCCAAAGCAATCTTCCTGGGAAAATGACTTATGTGTCCCAAACCTGACTCACAGAGGACCAGAGATAACCAGCTTTGCCTGGTTATTGCGGTAAAGGCTGAGCTTTCAAAACAACTTCCGGCCAGGGTGGAGGCGTAGGTAGACACACTGTGCCTCCTCGCACAACCAAAAGAAAGACAGTAACAAATTTAAAGACAAGACACAACCAGAACTGCCAGAAAATTGAACCGTATGGAAGTCCGACAAACAAGGAGTTAAAGAAACATTCATCCAGGCCAGTGGGAGGGGCAGAGACCGGCAGCCGGGCAGAGAGGACTCATGCAAGGTGGCAGATGGCAGGGCGGCCCAGGACGTGGCTGAGAGAGCGGGTGGTCCCGCGTTACCATGAGGATAAACTGGGAGGAACAACTGGGGAGCGAGACAGACTGTGCAACCCAGGATTCCAGCACGGGGAAATACAGCCTCAAAACCACTAAATGAAAACACCTGTGTGGGTTGAGGGGGTGGCAAAAACTCCCAGCCTCACAGGAGAGGTCGTTGGAGAGACCCACAGGGTCCTAGAACGTACACAAACCCACCCACCCAGGAATCAGCACCAGAAGGGCCCGATTTGCTTGTGGGCAGCGGGGGAAGTGACTGAAAGCCGAGGAGAGCTGAGCAAGCGACACTGTTTCCTCTCAGACCCTCCCCCACATACAGCATCACAATGCGGCAATGCTGTGGGTTGCCCTGCCCTGGGGAATACCTAAGGCTCCGCCCCTTATTATGCAGCAGGAATGCCCAGACAAAAAAATATGGCCCAACTGAAAGAACAGATCAAAGCTCCAGAAAAAAATACAACTAAGCCACAAAGAGATAGCCAACCTATCAGATGCACAGGTCAAAACACTGGTAATCAGGAAGCTCACAGAATTGGTTGAGTATGGTCACAAAACAGAGGAAAAAATGAAGGCTTTGAAAAGTGAAATAAAATAAAATGCACAGGGAACCAACAGTGATGGGAAGGAAACTGGGACTCAAATCACCAGTTTGGAGCAGAAAGAAGAAATAAACATTCCACCAGAATAGAATGAAGACATAAGAATTGAAAAAAATGAGGAGAGGCTTAGGAACTTCCAGAACAACTTTAAATGTTCCAACATCTGAATCATAGGGGTGCCAGAAGGAGAAAAGCAAGAAATTGAACATTTATTTGAAAAAATAATGAAGTAGAGCTCCCCAAATCTGGCAAAGGAAATAGACTTCCATGAAGCCCAGGAAGCTCAGAGAGTCCCAAAGAAGTTGGACCCAAGGAAGCACACACCAAGGCACATCATAATTACATTACCCAAGATTAAACAGAAGGAGAGAATCTTAGAAGCAGCAAGAGGAAAGGAAACATTTACTACAAAGGTGTTCCCATAAGACTATCAGATGATTTCTCAAAAGAAACCTTGCAGGCAAGAAGGGGCTGGCAAGAAGTATTCCAAGTCATGAAAGGCAAGGACCTCCATCCAAGATGACTCTATCCAGCAAAGCTTTCATTTAGAATGGAAGGGCAGATCAAGTGCCTCCCAGACAAGGTCAAGTTCAAGGAGTTCATCATCACCAGGCCCTTATTATATGAAATGCTACAGGGACTTATCAAAGAAAAAGAGATCAAAAATATGAACAGTAAAATGACAACAAAGTCACAACTATCAACAACCAAAACTAAAAAAACAAAAACAAAAATAGAAGCGAATTAAGCAAGCAACTAGAACAGGAACAGGTTGGTTATCAGCGGGGAGGGGAAGAGGGGGAATAAGGGGAAAGGGACAGGGAATAAGAAGTATAAATGGTAGGTACAAAACAGACAGGAGGAGGTTAAGAGTAGTATGGGAAGTGGAGAAGCCAAAGAACTTATATGCACGACCCATGGATATGAGCTAAGGTGGGGGAGATGCTGGCGAGAGGGGGCAGTACCTGGTGGAGGGGAATAAAGGGGAGAAAAAATGGGACAACTGTAATAGCATAACCAATAAAATATATTAAAAAATAAAAATTAAAATAAATCTTAAAAATTGCAATTTTGCAACCCCTAATGTAATAAAGAATTTAGGCCAAGATACAAAAAAAACAAAAACAAAAACAAAAAACTGTTCCTACAATCATCCACGCTGGGTCTGCATTTCCTGTTTTAAATCAAACGAAAGCTTCCCTGGATTTTTTTTTTTTTTTAATAAACCATTTTCACATGAAAGAAGCTACGATTGCAGGATATCCCCCTGGGATTCAAGGGGAATTCCACGACAGCTTTTTATTTTTACCAGCAGAAACTTCCAGAAGTCGTCTTCCCAAAGGATAATTGCCACAGACAGAACCCCGAGTCCCTAGACCGGGCTATGATGGAAGTTCATTTCCGGAGTGTGCTGGAGGGTCAGGATTTGGGGAAGGGCACACCCAGGGCCGTCTGCTTCCTACGTGGAGTAATAGCCTTCAACCATGCGAACTACAAATAGACGATAAATTCACGCATAAAAAATAATAAATAAACACCACTTAGGTAGCTCTTACATACGCCTGAGTTTGTTGGTCCGCTTCAGAGGGCAGCTGTTCTTCCTCCAAAGTTGTGTGTGTGAAAACGAGCTCATTTTTTACCAGTTATCGGGGGGAACCACTTCACAAATTATAAACATATCTCACCATTACGCTTACACGTGAAGGTAATATAAAGTATTGAATGTCACGGTCATTGAAGTGTTGGACAAAACTAACTTGTGGTTTGAGTACAGAGGTGCAGCGGAACCCTTAGTGTGTCGGCCAGCGTAGCATTTTATGTATGAGAGCGTGCAATTTCTTCAGAAAAGGTTTTGTCCAGAGAGGAAATGGGCTCCAAACAGGCTCTTATTAATGCTCTGTTTAGTTATTTACCTCCTCCCAGTTTGGGGTGCTGTTCACAGTTGGCGAGACACATCCTCAGCATCTGTGAATGAGGCCTTATCTGGAAACAGGGCGTTTGCAGGTGGGAGGAGGGAAGGATCTGAGAGGAGGTCGTTCTGGGGCAGGGGGGCCCTGCGTCCAGTGACCGTGTCCTCAGAAGAGAGAAGAAGAGATGCAGACTTAGAGGAGAAGCCACCTGGAGGTGGAGACAGAGACAGGAGGGACGTGGCCACCAGCCTGGGGACGTCTGGAGCCCCCGGAGATGGATGAGGCAAGAAGGAGTCTCCCTGGAGCCTGTGGAGGGAGCACAGCTGTGGGACCCCCGGACCTCAGAGGTCTGGTCTCCCAGACAGAGACAGGAGGAATTCTATGGTTTCAAACCCGCAAACATATGCTTCTTAGGAAAGAAGTACAGGGATAAAGGCTGTGCATTTAGTGAGTCTCAGTAAACGTGTCCTCAATCTCAGAGCACGGTGTCAACCGTGAGCTGTGCTAGGGCAGGGCACACGTGTCCTGCTGGTTCACACAGGGTCAGCATGCTGGGAGTGACCAGGGGGCGAGGAAGGGTCCCCTCACTCCAGTGTGCTTGGGGCATCTCCTGTTCCCACCCGGTTCTCCCTGCCTCCTGGCGCACGCAGGGGAGTGGGCCACTCAGTGCAGAGAGCAGGACTGGCTGGCTCAAGGTCCCTTGGAGAACGCCAGACTCTAGCCTAAGTGAACACGTCACCTGGAGCCCCGAATGTGGAACTAGCCTCCGTCCGGGCGGATGGGTGACCCCGCCCGGCCTCTTGGGCTGCACAGAGTCAGCAAACGAAAGACACTCGGAAGGAAGCCCTGAGTCACTGCCAGCACTGGACTTCAAAGCCTGGTGAGTTCACTGTGGCCGCAGAGGGAGCTGCAGATGGTTCCAAGCTGGTGGAGACACTGCCCCAAGGGCGAGGCCCCTCCCTGGCCTGTCGTTACCACCCTGTTCTCCCGGCCTCTGCTTTCCTCACCTCCAGTCCCCTCGCCAGCACCTGGCTGGGCCCAAGTCCACTCTACCAGCATCTCGTAAATCGGATCTTTGACCACATCAGCACTCCCGCAGGACAAGTGTTGGCAAGTGAGAAAAAAAGACACCCCATCCCATATCCCCCACATTTAATTGCAAAGCATGCTCATGGTTCACAGTTGGTGAAATGACCCGCCCTACATTTTTCCAATGTTATTTCACCATAAAACTTCTCCTTTTTTTCCTTCCTGACCTCCCTTCCTTCTTTCCTCCTTTCCTTTCTCCTTCTCTCTCTCTCCCTCTCTCTTTTTCTTTTTCTTTCTTTCTTTCTTTCTTTCTCTTTCTTTCTCTCTCTTTCTTTTCCTTCCTTCCTTCCTTCCTTCCTTCCTTCCTTCCTTCCTTCCTTCCTTCCTTCCTTCCTTCCTTCCCTCCTTCCCTCCTTCTTTTCTTCCTTTCTTTCTTAGACCCCTATCCACAACTTGAAGAAAACCAGATGTTGGCAGACCAGTTGTGGGGAGAATGCTAATTTCCTTGAGTGTCTCTCAGACTTCGCTCTTCCTGACTTCCACGGTCGGTTCCATTTTCAAACTTGCCCTCGACTATCTTGACCCGCCTGGCCAGTCTCCCCATGCCCCCAACAGGAAGACACTGCAAGTTTGCTTTGTCTGGACACCTGAGGAATTCCATCCCCCAACTCGCGGCTGCCGTACTTGTAGATGTTCTGCCATGGACCTCCCATCTGTGTTGGTCCATATTGTGCACATTTCTCTGTGCTTTTCCAACCAGGAGCCAGGCACTTTTTAGATATACAAGAGGTTATGGAGTGACAGGTAGCCTCCTCCAAGTTCCCACGTTGAAGTCCTAACCGTTAATATGAATGTATTTGAAGGAGGGCTCCTTAGGGACAGGATTACGATTAAATGAGGTCAAAAGGGTGAAGCTCTACTCTGATAGAAGAAAAGATGCCACCGTTCATTCTCTGTCTCTGTCTCTCTCTCCCTGTGCACACAGAGGTTCGACCATGTGAGGACAACGTGGGAAGATGCCGTCTACAAACCGGGAAGAGAGAGCTCAGCAGAAACCAGCCCCACCGACACCTTGATCTTGGACTTGCAACCTCCAGAACCCTAAGGCAATAAGCGTCTGTTGGTTAAGCCACTCTGTCGAGAGTTCTCTGTGTGGCCGCCCAAGCCATTGAATACCTCAGTGCGTGAAACCCTGTAATACTCACACGTTGCTCTCCATCACCAGCCACATGCAGGCCTTCCTCATCTCCGGCATAGCCAGCCAATAATCCGTAGCCTCCCAGGTTTTCTCTACAACAGCTGTCAGGAGAGCTTCACTGACCCTACTGAGAACTTTTGTCTTCTTTCGTTTCTTTAATTTGCAATTTTCTGGCCCCACTCAATTGCTCAGAAATGGAGTCAACACAACTCCTTTAATCAATTCCATTTCCTCCTAAGGTTGTTTTTTTCTCCCCTTTGGACCTATTTTACCAGCCTTTTGCCAAGACTCTATCATGTTTTGTTTCTTGCTGGAATCTCCCCAGCTTGTCCGGGTCTCAGTTCTCCCTGGCCTGCCTCTCAGCTGTGAGCCTACAGGCTGACCCTTCTTGGAACAGAGATCTAAGGACACGGGAGGTACTTAGGAGTCAAGGAGAGCAGAACAATGGGAGTCGGGGATGCACACGGCTCCGTCCTAGCTGACTTATTCTCCAGTAACAGCAACATGATGTTGATATGGGAAGATTGAGGGTTGACACACTCCTTCCAGTTGCATCTGGTGCCCAGTGACATCTAAATACTCAGGAACTGAGTGCAGACCGTGTGTTCTTAGGCACTGAGGTCAACTAGATGGACTCCAGTGCCGACTTGTTCCATGTTCTATACATTTATATGGTGGTTACGGCTGTTGTTTTTGTCTTGTACAGCTTCTATTCAGTGACTTGTGCCCCTTTAAAAAATACGTGGGGGGCCCTGGCTGGTGTGGCTCAGTGGGGTGAGCACCAACCTGCAAACCAAAGGGTCGCCGGTTCAATTCCCAGTCAGGGCACATGCCTGGGTTGCAGGCCAGGTCCCCAGTGGGGGGCGCACAAGAGGCAACCACACATGGATGTTTCTCTCCCTCTCTTTCTCCCTCCCTTCCCCTCTCTCTAAACATGAATAAATAAAATCTTCCAAAAATATGAGGAAGTATTTGCAAACGTGCCCTTCCGTGCAAATAGAGCTTTTGCAGATGTAAATAAGCCAAGATGTGATAATCAGCAGGCATCCGCATCAAGCAGGACTGGCGTGCTGTATAGACATAAAAGCACCGTGTGAAGGCACAAGCACGTGAGGAAAAGGCACAAAGGCACAGGCTGCATTGGAGAATTCACACATCAAGGGGCCCTAAGGATTCCTGGCCACCACCAGAAGCTGGGACATGCAAGGAATGATTGTCCCCTGCAGGTTTCAGAGGGACCATAGCTCTGATGACACCTTGACATTGTACCTCCAGCCACCAGCCAACGCATTCCTGTCATTGTGAGCCGGGGCACTATGGTCCTCTGTTAAAGCAGCCCCGGAAAACAAATACAATAGTTCATTCTTTCTCGGTTCAACTCACTTTTGTCCAGTCATAGCAAAGTGTTTACCCAAAATTTCTTGCATACCCACCCCTCTGCCTACCTGTCCTTGTATCAAACAACAGTTCTTCCTTAGACCCAGGTGGGGTGACATTCATAGTTCATTGATCTTAGGCAAAATAAGAATAATACATACCTACTCAAGCCGCTATGAGTGAATTTATCTAACCATTCTTGTAAGGGGAATGTGGCCAGTTGATCTCTGGGAAAAAAAAAGATTGTTACTTTGCTTACAGAGAATTTTTTTTCACCTTTTGAACACTGCGTTTTCTTTTATAGCACTTGCTGTAACATGCAGCAGAGGAGAGGTTACTAATCAGTCAGTAAAAGAAGAACCGTTCCATAAAGAACGGAGTGATCATTGGCCTTCCATACGGAAAGAATAAAAACCATATGCACCCACATACATGCACACCCAGACAAATTCCAGATGGTTTAAAGTTAAACTTCTGGGAGAAAATGTAGAGAAAAATATCCTTTTCTTTTTGGGAGTCCAGGCAGATTCTCAGAATAAGACACACAAAATATAAACCGTAGAAGAAAATTCCATGCGGACTAACTGAAGAATTAAGAACTTCTGTTGATCAAAAGCCTTATAAATGAAATGAAAAGGGAACACCAACCCCAATTTTAACAAATTCTCTTGAGAAAGGATTCAAATGATACATATGTGGGACATCCATGGAAGCTGAAATTTGTATGAAAGACACAACTTGTTAGAAAACTTGGCAAAGTCCACAAGGAGGCATATTTCACTCCAGAGGAATAGACACATGGCTGACATGCATGGATTTCACCAGATGCAGAAATAAAACACAGCGAAAGCTTGCAGAGATAATAAGAGCTCTTCATTCTTGTCAAGTAATAATTTATTGTAGTTTGATGCCATCTTTGGTACATTTGATCGTGACCCAATATAAAGTGAAATATATTTGGTGAGAAATCATGACCAGCTCCAATTGTTCAAGAAATCAAATGACTGCAACAAGATAAGTATTTTTTTTAGATGATTAGCAAGGTTTAAATGCTCTAAAAATGCCGCCCTGGAAGAGAATGTGAGTCCACAGAAGACACTCCGACAAGGATCTGGGTCTGTAAATGAACAGGACCGCTTTGGAAAACCCTTTTGCCTCGTCCATCACTTTTAGCCACGCAGCCCTCCCTCAAGAATTCCTCCGCTAGGTGAATACGCTGGGGGTACCCACGCAGGTAAGCACCGAATACACACACCTGAGTGTGCTCGCCGTTTTTGTTGGTAATAGCCAACCCTGCGAGGAATCCAAATACACATCAAGAGGAAAATGTAGAAATATAGTGTGGTCCACTCCCTGCACACGTACCTCAAAGACAGAAAGAGAGAAAAATAATGAAATACAGGCAGAGTAACAAGGTAAAATATGTAAGTTACAGAATGGTCAACAAAGAAAGTCCGAAAAGCCGTTATAAAGTATGGTACCCATTTTTTTTTCTAAACTGAATCAAAGTATGTATTTAATATTAATTATCTCTTATAGGATCGGTCCAGTTGAGTAGCATATACAGGAATAGACACAAATACATATACACACATATACGGTTTACACGTATTTGCTTTCATGTTAATATGTTTCGAAAACAAGAAAATTCAGCAGGGTGGTTGATTCCAAATGGAAGTAAAGAATGAGAAGGAGAAAAAGTAGATAAATACAAAGTATCAGGGATGATGCAATTCTCAGTTTGGGAAGTGGGTATTTCGCTGTTTGTTATATTAAGATGCTTTGCATATTTGGTATCAAATATACCGAAGATTGCATCAAACTGTAATAAATTATTACTTGACAAGAATGAAGAGCGCTTATTATCTCTGCAAGCTTTCATTGTGTTTTATTTATGCATCTGGTGAAATCCATTCATGTTAAAAAAATTTCTGCCTGCATTAGACAGCATCTAGAACATTCTTCTGATACTATTCTCAGGGTGAACGTTAATTGAATATTCCAGTAAGATAATGCATTTTATCAATAAGTTTTTTCCTAAATATTTTTGGCATACGTGCGTTGACATCAAAGCTACTTGCAGTTTCTCGCCCCACCTATACAACTTTAAGCCAAGAAAATAATGAAGTCCGTGTGTAACATGTCTTTACTCATTACACAATATTGGGAAGATTTTCGTATCTCAAGAGAGGCATTGTCTCCAACTCTCCTTCAGGAATTCCTGACAGGATGTCTTCAGTCTCTTCCCATTACACGTCCTCGGGAAACTTCCACGAGTGTGTGCTGTGCAGGCTGACATTTACCGTAATTCAACCAGCGGTGTATTTGCGGTCTTAAACGGGCTGCAAAGTGGTACAGGCACGAGTCTCCAGGATAACTTCCGACGTGCGAGGTCCTGACCTGATGATACTGTCACTGCGTGGGCCCTCCGATAGTTCGCCGAGACATTTCTTGTGTGCATTGCTACTCGTTCTGTCTTGCTTAAAAATAGCGTTTGCATTTTAGTTGATTTGCCAATACGTGAAATTTTAGTGTTTAAAAAGTTTCAATTTTATGTAGCAACGGAAATTGGTTTTATGAAATAACTTTTTATCTAACCATTGTTTTCAATCCGTTTAAAGATGAGGGTGACTATAGATGTTTTAAAAGCACCGAGAGCAAAGATTTACGGATCGACTCACACTTGGCTCGTGGTGTGTGGCTTCCGGGTACGGAAGGCCCATAGGCAGACTCGTCTACTCAGGCGTGCTTTAGAGGAAGTGGACTGTAAGTGAGGGCTGAGCATTTGGAGGGGAAGAAAGGGGAAGAGACTGGAGGACTGACCGGGAAGCAAAGAGGGAACAAGCGAGAGAATCACAAAGGAGAACATGACGTTGGAATCAGAGGTGCGTGTCGATGAGTGGAGGGTGCCCGGGCTGCAGGGGCATTCGGCCCAGACCCTGAAGGTCCCACATCGCGCGTGAGCACCTAAGGGGATCCCAGAGGTCGGAGGTCGGGAAGTGGTTGAGTCATTTCGGAAGCTGACTCTGACACACGGTTCAGCTCACAGGAAGCCTCTACTGATGCACATGGTTTGATGGAAAGATAAGCTTGCCCTTGACGGGAACGTGTCAGTCCAAGAACAGTTTTTTTTTTCTTTCTTGAGTAATGATGTCCCATACATCATATACGAACTAAAATAAATGTACCCTCTTTCTTTTTTCCCCCTGGCAATTTAGCCTTCCCGATTAGTTGTTGCAAAGCTTCCACGCCATTCTGAATTCTCTGGCAAGTGAACAGAAGACTTTCAAACTTTCAGATAATCCCTTTGAAACTTTCCCAAAATGGCATATTGGCTGTAAATACATAGATGCATGAATGGGTGATGGTGATTGATAGATATATAGATGGGTGGGTAAGTGACTGAGTAGATGGATAGATGAATGGATAGATACATAGATCAATAGATGAATGAATGAATGAATGGATACATAGATGCTAGATTATATGGGTATATAGATATGTTTATAGATGAGATACATGAGTAGGTGGGCAGATAGATGGGTGATAGATAGATGATAGATAACAATAGATAATAGTAGACATATGAAGATGTACATACACATATATGATACACATGTAGTTAGGAAAGAGCCTGGGCAATCACTGATGCGCAGCATGGGTGGGCACCCTCTTCCCCCCGCCCCTTGGTAAGTAGGTACAGTCTGCGTTACAAGGAGAAAGGACACCCAGAGCTGGGTGACCAGGAGATCGTGCACAGTGAGGCCAAAGTGTACCAACAGAGGACACCTCTATGTCACCATTCATTGCTGCAAAACACCCTCCCTTCTTGCAGTGGGCACTTGGAACTGTTAGCCTGCATGCCGTTCCATTGTAAGGTGCCCACCCTTCTTGATCGTGCAAACTTCGGGGAGGGTTCGTCATCAGAATCTCTGCCTGCGGTGGGAGTTCGGTTTGGTGGGGAAGGAAGCTAGGTTTGAGGAGTAAGAAGTAAGGAGCCCAGGACGGATGAGGCATGGCAGGGAGCCAGGGCTCCTGGCTGTGCATTTTGCCCAAGGCAGTCCCTTCTTCTCTGTGGGAAAGGACATCTGAGGCCATTTGGGGGGACTGGGGGCCCAAACGGGGACCATTGTCAAGGATGCGTGGACACAGACCAGACAGCACGAATGCATCAGGGAGGCTGGACCAGAAGGACCTTTGTGCTGAGCTCAACAAATGGAAACAGTGTGGTTTAGGGGGAGGCTCTGCGGCCAGAAAATTGCAGGCTGGCGGGTGAGCGACCACGTGGGTGGTGATGGACTGAATGAGGCCATTTGTGGGGAGCGCTTTGGGGCCACACCTCATGCAGCCTTCCTGTGTGCCCCTAAAGACCGTTAAAGAAAAATAAGCCACAAGCGCTTCACCCACTGGCTTTCTGAATTTATTTTGCATGGATCGAACACAGTGTTTTTCATGGCACCTAGATGTGAAGACATTAACTAAACAGTGATGGTTTTGGAAAGAATGATTGTGTGATGGTCTAGAGAGAAAATGGAAAATAGAATAAATCCTTTAAAATAGAGAATATAGCACAAACCCTCGTTAATGATTACATACGTGTTTGTTCACATGTGTTCATGTGCGTATGTGAGTCTCTGTGTGTACACACATATGGTTTGAGAAATTAACAGATGTTAATGACCCAGAGCTCCCTTACAATACTCTAGAAACATATTCTAGACCTAGCAGGGGAATTTTGCATTTATCATCAACCCATCGAGATAGATGTGAGTGCAGATCGAGAAAAGGAAAAATAAAAAGCAGGAGTTTGGTGTATTACGTAAACCCACTCCGCCATGTCTGACTGCTGAGGGACTTTGTGTGATAAGGACACTGCTTGACTTTACCAAAGCCCTTCCTGCCGGGACAGCGGGAGCGAAGAGAGCTCCTTATTGCCATCGGTGGCCACACTGAAGCACATTTTTTTTATTATTATTGTTGTTCAGTTACAGTTGTCCTGCCTTTTTCCTCATTGCTCTCCCGTACTCTATGCCCCCCACTCCCACAGTCAACCCCCCCCATTGTGTGTGCCCACGAGTCCTCTCTTCGTGTTCCTTTAGTTGCCCTTCCTCTTTCTCTCCCCCGTTACCCCCCTTCCCTAGGGTCACTGTCAGTTCCTTCTTCATTTCCAAGTTTCTGCTTCTGTTTTGCTCATTTGTTGGTTTTTGCTGATTAGTTCTAAACTCCCTGGGACCAGTTACACTGGTCCTGAAGTCTAAGATATAACCCACCCAGGTCGCTCAGGAGCCGGTTATTTACTAAATATCTCCCTGGTTCAGGTCAAGGGGTGAATGATGATGGTGAATTGAATCTCCAGCTCTTCCCAGACTCACTCCTCTGAGGAAGAAGACAGACCGGCTGCTCATTTGGGGGCCATGTGGCCAGGACTTCCAGAATCAGCCCCTATTTAAATCACTTTTTCTCATTTTACCCATAGGAATAAAGAAAAGGGGAGAATGGAAATTGCTCATGGAACAGAATGGGCTATGTAGCTGGAGAAATGCGAAACACTAATTTGAAAAGATATGTGCTTCCCCAAGTGCATTGCAGCGTTCCCTGTATTAGCCAAGATGTGGAAACAGCCCGAGTGCCCATCCACAGATAAGTAGATAAAGAAGCTGTGCATATATATACAAGGAAGCATACTCAGCCAAAAAATAAATAAATAAATAAAATCGTATTATTTGCAACAACATGGATGGACCTAGAGGGTATTATGCTCAGTGAAATAAGTCAGACAGAGAAACACAAATAGCTTTTGATTTCACTTACACGTGGAATCTAAAATACAAAATAAACAAATAAACCAAACAGAAACGGACTCTTAGATACAGAGAACAGACTGGTTGGTGGTTGTCAGAGGGAAGGGGGTATGAGGGGGCTGGGGGAAAAAAGTAGAGAGATTAAAAAGTACAAGTTGGAAGTTACAGAATAGTCATGGGAATGGAGTCAATAATTTGGTGATAACTACGTGATGAGTATGGGACATATCAGGGGGATCACTCTGTAGAGTATGGATAATCTAACCTCTTTTCTGTACACCTAAAACTAATAACAAATAATATTGAGTGGGAACTGTAGTTGAAAAATAAAAAAAAAATCCTACAAAATGTAACAATAAAAAATAAATTTCACCCATATGATTTTTCTAAAGTGAAAAGGATGGAGACTCATAGGTACTGAGCCCCAAGTGTACCTCCAAGCTTAGGAAGCAGATAGAGCGGCCCACCTGCTGCGGACAAGGGACATACCTATAACTCAGGATAACTCGGGGGCATGGAAACAGTGAGCTCCAGGACACGACCTCCAATAGGAGTTTTCCTAACTCCTCTGTCGGTCCTTCTCCCTGGGCCTCTTCCTTCCTGCTTTCCCAACATCTGGACTGAGTTTGGTTGGGAAAATGTGGCCACCATATTGCTGGAAAAGGCGTCAAGGACGAATTGTACTAACCCCAAAGGCGGGTGAGTCATTCCACATGTTTTTTTTTTTCCTCTTAGGTTTAAATGCTCCATGCTTTCATTTCCGATCAAAAACTCATTTTTCCAATGATAGGACACGTCTAACATTTAGCTGTCCTGGTTGTCTAAACTCAACATTTTTGTAACTCAAAAAGAAGCATTATTAAGGAATATTTCAAAGAGAAGGGGAAAGCCTCAATTATAGCATGGTTATTTTTCCCTCAAAGGAACAGAGAAACACAAGCCAGCAAGCAACCTACCAAACGGTCCCCACGATGATGCTGGGCCTTGGCCACACCACAGCCATACGCCAGATGCCACATGTGTCTCATGGGGCAACCTGAGCGGACGATGTCAAAGTCACACCTTTGATTCCAACCCATTCACTAAAACAGGAATGGCTCAACATGAAGGATGGATGTCAGAGGGGAAAATCAGCAGGAACCCATCACGGTGCCCATGGAAACATCAGTACAATCTGTCATTTTCTCATCCTTTTGGTTATTTATACTGTGACTCAGCTCAGAGTAAATAGCAAAATGTGTGATATAGCCTTAACTATAACAATACCGTCCCTTCAATGATGAGAATGTTGCAGACGAGGAAGTGAGCTGTTCATTTTCATCTCGGGAGAGTAGATAATATACATGTATATGTATATAAATGTGGTCCAAGGTGATCATGGGGAATTCGGCCTTTAAGAACTAGTGGGAATATACCCCAAGAATACTGAAATACAAATCTGAAAAATATACTCACCCATATGTTCATAGCAACATTGTTTACAGTGGCCAAGATCTGGAGACAGCCCAAATGCCCATCAGCAGATGAGAAGCTACAAAAGCTGCGGTTCATTTATGTGATGGAATATTACGTGGCCATAAAAAAGAAGGAACACGTACATTCTGTGACCACATGGAGTGTATTACGCCGAGAGAAATAACCCAGTTAGAGAAAGACCAATACCATATGATCTCGCTTATATGTAGAATGTAATGAAGAGAATAAACTCATGAAGAAAACAGAGACAGAGGCAGGGACAGATGGACAGAGTGACAACTGTCGGAGGGGAGGGGGGCTGGGTGAGAGAAGGGGAAGGCAGCAGCCAAAGAGCACGGGTGCCTGACCCGTGGACACGGGCCACAGTGCGGCAATGGACACAGGGAAGGGGGAACTGGGTGGAAGTGGGCAAAGAGGGGGAAGGGGCACATCTGTAATAGCGTGAAAAATAAAAATAAAGTAAAAAAAGAACCAACGTAGGAAAACTTTCCAACGTATTCTCCTTTCAGACAGGAAAAACAACTAAGTTTAAAGACAGGATGTGAGTGAGCAAAAGTGGCAGGACACAGCTAGGAATTGCTAAGCTCTCTTCAATGCTCAGCGATAACACCTTACCTTACTCTTCGTCTTACAGGAAGATGTCCTGTAAGGTAACCCGTTAACTGACACCTACCTAGATCACACAGCCTCTAATGAACCTGGACACGTTATAAAACACACTGCGCAGCCTCAAAGAACGGAAATCTTAGAATGCACTTTGCATTTCTATGGTCTATTTCCAACAGATACCAGGGTGACGAGTGAAACAAAGATTTCAATATGCATTTACTAAAATCATATATGCCTGATGGAGAATTGCACTGCCAGCAACAGAATCCAATTTTTCCTTCCATTAACATTTTATTACCGCAATTACAAAACGATGGCATGATTTCATCCGGAGCATTGAAGCGCGAATAAAGGTGGGATTACTTTGAGGGTTTTTGATCATGCGAAATATTATTCATGTATTATGATGCAGGAACAGGCTTTTCCTAGTCTCCAAATGAATTTGTATTTTAAAGTGAAAACATCTTTTCGAAAGACAAATTTTCCTCCGTTCTTAGCCAAAGATGATATCGCTAGGAATCGTCAGATTCTCCTTTGCCGATAGGAAATGGGACCAGAAGAAATTACTTTATAAGGTCAGTGGGCGTTGTTAGAAACGCAGCGTTTTACAGAAAGGAGGTTTGGATGGAAGATCTTGCCCTCTGCACCCAAGGCCGAGTTCACAGCTGGCCTGGCTTCCCAAACTTCCATTCTGACAGAAGACACGAGCCGCCAGAGACACCAAACAGACCACGAGGTCCAGGAACTATAAAAATCGAAGTCGCGGGAGCAAGAGCGCTAACGTTCCCTCTACGATGTGCGGACCACAACTATTCAAGCTAATGGGAGCTGGAATTTTCATGATACCGGGCACACACTTGCTTGAAATTAGCCAACACATGTGTTCTGACAGAGGTTCCGGCAAGTCTCAACAAGTTATGCAAGAAGGCAGATTGAAATAGGTCAGAGGATTTCTAAAGATAGAATTAAAAAAAAAAAAATGTTGTTGCTTGATGCTTCACACTCAACCGACCACGCGCCTCCTTGGAAAGTCTTCTGTGTTCCGGTATTAGCAGCTCTTCAGGAAAACGCTTGTAAGTGAGGGCACCTCTTAGGGTGCAGGTATATGCTAATCCCACAAACTCTTACTGAGCACATTTTACCCAACTCTCATGCAATCTCTACTTATAATTTTTCAGCCCTGCCCTGAGCTGTGGGCGGTCCCATCTTGCTCTTAAGCATTGGCATGCAACAAAATTTTATGTAAAGACATGAGGTTAGGTCTTCCAGGGAGCTACTAGAAAATTTCCTATTCGCAGGAAAGGAGTGAAGTGTTGAGAAGACCACTTTGCTGCCCCATCTGGCTATCATCGGGGACATCTGGTCGACCTCTCAAGAGCATGCGGGAGCAAGCCCAGAGACACAGCCAAGTCCAAGGCAAAGGCAGAACCTGACCTTCATGCCTAGAACTTCCTGTCACGTACAACAACATTTCCCCTTATTTTGTGTCCTCCTGGGCTGATTTTGTGTTAGTTTCTGCTAAAACGGATGGACGGACTATACAACTCATCCTAATCACAGTCGTTGTTTGTGTCAACGTTTTCCGGAAGGGACTCGGGCACGTCCAGAGTGAACTCGGCAATGACATTGAAGGCGGCGGTATCGGATTCGTCTCTGGAATCCTCGTTCCACCTGCGGCATCTAGAGAAGGGAGTGTGCAGGTGCTTGGCCTCTGTACAATGTGGTGCCGGAGAAAAACGAAAGGTCTAAATTCAGCTGCTGGAAGAGATGTGCCTGTTGGAAGATGAGCAGAGAGAAGCTGTACCTTGGGGTACCTCTGAAGTCACAATGGGGAAATCTATCAGGAACAGCGAAGGAGGGAGTTATGCTCAGTGACATAACTGGTCAGAGAAAGACAAGTACCATAAGATCTCACTTCTGTGTTTGATCCAATGAACGAGACGAGCAAACAAAACAGAAACGGACACATAGACACAGAGAGTAGACTGACTGCTGTCAGGGGCTGGGGGAAAAACGTGAAGTGATTTAAACAACAACAACGACAAACCCCCCCAAAACTCACAGAGCCAGACGACAGTGTGGGGATGACCAGAGGGAAGGGGGTACGGACAGGCAGAAGAGGGTAAAGGGGAAAACGGTGATGGAAGGAGACTTGGCTTGGGGTGCTGAACTCACAGCACAACACACAGATGCCGTGTCAGAGAACGGCACGCCTGAAACCTAATTGTATTAACTAATGTCCCCCCCGACAAATCAAAGTGAAAGAAGGTTAAAGGCGAATCCATTTGTACGTGCTCATGAGAGAACGCAAGAATACCGTTGTCGATTTGGAAATAATTCATCATCGATTATTATTCTTACGATGTTCTTCTGGTTAAAGAGTGAAAACAGAAATCTACCGGTGGAGCATACCGGTGGTCCAGGTGGGCAGATAATGAAGCCAGGGAGGGGAGACACCGGAGTGCGTGGAATCATAGTCACTAGCGTGGGAGCTCCCAAAGAACCAGCGATGGCTCCGATGCTGGTGACATCATACAACTGGGCTCCGCGTGAAATCTGGTGAGAGTTCAGCCTGCACCCCAAATCCATTTGCGTTGCATCGTATTCTAGGGGAGCGATTGACCCGCGGTTTGTGGACAGCCCAGTATAGCCACTGGGAAGTTAGCTGGTAGTTGAGGCAAAACGGAACTATGAGCCTGCCCCTTGGGGAAACTCCAGTCTGGCCGTGGGCACACAGCAATGTTAGCCACTGCACTGCTTACTTCCTCATTGGGAAATAGTAAGACACGAAAAATTCGGGAAATGGGAACGTGTCAGAGTAAAATCTCAGCGGCCCCTGATTGCCTCACTCACAGATACCGAATATTAATGTCTTTATTATCTGTCCTATACCCATGTCCTTTAAATATCCTACATTAAATGGAAATCCATTTCACTTAATAAAAAGAAACATATCTGACCTGATTATAACAAATACCATAAAATGAGACTTTATTTCATAAACAATGAGCTAAGGTGAAGGTTTAAAAATCTAAAAATACTGAATTTTTAAAAAACTGTATAAACTTAGCTTGCTTCTTAATAGGTAAAATATAGTTATTTCTTTGGTAAAACAATTATAGGATTAATTTAATAGCTACATAAACACACAAACAATCACTACATTAAAATTTAAAAGAAGCACTTTTTATTTTTTACCATTATAATGTTTATTTTATTTTGATTGTCTTTATTGAGGTGATCCTATCTGCAGCACGATTCCTTTAAAAATTTTTATGCCTAGTTAAGTAGAAAGTCTGTTTAAGTGGAAAACTACTCCCAACATGAGGAAGTTATTTAAAGTGAAACTTACTATGAATTCAAAGAGATTTTCCTGATTTCACAGTGGGTCTCGGTTTCCCCGGAGAATTGCCCAAGCAAAGAAGAAATGTCCTTGTTTTTCCTAAGAGTACTGTTTCTTCCATTCTGTTCATTGGTTTTTTCTTTAAAAAGTTCTTCCACATTTTCGTTTGCTTCCTATTAAGACCTAACTTGAATAACAAGGAGCTGTCCCCCGCCCACCCCAAAGATCAAATTACTTTTGTTGGAAAAAACACAGACGTTTGTCTCCTCCATAAGAACTGTTGAATCCAACTCACCTTGAACTCTATTCTTTCTTTCTGACGACACGGTTCTGGGCGCTTTGCAGTCCAGGTGCTCCAGATTCAAGTGGATTAAACCTCCTGGAATTCCACGCAGCAGAGAGAAAAGAGCTTATACCCTTTGCAATGGCATGGATGGAACTGGAGAGCATTATGCTAAGTGAAATAAGCCAGGCGGTCAGGGACAAATACCATATGATCTCACCTTTAACTGGAACATAATCAACAAAAGAAAAAAGCAAACAAAATATAACCAGAGACATTGAAATTAAGAACATTGTAACAATAGCCACAGGGGAGTGGGGAGGGGATAGTGGGGAAGGGGTCTATAGGAGCTACTATAAAGGACACAAGGACAAAATCAAGGGGGAGGGTAAAGGTGGGGGAGGGAGGTGGGACTGGCTTGGGTGGGGTGGAGGGAAGGGGAGAAAATGCAGACAATTGTAACTGAATAAAAATAAATTAATTAATTTAAAAAAAATACCCTCCTGGTCCTTGGGCTCCACCATTTCTTCCTTCTGGGTCGGGAAAACATCAAGTGTTTGCCCTTCAATGTTGTTTTGTTTTCTGCAAGGAGGTTCAGATTATAAACTTTCCGATGTTTTTTGCCTATCAAACTCTTTTTATTTCCCCATCCCATTGATTCACAAGTTAATCCATGTTAGGGATTCTAAGATCCAATCCCCCCCCCAAAAAAACCCCAAAACAAACCAATGAAAACAAAGAAGCAAAACAAGTAAGTTCTCAGACGGTTGGAAGCTCTATTTTCTGTTAACATCCGAAGCGAATGGTAAGTTTCACATGTCGGACGGTTTCGACTCAGGCAACTTGATTTCCTCTTTATCGCTGGGAGATATGGGTCCTTCCTGGTGCCTTTCGCTGTGTAACAAGCCCCCTCAAAGTCAGGGATTTCCAACAAGGATGACTGCCGAGCTCACAGTGTTGCAGGTTGTGCGATTTGGACAGGGCGCAGCTGGGCAGCCAGGTGACCCTGTTTACGTTGGACGACCTTCTTTGTCACCAAAAACAGAGGTGAGAAAGGAAGCCACAGGACTCTTCCCACAAGACCTAGGAAATCAGCATGACCTCATTTTCCTTACATGTCATGCCCACAGCAAGTCCACATCAACGGTGGGGAAAAAAACCCTTCCTGATGGAAAAAATATTACAGACCAGGGCCTTGTGAGCCGGGCATATAAATTCACGAAAAATGCATTCACGGTATAACTTCTTTTATGGAATGATTCTGCATGTCGGAGAACAAATATTGGCTTTTAAACAAAGAAGACATTTTTCACTTGCAGGGGGAAAAAAATGTGCTCCAAAGACATTCAAAGTCTGCAAGAATCATGCTTTCATAAATAAGTCAAGTGTTACTTTTTTCTGCAGTCTTAGTGGAATCTTGATTATGCTTTGCACACACATTAACTCCATTATGAGCTGACGTGGGAAAGGTGAAGGGGTGAGCTGATTTTGTAGGGAACCCCGTGACTTCCGAGACATTTGATGGGGGTGCGTCTCAGGGTAGAAGCTGAGAAAATATACCGCAGAGTCCCTCCAGAGCAACACTTAACTCTGTCCTTTGCTCTCTTCCCACTGCTGCCCAGCAAGTCACGGACCATCGGTATGAAATCCAGGGCTGGAGAGAGCATACCAGCGAGGGCTCAGGCTGCTGTGCCGTGGAGACGAGACACACACATTTGGGATGCTGCTGTTCAATCTAAGAAGCCATTGCTTTTTTTTTTTTTTTACTTTAAATAGTTTTTTATTGTTAAATTACAGTCGACACATAATATTATATTCGCTTCAGGTGCAGAGCATAGCGGTGAGACATTATATCCCTTATGAAGTGATGCTGTCTGATGTGTTTAGCATCCACCTGGCACCACGCGTAGTGATTACAGTATCATTGACTATATCACCTATGCTGTAAGTTACATCGCCAGAACTATTACAGGGCTCTGAATTTCTATTTCTTTATCCCTTCGCCTTTTTTACTCCCTCCCCCAAACCGTCTCCCATCTCCTGCTGTCTCTGTCTGTTCTCCGCATCTCTGAATCCGCTGCTGGTCGGCTTGCTTGCGTGTTTTGTTTTCTGGATTCATCTTGTCGGCTGTGCCTCCTGCTCTCCCAGCTTCTGGTGGTCCATGTCCATTTCCATGGCATCTCTCTCCCGCCCCTTTACGTTCGGTCTGTGTGTGCCGTCCTACACAAGCACCCGGCTGTATGCACGGTCCTCCCCTCCTCAGGCACCTGGGACAAACACGCTCCACAAGAATGAGGTCCCTTCTTCTCCGAGACTTGTCTTAACCCCACTAACCCCTGAAGATCCCACTCAACCGGCACCTCTTCCTCGAGGCATTTGACTTCCGACATCTCGACTATCCTGTCTGGATCTCTAATTACGAAGGGGTGAATGCTTTTCCATCCCGTCTCCCCACGTCATTGCCAAGAACCCCAAGGACATCCTCCCCCTCCCTTTGCCCTACATGACAGAATTTCAAAACCAGCGGTCGCTGAGCTAACCTTATACACCAGGAATCAGCCGACTTGCAGAGCCAAAGAGTAAATATTTTTAGCTTTGCGGGCCATTGGGTCTGCGGAGACTCCCCGCCCCTGCCGTTATATCGACAAAGCAACCACAGAATTAGCACGGCCGTGTGCCAATAAAACAGTGTGCCGCTAAATATTATGCTTTCTTTGAAACATGTGAAGTATTTTAAAATACAGAAACCATTCCTAGCTCATGGGCCATGCCAAAACAGGCAGAGAGACTGATTTCACCCACAAGATATTGACTTATCAGCTGCTGTAGTAAACTGAGAAAGATTTGAATATTTACGAACTCACCCAAAATGCCAGAAAATGAATAACACCCATTGCACTGAGGTATTCATTCAACCACGCTATCGTTTTGGGAGACATCTTTTATTCTGCTTCTTATTTCCTTCAGCAGTAAGAAAGAGCAATTGTATTTGTGGCTGACAGAATCCATTCCAAACTAATGTTAGCCTCTTAGAAATGGTTTACATTTATTTTTAATTATAATCGACACACCATTTTATATAGTTTTAAGGCTACGACACAGCGATTCGACATTTCATATACCTTGCAAAGTGACAGCTTTGAAAACTAAGATTCTTCTTCAAATTTACTCATGAAAAATTGTATAATGCATTTTTCCCATGAAACTTTGCATCCCTGAGTTTAATAACCCTTTTCCTTCGAAGCCTGGAGAACAAATAATGTTGTAGAAGACCTAGCTCAGTGTGTATACACAAATCTACTCCTTCATTGCTGTTGGGGGGGTTTTCTGGAATTTTTAATGTTTATTTTTTTCTCATTTTTGTTGAATGGATTGGGGTGACTTGGTTAATAAAATTAAATAGTTTTCAGGTGTACAGTTCTACAATACGTCATTTGTATATTATATTATGTGTTCACCACTCCAAGTCGAGGGGGGAGGCTGGGTGATAAAGTTTCAGTTGTTAAGCAAAGGGGGGAAAATGCAGAAATCTGTTGTTGGGAAGCCACGGTATGTGCGCACTCTGTTTGATCTTGTAGGGATTACAGCAAAGGTGCCAACTTCATCCCTTAGTAACTCAGCTGTGAACACCCCGAAAGCACATTTCCATGGGCTGCGGGCTCTTACCACACGTGCAGAACCCCACAAAAGGCCTCTGTCCCCAAGAAAACTCAGAAACCACGTTAAAAATAGAAACGACTCATCTCTATTGGAAGCATCTCCCGCACCGGCAGGGAAGCTGAAAGTCGATCCTTATTTTTAATCTCATCGCATAGCTGGGAATTAGTGGAAATGGTGGAACCCTAACAGCGCCCAAAACTCTCAGACTGTTTCAATTCCAGGGCTCGGGATCTGCCCGGCTTCCCCCGGGCGGGTCCCTCCGGGGCAGATCAGCCATAGCCTCGTGGATTCTGTGTCTTAGGTAAAACAAATTGTGTTTACAGAGCACCAGCACGTGCCAAGTCGCTGCGGAGTCTTTGAAAACGCTGTACCGCGGCCACAAACACAACCCGTCACCCACTCACCACACACTTTTGAAATGTTTGCCTCGGTGCAGGGAGACGGTGGTACCAAAGGGCACATGGGCACATTTCTCAGGCCTGCCAATTGAAGAAGGGTTCACTGTGCCAACTTGTAGCTCCTTTAGCCGTGTGGCCATAGCTATTCCTGAAATGAGCTTTTCCTTGAAATCGGTGACGGGTGTCGATGCCCTGGGCCCCCAGCGGGGGCAGCCCCCTGCCCCCAGCTCGCTGGCTGCCACCAGCCTGCCCTACTGGGGTCGATGCCCCATCGCTTGCTCCCACAAGCTCACCCAACCCCATCCTGCGTCTGCAAACACTCTAGTTTTCTGCGTCGTATTTTTCTTGGAAAGCCACAACCGAAGCCATACGTTCTAACCCACGTCCAACTTCCCCAAAGCGAGAGCAAGAAAACAGGTCTACACTTGCAGGCTTCCGAAGGCTCTGCTTGCAGTGGAGAAAAGCCCTCGATTCAAACGCCCCATCTGTTGGAAGTGATTTGCATCAAACGTTGGGAAAGAGTTCCAGCATTTTGTGACCTGTCTCTAAAGTCACAGCCAGGGTGGGATTAAAGTCTATGAGGAAGTAAATTTGGACAACAATAAAAAATTTTTGAAAAATCAACCACCGTGTGTGGGGCGTTACCAGAGTGGGAAATGAGAACTCTCCTTCTCGTTGACCCCGGGTAAGTGGGCGGAGGTCTTGCTGCCTCACCCACCCGGCCATGAAGGATAAATCAGAGCCACCCGACATGTTGTTTTTTTTTTTCATCCAGACTTAAACGCAAACAGATGTGTGCATGAGAATAAACAGAGGGGAAAAGGCACCGGGAAGACACGGAAACCAGAGGCTAGTTAGGCAGAACTGTCCCCTTCAAGGTTGCCAGCAGGAGGCTGGAATTCCAGGCATACTCACAAGTTATTGTTAGAACTGTGAGAGAGCTGCAAAGCGCCCGGGAGGGCGGTGGACTTCCTCCTGCTTTCTCCCTCCCTCCCTC
This sequence comes from Desmodus rotundus, assembly GCF_022682495.2. Classification (NCBI taxonomy): domain Eukaryota; kingdom Metazoa; phylum Chordata; class Mammalia; order Chiroptera; family Phyllostomidae; genus Desmodus; species Desmodus rotundus. The sequence continues at coordinate 2,257,868 of NC_092332.1, read as the reverse complement.
TCTCTCTCTCTCTCTCTCTCTCTCTCTCTCGCTCTCTCTCTCTCTCTCTCTCTGATCTACTCAGTCACCCAAGGTCCCCAGCAAAAAAAAAAAAAGAAGACAGTCTTATCACACAGGACATTCCGGGGGCTTAGAGATTATCTCCCAGGAGCTGAGGTCAGAGGTCAGGCTAGTTTCCTTACTTCCGTAGAAGGAATCACTTCCAATGTTATTTTGTCTGCTGTACGGGAACAGGCTTCTGGCCCCTGAGGACCGTGTGTGTGTGTGTGTGTGTGTGTGTGTGTGTGTGTGTGTGAATTGTACCCTGGATGCCGAATTTACCGGTGTCCCTGGAATTTTGTGCCCACGCTGGTTGCTTGTTTCTTTCCCCTCACCCCTGGGACCCACAGCTGGTAAAAAAAATCATATATCTCTGTGTACATATATACACACAGATGTGATAGCTAGTTACAGCGACATTTATTTTATACACAAAAGGCACATATGTATACATGCATGTTCGTGTGTGTATGTGTGTCTGTGTACCTGGTAAAAATACACGGTATCTTTAAACATTTGACATTAAGCATGTAAAAATTCTATACATATGTGTACTTGTATGCATAGCTTTGTGTGCATAGCTGGTTAAAGTGGCGTCTATGTACGTAAGTATATGTTAAATTTTGGGTTTGTTGTTTTTAAGGATTTTATTTACTTATTTTTTAGACAGAGGGGAAGGGAGGGAGAAAGAAGGAGAGAAACATCCATGTTTCCAATCCATGGTTGCCAATTGAGCGCCCCCTACTGGGGTCCTGGACCACAACCCAGGCGTGTGCCATGACTGGGAATAGAACAAGCGACCCCTTGATTCGCAGGCCGGCGCTCAATCCACTGAGCCACACCAGCCAGGGCACTATATTAAATTTTATACATACAAAATTTGTACATAAGAGATGATATATGCATATACATATAGACATCTTGTATATTATACAGGGGTTTTTAATTACATATATAAATATATGCACACATATATTTTGATGGAATTAATAGGCTGTAATTTATATATTATATTCATAGCAAATATCTAATATGTAATACACTCATACAAAATATATGGACATATAGACACATGTGGAGGTACACACTCATAGACACATGTGTTGTGTGTGCCATGTGTAAATGTGTGTGCACATGTGTAATTTACACGTGCTGAATCATGTGTGTGGTGCTATGTTTATGCTCGTGCACATGTGATTTTTTTAGCTAGAGACAGTGCCCAAAGCAGGGCTCGGGTGAGGCAAGGTGTGCCACCCACTTTAAGCATAAAATTTCAACAGCTACCAAAACAATTTACTAGTTGAAATGCACAACCTTTTCAGGCAATATCGTAACAAATCAAAATGGAAGCCACCCTGAAATCCCCGACGAACACACGGCCCATGTTTTTAGCGAGGATGCCGTCCCTCGCTCTGAAAAAAGGCTATTTTTACGTGAAAACGAAAGGTCAGTAAGTCCTCGTGGATGCGCAGGAAGCTGCAGGATAAAACGCCGTTTGGCACCGGGAGGCCGAAATTGGATTAGCGTGCCGAGGGCTTGATTAGATTTTAACTGGGCCCAACTCCACGGAAACCACGGCAGCTGGTATTGAAATAACCACATTAATTGCCATTTTAATGGCTGTTCATTGTAAACAGTCATAAAAATGAACCCCTTTGAAGTGGGGCCAGAGCTGGCGGCCCTGAGGAGCTGCCTTGCACATCAGATGCCTGCAACCTGTGGGCGTTGAAACAGGACAGAGTCACCTCCGCACGGGGCCGAAAGCCACCTGGTGTGCCAGAGAGCTGTCTGTAAAGGTGACAGGAAGGCAGATTGGGTAATGACTGGACGGATGAGCACAGGACTGAGAATGAAAGACGCTGCTGAGAATCAGCATCACGATGCCACGTCCTTTGCGCCCACAGCCACGCCTCGCTGCTGTGGGTGACCGAGGAGTCAGTCACCCTGACTGACCCGCACCTGCTTGGGACTAGAAACATCCCCCACACGTTTCACACATGAGCCCAGAGAGACAACTCGCCACCACTGTGTTCCTGAGAAGCTTCCGGGAGCTCCGTTTCACTGCAAAGCCACGGAAAAGGCGGAACCCAGCGGCTGCCCTTGGAAACCCTCGCCAGAGCCTGCTGGCCTCACTCAGCGAGCACCTTGGTGGAACTGGGCTAGGAGAGTCTCCTACGGAGCTCTGTGGGACAAACCAGGGCTGTGCATTTAGTTTGGTCATAAAGGTGTGCCTACTGAACTGAGATTTAGGTGGGAGCGTGGGCACATGGCTTGTGAGGGCAACTCAACACGGAGATGCTACTCGTGAAGGGCGAGGGGTTCGGCCATGTTCAGATGCCGGCAGGTGCCCACAAAGGACCAGGAGAGAAGACCCCGTGCTTTTCCCATCAGCCTCTCCCTGCCTTGACAATGCTCGTGGGAACCCAGAAAGCAAGGAGGAGGGGAGGAACTCACCCCAGGCAGAAGAGGGTGAGTCCTGTTGACAAGTGACTAAATTGGGATGTCCCCCCAACGTTGCCCACAGCCACATGAGTAGCACCTCATCATGGAACAACCCCAGCCCACCTGTGCTCAGGTAGCAAGCCTCACTGTACAACATGTGAACGGCATCCAAAGCACGCTCGACTTCCTGGGTAGAAACGACAATTTCTTGGTTACCATAAGGGCTTAGCAATAACCCCGAATCTGAAGAATGAATTCCCCAAAAGAATCTTTCAGTAGACCATTGTAATGGTATTTATTGCCTGTGAATTCATTTCACAGGAAATTCTTTCAGACTACTGGGGTTTTATTTTGGTTGGTAAGTCACAGCCTCCGTGGAAATGTCTGCCAGGGAGAACTCTCTGGGAGAATATGCATTTACTGATTTGTGGCTTTCCTATTTAATAAACTATGGGAAACACCACCCTTTTCCCCCAACCGCAGCCTAATACACTCTAAACAATCATGTTGAATTATATACACCACGTTTTAAAGAGTCCCATTAACCCCTCTTTCTTTTCTGCTCGAATCAACTAAAAGCCCCTATTTACACAAATGCAATCCATCGCTCGAAGCTTCTTCAGTACATTTACTGACTAATGGGACCCAGGGGTGATTCTTGGGTAATTTTTAGAGAGGGATGACGGTTCATCTTCGGGTCGTACGGCATTTTGCTGACAAGGTTCCATCCCTCACTGCCTTGTCTGCCTGAATATGGGAAAGAAGGGCCATTACACTCAAGTCCGTGTGACGGGCGGGGTAGAGTTTACTGGACAACGAGGCAGGCCAGGGAAAGGCTGACCGGGAAGACTAAGGTGCCCGCCTCCCAGGAGGACCTGAAGATGCCCAGGTGAGCAGCGAGGTGGGGTTAAGGCCAAATTCCTCAGGTGTCTCCCAATGCAGCCCAAGGGACCATCTTAATAGCTTGGAAACCATATTCATGCTTATTTTCAACAAAGTAAACAGACTCTTGTTTGGGGAAAAAGAAATCGTTTACGTTTGTGAGGAAAAAAATCCATATTTCTTGCCGATTTTATTCCTTTGGTCTGAAATGCTCCCCTGGGTCATCAGCTACCCAGAAAACCCCCAGAAATGGGAGATCAGGTGAGAAACCTCATTCAGAGCTTCAGGGGCAAACACGGGGTTTGAGCCCATGAGCGGCTGCAGGGAAATGGATTGTCCTTGTGAGTGACCGAGCGTCCACGCGGACGTGTAAGCACCCCAGACCCGCCCTTTGGCCCCCCGCTGCCCTCCGCGATGCACCGAAGGGAGGCATTTGGAATCGAGCGCTCTCGTTTGCCAACGAAATGAAATGCAACTCTCCAGGGCAAGGTACATCTGGATTCAATTGGGCCTTCGAGTCCGTTTTTCTGTTCACTTTCCTTTTTTTCCTTTTTTTCCTTTTTCCATTGCTCGACCTAGGCAAGAAAGAGTTATTGGGGAGGTTGATCGCGCCTCCTTGACCTGGGTATACGTTTTAAATTTCGATTTAGAACTGATGCAGACCCCGAAGGTAAGCCTGAGTGAGGCCTAAGAACTCACCTGTAGGGCATATTCCCGGGGCGGGGGTGGGGGGGGGGGAGTAATTGACTTAAACAGCAACAGATACTTCTATGAATATAGACCAGAAAGAAAAACAGTGAGATTGATCAAGTGTTGCCTACGACCAGCATTTTAGCTTGTGTCTTTTTTCTTCCCTTTTTTTCTGTCTCCCACGGGGCAACAGCTATCAAATTTTGACCACGAAAGCATTTCTAAGACTCTTCTGGTTGCCGTGGGGCTGAGAAGCAAATATTTCCAGCTCTGTGGTTCCAGGCACAGCATAGGAGGCTCTTGGAGCTGGGGGGAACCGCTGACCATAATTCTGGGTTATCTCTGAAACCCAAGGGGATGGGGCATTGAAGTGCTGGCATGAGGGCCCACTGACCTCTCTTCCTTGTGCCCCACCAAGGTGCCCACCGGCGATGAAGATGGGGACACCGTATCAGGTGGACCGGGTGACGCCGAGGGAACAGAACAGGTGCTGATGACATCATTGACATTTGGGCGTATTTGCCGCCTAACCCGTTGAGGTGGGCGTAGCTAGTTGGGTGTTTCCTTGTTGACCTGTGAAGGGTCTGACCCTCAGAGAGCTGGAGCGACCTACCCCTGAGTGGTAGAGAGAGAAACTGAGCCCAGTGTTTGCTGATATCACCTTTCCCTGTTTAACGGAATGTTGTCTTCCACCCCGAGCCACTGAGGTTACACACACTTTGGACCACGGGAAGCGTGGTCCTTACCTGCTCCGACACACCTGCTACTCTAGTTTGGGAACGCCGATCTTCCATTAGCATGGAGCTATCCAGAAATCCCCAAACACAAATGGCATGCAACTTCAAATTTTAAACTTAAACACCCTGGCTTTCGTTTCAACCCAACGACGGTGGTCTCCCAAACCTTGCTGAAAACAGAGCATCCAATAGGGAGCTCAGGAACCGGACAGGTGATCGGGGAGGGAAGTGAGAGGTAGAGGCAAAGAAACCCTGGCGATGAGATTGGAAGGAGAACACAGGGAAGGGAGGAGAGGGACAGAAAAAACAGACAATCACACGGCCACCTCCATCCTGGTCGAATCGAATCTTCAGCAACACTTGGTAGGCAAACGCAGGTGCTTTGGGTGGGAGATGCTGAAGGCCCAGCTGTGGACAAAGTCATTCCGTTTGCATTGCCGTGGGGAGGAACGGCTCGGTCGGGGGTGGAGACCACTCACTGCAGGGTGCAGTTGCACGTGGAAGACCCCCGAGGGTGAGGACAGATGGTGCACAGGTGATGTGGGATGAGTCAGTGTTCTCCCCTCACCTGCACACAGTGAATCCTACATGCTAAATTCTCACCCTGAGTGGATTTTGTGCATGAGAATTGAAGAGGCATCTCAGCCGAGGCAGGGGATGCCCACACAGGGTCCCCATGAGCAGACACAGGGGTGGCACTTACGAGAAGGGGGAAGGGACAGGGACACCCACAGCAGGGAGGCGTGACCGTGGGAGCAGATGACATGACGTCGTGATGCTGATTCTCAACAGCCTGTTTCATTCTCAGTCCTGTGCTCATCCGTCCACTCGTCACCCCGTCTGCCTTCCTGCCACCTTTGCAGACAGCTCTTTGGGACACAGGGTGGCTTCAGGCCCTGTACAGAGGTGACTCTGTCCTGTTTTAACACCCACAGGTTGGAGGCATCCAGTGTGCAAGGCAGCTCCTTGGGGCTGGCAGCTCCTGCTCCTTTGAAAAGGCACTCCCTGTGTAGCAGTGCTTACAATCTCTGACCCCAAGCTCCACCATCAGAGAGCAGGAACCTGGGGCAACATATGTGATACGTTTAATAACAAAAGCATTAACTTGAAGGAGCACTATAAAGCTTTACAAGTCTGTTACAGTTTGAAAACACTTTTTGCCTATGTAGCCGTCTCTCTGGTTCTGCGATGTAAGTATCGTACACATGAGGAAGCTCTTTCCAATAGGCAAACAACTTGGTATCCAGCTGTAACCCCAACCCTGGGTTTCACAATTCTAAGTAGATGGCTGGATAGTTTCTAATTAAGGGTCAGGCTGTACTGGACAAGGTTTTGTTAACAGGGCTGCCAATAAAAAGCCAGATCCAGAATTCATCCCTAAAAGCACAAAGCCCGTGTTCTATAAAAATAGTTAGCATTCCATTCTGTTGCTTTATTACTTCTCTACACCGCTTGGCCAATTCCAGCCGAACGCTTCAGTCCTGATTTTTACTGTGCCTCCTTTGTTATAAACGATGTGATTTACAGACATAAACATCGCTGGTGGTAAAAGTTAATAACTCTTTGGCCCTGGCTGGGTAGCTCAGTGGGTTAGAGCATCAGCCTGGTACGCCAAGGTTGTGGGTTCAATCCCCAGTCAGGGCACGTGCAAGAAGCACCCATTGAATAAAATGAATGCGTGAATAGGTGGAACAGTAAGTTGATGTCTCTCTATCTCACTTTCTCTTCTTTCCTCTCTCTATCAAATAAACAATAATTTAAACTTGGTCATTTTTAGTAAATTTGCTAAGTTGTGTACTTATTATCATAAACCAGTTTAAAAACATTTCTATGAACCCCAATAAATTTCCACACATTCATTCATAGGTAACCCCGTCCACAAAAAGCCTCGTTTCCTGTTTTGGGGATCATCCTGTAGAATATCTGAATGCTCCATTCTTTTCTCTCTCTTTTTATTTTATTTTTTTAATTTTCTTATGTATGGATTTTAAGTCAAAGAGGAAGGGAGAGAGAGCAAAAGAGAGAGAGAGAGAAGGAGGGAGGGAGGCAGAGAAAGAGAGAGAGAGAGATCAATTTGTTGTTCTACTTATTTACGCATCATTGGTTGATTCGTGTTTGTGCCGGGACCCGGGATCGAACCCACGACCTTGGCTGACTGAACTAGAGCTTCTCTTTCTCTTTGTTTTTTAAACAGAACTTATTTTTTAGGGCACTTTTATGATCACAGCACCATCGAGGGGAAGGTACAGAGACTCCCCCCATCGCCTGCGCCCCTCACGCAGCTGCGCCCTCTGTCAACCCCACACCACTAGGGACATGTGCTACATCAGGTAATCCCGCATCGACACCATTGCCATCAGGGGTCGCTCTTGCTCTTGGACACTTGTGGGTTTGAACAAATGTCAACGGACATGGGTGCTAGTTGGGCTTCTTTCCCTTTGTGACACGCGTCTGGGTTTTCTCCCTGTCTTCTCAGAGCCCGGCAGCTCATTGGTTTTAGAGCGGAATAACGCTTGGCTCTCTGCGTGCACCACGGTTTACGGACCCACCCACCCACCCACTTAAGGACAGCTTGACACTCCAGCTCCTGCCTCGTCCCTGCTGAAGAGGCTTCCATTGTACTTCCAGGCTGTGTTTCTACGTCCATCCACTCAAGTCTGTCCCCAGGGTTTGTTGCCACAGCCCACGACCCTGCATCAGCAGCCGGCTGGGGACGAACCCACACGCAGAATCTGGTTCTTTGTCAACTCTCTTGTAGTCAAAGTATTTCAATAGAACCAATTGCACAGAAACCTGAGACTTCCTGCTTTCTTACTCGTTGCTTGTCAACTGAGTATGTGACCACAATCCGCAGCAAAGTCCCCAGCGGTCTCAGATGGAAGCCTCCTCCACCACTTTCTAAGCCCTCCTGTCCTTCCCCCGCCCCCTTCCACTTCGGTACCCTGACTAAGCTCAGCCTCCTTTCTTTCCAAGGACACAAGGCGGGCTGTCATCGCGCGTCACGTCGGCGTGGGCTTGCAAGGCCCCTTGGGGAGAGCTGGTCACGCGTGTGGAATGTGGAGGCACGGCACAGGAAAGCCACATTCTAAACAGACTGGATGTTGTTGAATTCCACGCCGTCCTATCAGCTCTCTGCGGCGGTGATGTTGCAATCGCCCAAGTTCAAAAGTAAGACATGCCTGACATTGCCCAGGCTCTCGGAGGGTAAGTTTGTTTTCACAGGGGGAGAGAGCGATTTAGCTCCTCCAGCCTGAGACGAGAGCGATTTAACTCCTCCAGCCTGTCCCCTTCTTCTCCCTAAGGGAGAGAAGCGTCTTGTTTTCTCTGTGAGGTTGGGGTCAGAACAGGTCACGTGCCTCAAAGAAGAAGTCGGCTCATTTCCCTTCTGTATTGATCAGCTGAGAAGCTGCCTCTTCCCCTGGTTTTCGTATCATAAACCTTTTTCTAACTGTGGCGATTAAGAGAAGCACACATTCTTAAGTAAAACAGCAACGTCGATGAGCTGCATTGGTCTTTCTCAGAAATGCAGCTGTATTAACTCATGCACCCCCTATGCATTCCATAAGGCTACGGCACCATTCTATTACGTGAACAGCAACCCTCAGGAAAACATGGAGCAAGCGAGGGGCTGTGGCGAAAATGGGGAAGAGGACAGGGCAGCTGAAACGGGGAGGCTGTGTGCAGGGCATGACTTTGATTGCAAGGTTATTATGAAACTGTTTACAGGTTTCACTAGAGACTGTTTCAGGTCCTGTGCCGTCCCATGGCATGGCCAAGAGCCTCCCCTGGCTATTGAGCTTGTGAACGGTGGCAAGGTGGCGTGGAAATGTGTCGTGCGTGTGAAACGCTGCGCATTGGATTGCGTAGACTTAGAATGAGCCTTGGCGGGTGTGGCTGAGTGAGTTGGAATTGGGGGGTGTCTGATGCCCTTGACTCTGTCCTACCCTCCACCCCCTTCCTTCTGGTCACCCCCATACTGTCCTTGATGGTTATGTGGTTTCGTTGGTCTGATTCGTGTACTGCTTTCCGCTTTCTCTCCCACGTATGAGTGACATATATGGTTCTTGCCTTTTCCTGCCTGACCTGTTTCACTCACCATAATATTCTTCACACCCAGCCATACAGACTTCGCCCGAAAAGACAGACGGATCGAAGGCTAACAAAGAGAGAAAAAAAGATGCTCAACCACAGTAGCTACTAGGGAAACACAAAGCAAAACTGCACCGAGATACCACCTGTCCCTTGTTAGCACGGCTCTCATCAGCAAGAAGTAACAATACGTGCAGGTGAGCATGTGGAGAGAGGGGGGCCCTTTTGCACTATTGCTGGAAGTGTCGACTTGTGCAGCCACTGTGGAAAGCAGTAGGCGGCATCCTTGAAAAATTAACACTAGAGCTACCCTGTGATAAAGCAACACATAACTCTCGAAGTCTCTTCATACTCATTGACTGGCCCTGTTTCTTTCTCTCTCTCGTTTTCTCCGACGTCCTTGAGGCAGAATAATGCATTCGCCGCCAGGGAGATAGGGAGGGGCTTTGAACCTCCTGATTTCTCTCTCATTTGCTTCCTCATCACCTCCTGGTGCTTCTTTTTGGTTGGATGTTACTGGAGCCCCCGCGGGAGTCAGCCTCCCCGCCTGTGGGATGTTTGGGAGCAGGGAGACAGTGCTGCAGGACCACAGGGAGCATGCAGCCCACTCCCAGCAGATTCTGGTTTATTCTCCGTTAGCATATTAGTCCCATCTCCTCGGAAACACAGGGAGAGAGTGCAAAATTGTGAAACTTTTCACATCTTTGCCTTCAAAAATTTGGGCAAAAATAGTGCGTGTTATACAGGGCAAAAGACGGTAGGTGGTTAGTCACTCCCCAAAACCCTTTACCTCATTAAATTCTTCCGAGATATACTGTTGTGCCTTTACTTATATGGCAAAGTGTAGACAAATATTCCCGCAACACCATTGCTGGGTCAACCAACATTTGCTCTTAGTAGAGACATTGTCTGAACTGAACAGCGTCTTCTTAGCTTTGAGACGTCCCTCAGGGAGTTAAACGTGGGGCCGGACAGAGAAGCGTGACCGGAGATACCCTTTGAAGTTCTTTTCAGCTGGCTGACGTCACAACACAACAGAGAAGAAACATAATGCTGTAATGTAAATTCCAACCACCACGAGGGTTTCGGGGAGAAAGTTCCGTAAACTTACTGCTTTTGTATAAAAAAAAAAAAAATCTAGTGTTCCATAGGCCTTCTTCAAAAAGGCACCTCAAATTCACCGATTGAACACGGCATAAATCAGAGGGCAGGACCCTACCCCCACCCAAGCGTCTGCTGTCTCTCTCTGCACGGCCCTCGGGCGAATGATTTTTAAACGTATAAATAGTTGGAAGGAAACATAAAAGGGAAACCTATTTCGTAATGTGTGAGAAATTATATAAAACTCAAATTTCAGTGTCTATAAAGTTTTATTGCAACACCACCACTCATTTCGGCGGTGACTAAGTAAATAGCTGTCCGAAGGAAATTGAGACTCACATGTCAGTCATTTTAGTACGAGGGTTATGATTATTAGCTCTACCGTATAATCAGTTAAAATGGCATGGGGAAAGAATGCAGGTTTGTTTGGTTTTTTAATCTGCCTCTTGCATTCCATGTGGTAGAGCAACAGCAAACACACAAGCTATGTGCATAGTCTTACGTATATTAGGTTGGCCAAAAAGTCCATTTAGTTTTTTCCATGAAATAAGGGATACATCATTCATCAGTGTCACCAATAACTTTATTGATTGGGATATTTAGAGTATGTCGGCTCTCTCCCGCGTGGTATAACATTGATCGTTCTCAATTAATGTCTCAGTTGGATTGCTGTCAACTTCAACTGGTCTACCCAACCGGCGAGCATCGTCCAGCAAGAAATCTCCAGCACGAAGCTTTGCAAAGCACCTGTGACA